>NW_006777287.1:1657315-1682845 GCF_000442215.2 Lipotes vexillifer | reverse complement strand
AAAGTGAGAGAGTGGCATGGACATATATACACTACCAAACGTAAAATAGATAGCTAGTGGGAAGCAGCCGCATAGTACAGGGAGATCAGCTAGGTGGTTTGTGACCACCTAGAGGGGTGGGATAGGGAGGGTGGGAGGGAGGGAGATGCAAGAGGGAAGAGATATGGGAACATATGTATATGTATAACTGATTCACTTTGTTATAAAGCAGAAACTAACACACCATTGTAAAGCAATTATACTCCAATAAAGATGTTAAAAAAAAAGAGATTATGTGAAAAGGGTCTTTCTCAGTAAAGCATTATTCTCCCTGCAAGTAACAGAAAGCCCTATTAGAGTGCCTTCAAGTGAGAGGGGTTTATGTCCTCCCATTACCAGAAAATTTGAGGTGGGCAGTCCCAGGCTCAATGATATTGTAAGCAGGGTCAAATTTTTCCTTCCCTCTTTCATCTTGACCGTCTTTAAGCATGCTGATTCTTGTCTTCATGCTTATTGTCTTGTGGTCCCAAGATGGCTGCTGCACTTCCAGCCCTGACATCTGTATCCAATGCAGGAAAAAGGGATCTGGACAAAGGCTTTCTCTTAATGGCGCATTGTCTTTTTATTTGAGATGGACAACCCTCCCTATAGACTATCCTTCATATCTCATTGGCCAAAACAGCATCAAATGTCCCCCTCCCCCAATTTATAACTCTCCAAAGGAGGCAAAATAACTATGACTGATTTAGATCAATCATAATCTATTCACTTGGTCTGGGGGCGGAACTTATCCTCTTTAAGGACTGGGGATCTCCACCTACCATCTGAAAAGAGTGGGAATGAGGTAGTAGAGAGGGAGGGAATGGGGTAAGGACAGTAGGCGAGGCAGTGGGAAGCATCTACCATAGAACCCCAGAGTGGGAGGCAAGGTGAGTCGAGTTCTAGCCCTAGTTCTGTATTGGAGTTGCTGTGTGGCTTGTTTTGTCCCTTGCGATCTCTGGGCCTTGGTTTCTCTTCTGTACCAGAGGGAGTTGAGGTCAAAGTTTTCAAAGGGCACACCATGCGTTGATCGCCCTGTAGACTTGACCTGGACATGGGGGCTGGGCTCTGGAATTCACTACATGACAGCGAAGGTCCACTGACTCCTTCAGTGGGGAAGGTCCAGAAGCTACTTGGCTCGTGTCTCCTTCCACCTGGCAGGGGCAAGGATCTCTCGTCCTTCTGGGATCAAGGTCATTTTGGTTGTCCTTGAAGAGGTCATTCTGAGTGTGTACAAGGGACTCCTGGGGCAGAGCAGGGGCTCACATCTGGGTCCAGTTTTCAGCTTCCAGCTTCAGTTCTGTTACTGATGTCACACTAGGTGACCTTGAAAGGTCCCTGGCCCTCTCTGTCCCTCATTTTCCCCATTTGTTCAGTGAGGAGTTTAGACAGGCCTCTGCTGGACTTTACAGCCTTAAACTGCTGAGGCTAAGTGGGTTCAAGAAAGACAGAAGAGAAAGATGAGGTCTGCATTCCTGGGGCCTTGGAAGGCCCTTGGAGGCAGGGATGGGGGAGTTAGGAACTTCCAGTGATTGCAGCTGAAGCTTTGAAGCTGATGCCCACTCAGTGTCCCTACTCCTGCCTCAGAGTCCTTGGGGGAAGGGCACATTCTCTGGTGCCCCTTCCAGCCTCCCTCTGTCCACTGTTTCACTGCCACCTGAGAGCAGGGCTCAGTCAAAGCTGTTCTTCTGGTCTTGAGGTTTTGTTCCCACAGCTTCCCTCTCAGTAAAACCAGAACTTTTGTGGATGGCCTGCCCCCACTTCCTTCCTTTCTTCCCTTTTTATTATTTATTGGGTGCACTGGTGCCAGGTGCTGGGGATACAACAGGGAACTTGGCAGACCTGCTTCTGTTCTCCTGGAGCTCAGAATCTGCTGGATGAGTCTGCAGCTAAGCATTAATATTCCTCATCAGGAATGTTCTAAAGGGGGGCAACCAACAGAACCAAAGAGGGTATACTGGTGTCCAAGGGATGTTGTACCAAGGTACCACAAACATGGTGGCTTAAACATAAAAATGTATTCACTCATAGCTCTGGAGGCCAGAAGTCCTAAGTCAAGGTATGGGCAGGGCTGCACTCCCTCCAGAGGCTCTAGGGGAGAATCTATTTGTTGCTTCTTTTAGCTTTCGGTGGCTGCTGGCATTCCTTGGCTTGTGGCCCCATCACTCCAATCTCTGCCTCCATGGTCACGCTGCCGCCTCCTCTGCGTGTGCATATTCTCCTCTTCTGTCTATGTCAAATCTCCCTCAGCCTCCCTCTTATAAGGACACCTGTGGTTACATTTAGAGCCCACCAGATAATCAAGATAATCTCCCTGTGTCCAGATCCCTCACATAATCACATCTGCAAAGTGTTTGTTTGTTTGTTTGTTTGTTTGTTTTTTTACCGTATAAGTGAACATTCACAGGTTCCAGGGATTAGGAGGTGGATAACTTTGTAGGGCTATTAGTTAACCTCCTACAGTTGGGGATGCCAGGAAGGAGTCCTTGGGTAGGTGACATCTCAGTCGAAATCTGAAGGATAAGGAGCTAACCGAACAGAAGACAGGGAGACAGAATGTGCCGGTGGCACGTGTAAAGCTCTTGGAGATGAGAATGAACAATTTTAACGTGGGAAAACCAAGGAGTTGAGGGTTGCAGACTGGACCGTAGAGCAATAGGCGGGTTGCAGAGGCTCAGATTAGCCCAGCCAGGCAGAGGCAAGATAAGGAAATAGGCAGTCTGACAGTATCCCAGTGCAGCTCCAAAGTCGTGTGTAATGGACAGGCTGAGGGCTGGCTTGTGCCTGAGAGACGCAGCCCCTCACCAGACCGGGAAACTTGGGCCGCCAGCCCCCACTCACTCACTCAGGAAGGCAGGTCTCTGGACCGGGGTGCCCCCACCAGCACAGGTCAGTGTGGACTGACAGTGGTTAAGAGCCTGGCTTCTAATGTTGGATGGCTTGGGCTGGGATCGCAGCTCTGCCACACCCTGGCAGGATGACCTCGGGCAATTTGCTTAGCCACTCTGGAGTTCCCTCCTCCCTTTCCTGCACTCGAGGTAGTAGGTACTTTGCAAATGTTAGTAATTATGGATGCCAAGAAGTCTTGTTAGCCTCAGGATATTTCAAGGGAGAGAGGTAAGAGGAATCTGGGGCCTCTAGGTCAGCATTAAGTGAGCCCAAAGCCCACTTGCTCTTTTGTGAGCTGATCTTATTGGTCAAGCTGGTTCAAGTTGGTTTCTGTTACTTGCAGATAAAAACATCTTATCTGATAAAGGTTTTTCATAATCTTTTTCAAAATTTTAATTATTTTATTATTTATTTTTGCCTGCATTGGGTCTTTGCTGCTGTGCGCGGGCTTTCTCTAGTTGCAGCAAGTGGGGGCTACTCTTCTATCTTCTCACTGCGGTGGTTTCTCTTGTTGCGGAGCACGGGCTCTAGGTGCGCGGACTCAGTAGTTGTGGCTCGGAGGCTCTAGAGTGCAGGCTCAGCAGTTGTGGTGCATGGGCTTAGTTGCTCCGTGGCATGTGGGATCTTCCCAGACCAGGGATCGAACCCATGACCCCTACCTTGGCAGGTGGATTCTTAACCACTATGCCACCAGGGAAGTCACTTTTTAAAAAAAATATTTATTTATTTGGCTGCATTGGGTCTTAGTCGTGGCGTGCAGGCTTAGTAGTGGCGGCGCGTGGGCTTAGTTGCCCCGCCGCTTGTGGGATCTTAGTTCCCCGACCAGGGATCGAACCCGTGTCCCCTGCATTGGAAGGTGGATTCTCAACCACTGGACCATGAGGGCAGTCCCTAGGTCTTCTTAAGTTCCTTAAAATAATGATTTATTTCTTTTACCAGACAATCCCCTTGTTTGGGTTCAAACCACAAGTTTTGTCTCGCCTTTTGTGGACAGTAATTCTGATGTCAGTTCCATTTTCAAAGCTTTGCTATCCTGTTTGGGTCTGCTCATGCATGTACAGCTCAGGAGCAAGCTTGAGACTTGTGTAAGTTTATGCACAGAATTAGGGGATTCCTTTCTCCAGCTCTCTCTTCTATGACATTGCCCTCCACATTCTCCAGCTTTCAAGGGCCTGTTTTCCTGGTCCTCTGGCCAGAATGATGTCATTTCTCTTGGAGATTTAGCTGCCTACACTACTGCCATATGGTTCTGGACTGGGGCCACCACTGGGGGAAAGCCAGGAGAGAAAAAAGAAAAACAAGTCCCCAGAGATTCCCACCCCCACTCCTCCCCACACTCTTCAGATTATAGCTGGGTATTGCGGTTCTGGGTATCATGGTTCTAGTTGGAAGATCCTTATACTGTGTGAAGATCATTTTCCAGAATATGTGATCTCTCAACTCTTTTGGGGTTTCTATCTGAATTAGGATTTATTTCAACTATTTGGGCACCTGTGGCAAAGAATTTGAGAACTCTGAACTATGTGTGTGTGTCTGTCCAGTGGGTGAGGTCTCAGAGAACCTTTGGTTTCTGTGTCCCATGACATGAGTTCCCTAAGTTGTTTGGGGTATATTTCCAGGTGTTAAGTTTCTTTTCCATTTCGGGGTATCAGTCCCAGGGTGTGATGTTACTAAAGTACTGTTTCTAGCGACTGAAGTCTCTAAGCCATTTATGAGCCAGAATCCCAAGGAATTACAGCTCTAAGGTGTTTGTAATTTGTATACTTGGGTGTGAGGTCTTTGAGCTATTTCGGTGTCCAGATCTTAGAATGTAAATTCTCAGAACTCCTTTGGCATCTGTCTTGCATAGTGTGAGTTTCCTGAACCATTTGGGGTATGCTTTTAGGCATGATGTTTCTGTTCCTTTTGGAAAATCTTAATTCCAAGGCTGATGCTCTGTGCCTTATGGTATGTTGTATCTGAACTCTTTTGGAATGTGTGTCCAGAGTATGAGATATCTGAAATTTTATGCATTTTTTCTTAAGAGTTTGAGGTCTTTGAACTACAGCATGTGTAGGATTTTGTCCAATAGCATGAGGCCACTGAGTCATTGGGGTGGGGGACTCTGTCCCAAGATATGAGCTCTCTGAGCTGTTTGAATTACTGCGTCCCTGGGTGTGTTCCGCAGTGTGCTGTCTTGGAAGTGGTTCCATATCTGTGTCCCAACACATGAGGTCTCTGAGTTTCTCTGGGTTGTTTGTTAATGGTATGATGATTATGAATTATTTTTTAGTCAGGGTCCAAGAAATGAGGTCTTTTAGCTGTTTGGGGATCTGAACTGTCTGAAGGGTATGAGGTGTCTGAGTTCCTTTGGGTCTGTGTACCATGCCATGAAATCCCTGTGTCACTTGGGGTATGTTCCAAAGTGTGAGGTCTCTCACATTTTTGGTGGCTTCTGTGTAAGGGTGTGATGCCTCTGACCAATAAGTGGTCTGTTAGAATTTGATCAGGTTTATGTCTCAAGTTGGTGATTTCTTTGCCAATTGGTTTCCATGAAGTTTGTGAGCTATTTAGGAGCCTGTTTGAAATCTGTTACCAAGGTAGGTTTCTGAATAGGTTTGTTTGTTTGTTGTGGGTTTTTTTGTGGTCTGTGTCCAAGGTGTGAGATGTCTGAACACTTTGGGTGACTGGTGACTATGTCTAGGCTGCAAGGACTCTCTAGGGGGCATGTACCCCATAGTGTGAAATCTCTGGGAAATTTTGGATCCTGGTCCCAACACATGAGGTCTGTGAACTCATGGGCATCTGTGTTCATGGCCTGAGGTCTCTGAATTGTTTTGTGGCCTGTGTCCAAGGGTGTGAGTTCTCTGAGCTGCTTGGGGTCTGGGTCCCAGGATGTGAACTTTCTAATATTTGGGGATCTGAGTTCAGGCTATGAAGTCTCTGTGTTCTTCGGGGTTCTGTGTCACATGATGGGAATTCTGAGCCATTTGGGATGTTTCCAGGTGTGAAGAGTCTGTTCCTATTGACAGTCACTGTCAAGGGTGTGATGTCTCTGAGCTCTATTCTGTTTCCAAAGGATGGGGTCTATTTAGCCATCTGTGTGACTGTGTGGGATCACTGTCTGTTCATGGATTGGGGTTCCAGAGCATGAGATCTCTGAGCTGTTTGGGGTTTTGTGTCATGTCCTCTGAGCTGTTTTGGTTAGCTGAATCTCAAGGAGATGAGATCACTGAGGTACTTTCTATCTATGCCCCAGAGTGAATTATTTGAGCCCTTGGGGGGTTGTGTATCCTAGGGTAAGAGTTGTCAAACCTTTTTGGGGTATGTGTTCAGGTCTGAAGGTCTCTGAGATATTAGTATTCTGTGTGACAAGATGTGAGATCTCTGTTCTGGATTTTCTGTGAACTCGTGGGGTCTGTGAGGTTGGGCTGGAGTAGGGGGTGGAGAGAGTCCGGGTCCAAAGCTTAAGGCCTCAGAAATGTTTTCTGCTATGCCCAGAGTGTGAGATCTCTGCGCTCTTTAGGACACTGTGTCTCAGGGTGTGAGTTCCCTGCAGTGTTTCTGAGTCATTGTCCCAGCCTATGAAATCTCTGAGCTTCTTGGGAATCAGTGTACAAGGACTTGGAATTGTTTTATGTTCTGTGTCCAAGTGTATGAGGTCTTTGTGGTCTGGGAGTCTAGTACCACAGAATGAGATTGCTGAGGTGTTTGTATTTCTTTTTGTCTCAGTGTAAATTTTATGAGCTGTTGGGATGTATTTTTCCCCATGCATGTGAGGATTTGGGTTTTGGGGGGATGTGGGTTCAGAGTTTAAGGTTTCTGAACTTTGTGGAAGTCTCTGTCAATGATATGAGACCTCATAACTCTTATGGATCTAAATCCCATCATGTGAACTCTTTCAGCCATTTGGCAGATGTTTCCACGTGTGAGGTCTTTGATGTTTGTGTGGATCTCAATTACAAGAATGAGGTCCTGTATTTATTTCTGGTATATTTCCAGAGCCTGGGGTTTCTGAGGTATTTTTGTTGAGTGTGTCATGCCATGGTGTGATGCCTTTAAGGTGTTTCAGGGTCTGTGTCCTGACATGTGAGGTTTCTGAGCTGTTTGGGGTCTATGTTCAAGGTGTGAGTCCCCAGAGCTGTTTCAACCTTTGTGTTCCAGGGTGTGAGGTGTCCAAGGTCTTTGGATTCTGGGCTCATTTGGGATGTGAAATTTCTTTTCCTTTCAGAGATGTCAGTCTCGGGGCATGGTTTCTCTCTCCTATTAGGGATTACTTCCTTTTTAAAAAAAATAATTTATTTTATTAAAGTATAGTTTATTCACAGTGTTAATTTCTGCTTTACAGCAAAGTGATTCAGTTTCAGTTATATATATATATATATATATATATATATATATATATATATTCTTTTTCATATTCTTTTCCATTATGGTTTTTTAAGGATATTGAATATATTTCTCTGTGTTATACAGTAGGACCTTGTTTATCCATTCTCTATATAATAGTTTGCATCTGCTAATCCCAAACTCTCAATCTACCCCTCCTCCACCCCCACCTTGGCAACCACAAATCTCTTCTCTGTGTCTGTGAGTCTGTTTCTGTTTCATAGATAAGTTTTAGATTCCACATATAAGTGATATCATATGGTATTTGTCTTTCTCTTTCCGACTTACTTCACTTAGTATGATAATCTCTAGGTCCATCTATGTTGCTGCAAATGGCATTATTTCATTCTTTTTTATGGCTAATATTCCATTGTATATATATACCACATCTTTTTTTTTAACATCTTTATTGGAGTATAATTGCTTTACAATGGTGTGTTAGTTTCTGCTTTATAACAAAGTGAATCAGCTATACATATACATATATCCTCATATCTCCTCCCTCTTGCGTCTCCCTCCACATCTTCTTTATCCATTCACGTGTCAGTGGACATTTAGGTTGTTTCTATGTCTTGGCTATTGCAAATAGTGCTGCTATGAACACAGGGTGTATGTATCTTTTCGAATTCGAGTTTTATCCAGATATATGCCCAGGAATGGGATTGCTGGATCATATGGCAACTCTACTTTTAGTTTTTGGAGGAACCTCCATACTGTTTTCCATGGTGGCTGCACCAATTTGCATTCCCACCAACAGTGTAGGAGAGTAGGGTTTACTTTCTTGATTGTGATGTCCCTGCCCTATTTGGGGTTAGTTTCCAAAATTATTTATGGGGATGTGTCATGCGAGGTAGGGCATCTCTATTCTCTCGGCAGGTCTCTTTCCCAGAGTGTGTGATCTCGGAAATGTTTTAGAGGCCTGTGTCTAGTGTATAAAGTCTATAAGGTTCTGGGCACCTGTGTCTGGAGATCTGTGAGTGGTTTGGGATTCTTGGTCTTTGTGTGCAAGTTTTCCAAGCTCATGTGCATCCTGAGTTCCATGATGTCGCATTTTTGAGTAATTTGGGTTTTGTTTCCAGGCATGAGGTTTCTGATCTTTTTGGTGGTCTCGGTTGCAGAGAGTGATATGTCTGATCTATTAGGGTCTGTGTCCAGGCAGTGAGGTCACTGAATTGTATCAATGTCCCTTTTCCCAGGTGTGAGGTGTCTGTGTCTTTTGAGTGTCTGAGTTCTTAAGTATAAAGTCTCATAGGCTATTTGGGGTTTGTTTCTGGTGTCTGAAATCTTTGATCTATTTATTTATCTAACTTGTGTGCCAAGTTGTAAGGTCTCTGAAATGTTTCCAGGTCTGCGTCCAAGGTATGAGGTCTTTACATTGTTGTGAACTTTGTGTCTCGGGGTTTTGGGGTATCTGAGATGTTTAGGGGCCTTTGTTAGAGGGTATTAAGTCTCTGCACTGTTTTGGAAACTTTCTTCCAGGGTGTGGGGTCTCTGAGTGTTTGGATGTCTGTGCTCCTGAGTATAAAGTCTCATTAGCTGTTTAGAGATCTGTTTCCAGAGTCTCAGGTCGCTGTACTATTTTTGGTTCTGTGTCTTGTCCCAGGGTGTGAGGTTCCTGAGTTGCTTAGGAACTTATGTGCAGGATGTCACCTTTCTGAGATGTTTGGGGTCAATATCACAGGGAGTGGGATCACTGAAGTGATTATGATTTGGGGCACAAAGTTTGTGTCACGGCTCTCTGAGCTGTTTGGGTGTGAGGTCTCAGAACACTTTGCAGGGCCGGTGCTCATCTTATATCTTTGAGCATTTTTTTCCCACTTGCTCGCCCATTAACATTATGTCCTTTAGACAGTCCTTCCTGCAGGTACATGTGTGGCACCCTCATTCTGTTTGTGTCCAGGCCTCTGCATTGTTTTGTGGTGTATGTCAAGAGCGTGAGGTCTTTGTCCAGATTCTTAAAAAAATTTATTTATTTATTATTTATTTATCTTTGGCTGTGTTGGGTCTTTACTGCTGCACGTGGGCTTTCTCTAGTTGCAGCGAGTGGGGCTACTCTTCGTTGCAGTGTGCAGGCTTCTTATTGCGGTGGCTTCTATTGTTGTGGAGCACGGGCTCTAGGCACGCGGGCTTCAGTAGTTGTGGCACGCAGGCTCAGTAGTTGTGGCTTGCGGGCTTAGTTGCTCCGCGGCATGTGGGATCTTTGCAGACCAGGGATTGAACCTGTGTCCCCTGCATTGGCAGACGGATTCTTAAACCACTGCGCCACCAGGGAAGTCCTGTCCAGATTTTTAATGTAAATCTCAGGTGGCAAGGTGTCTGAGCTGTTTTGGGGCCTGTGTCCGTGGTATGAGGTATGTGAACTATTTGGGGTTCACGTCCCGGTGTGGAGGGTCTCTGAGGTGTTTTGGTGTCCCAGGGAGTGAAGTCTCTGAGATGTTTGTAGGAGTCTGTGACTGCAGGATAAGATCTATGAACTAACTGGTTATCTAGGCCTCATCGTGTGAGTTCTCCAAGCTCTTCTGTGCTCTGTGTTCAATGATGTGACAACCCTGAGCGATTTGGGGTATGTTTCCAATGTTGGGGTCTTATTCTGTCTCACAGCCAGCCCATACTCCATGGTATAAGATGAATCACCCCTCCCCGCCAGTTGTGTGCTCCTCCCATTCTTGTGCCCACAGACCTGTGCATGTGTATTTCCTTAGAACACATATTTAGAAGTGGAACTGCCGGGTCAAAGGAGTCACTTATTCAACAACCCCCCCTTTGAGCACTTACTGTGTACAGGGCAGTTTTAGGTGCTGCGGAGACACAGGGGAACTAGAAATCCATATACACCCTGCTGGTACTGCCATTCTAGTGGGAAGGGGGTGTCATTTTTTTATTTTGATAGATACTGGCACACAAATTCACACTTCCATCAGTGGCATCAGGGGAACGAATGCCTTCTTATGGGCCACTGCTCTGCAGCAAGGGGTCGGATGCCTTGGCATGGCTCTCAACAAGATCATCAGATTATGGGGCTGGAACAGTCTATCGAGGGATATGTAAGAGGGAGACGGGGATGGAACATGGGCCGGGGGAGGAAGATAAGAAAAAGAGAGAGTCTAGTTGTTTTGGCAAGAACCGAAGTTTGAATGACCCTCAGGACATTGACATGAAACAGCCCTTCTTAGATCGCATACACGAAGAGCATGAGGGCTGGGAATGAAGAGTTAAGGATGAGACTTTGCAGCTCCGGGACACACTATTGCGTGATGCGAAGATGGAACAGTCTGCTCTGGGAGGTACCACGGGGGTGAGGGGTAGTGTATTTTGGAAGAAACCACTGTATGTTTGGGAACACGAAAGATCCCACGCGTGGATCGGCCCCTACCCCAGACGGAGAGAATGGCGATGCCCTGACTGGCCTTGGCCCCGGGGGCGAGGGTGGGGGTAACCCCACCCTCAGCATAAAGCCCCCACCTATCTGGAAGCCGCCGTCTGGTCCAGCCTGCGTTGGCTCTACCGATTCTAATCAACAGCGGGGAAGTGGGGTGGGTGGAAGGGAGCGGAGCGGTGATTGGCTCCTGGATGAGTAGGGCGGGATCAAATCCTGCTCTGAGGCTCTGACTGGGCGCCTCTAGATTGCTTACCCAAGCTCTTCCAGGGTACCGAGGTTTTCCGGAATCACGTATAGTCTGCGAGCTGGGTCCTCCGGCTCCGGGCTGCCATTGGCTGCTGGTTCGGCGCAGGCGCTATGGTTCCCGGGTTGGAGTTCGGGGTTGCTGAGGCAGGGCTTTGGCTACTGGAGACTATAGGTTCGAATCCTATCTAGGAACTTCAGTTTGCGCACCTGTAAAAGAAGCTGGCATTATTGGCTGGCACAGAATGTGTCGGGTAATCTTTTCTATTCTCTTCTACCTGTTCTTTCTCTTTTTAAAACAATGCTTATTACGTCCCATTATATTGATTACAGGACCCATTCACCATTCACAACAGCACTGAGAAAAATTCTTCTCCAGGGTTCCTGACATCGTTGTATCAGGCTGCCTCTGTAGGTCTGAGCCCTGCAGCGAAGGTTCAAGGCGATCTCATGATCCTCCTTCAAGCCATCCCCTCCTCCCCGCAGAGAGGATGACTTGGAGGTTTCCTGCCCCCTCTGGACCAGGCCTGACTGGGGGTGTGTGATGGTGGTGTGTGTGTAGGAGTAGGGTGAAGGGTTGGGCCATAAATGACTAGAGAGCAATGCGTGACTTCATGCTCTAGGATAGAGGGGTGTGTGGCAGTTAAAGGAGAATTTTGAAGGGAGGCAAGTCTTAAGTCAAAGGAGTACTCTTTTTAATGATGGGATTTTGAGTATCAGGCAAGGGAGGTGTCTTGCTGAGTGTGAGTAGGAGGAGAGTGGTTCTCAATTCAGTCAACTCATAAGGTGGTTATTATATGCTGTGTGCAGTTTGGAGGACCGTGTCCAGAATGTGAAATCTCATTTTTTGGAATCTCAGTTCAGGGCATGACATCTATGAGCAGACTGCGAAATTTCTTTCAGCTGTTTTGGGGGTCTGCGTCACAGGGGTTTAGGTCTTCCAGACGTTTGCGGATCTCTGTCCCAGGGTGTGAAGTCTCTAAGCTCTTTGAGGGTCTTTGTCCTTGGGTATGCCGGGTTTTTTTTTTCCTTAAAGTTGAATTTCATTTTTGTTTTTGGCATTTCTCTGACTACTAAAGGGGCTTAATATTGTTTTCTGAGCTTGTGGAACGATGTATTTAAGTTTTATAAATACCCTTTGATGTTCTTTGATCCTTTTTTTTCCTTTAAAAATTTATTTTAAAATCATTTTAGACTTAGAGAAAAATTGCAAAAATAGTGCAGAGTTCTTGTATACCCTTTGCCCAGCTTCCCCTAATGTAAAGAACTTACATAACCATAATACAATTTTTTTTGTGTGTGTGTGGTATGCGGGCCTCTCACTGCCGTGGCCTCCCCCGCCGCGGAGCACAGGCTCCGGACGCGCAGGCTCAGAGGCCGTGGCTCACGGGCCCAGCCGCTCTGCGGCATGTGGGATCCTCCCAGACCGGGGCACGACCCTGTGTCCCCTGCATCGGCAGGTGGACTCCCAGCCACTGCGCCACCACGGAAGCCCCATAATACAATTTTAAAAGCAGGAAATGAATGATACTATTGTTCATGAGGTGTTGTTCACCTATTTGGTGTGTGTCCAAGGTGTGAAATATCTGAGCTCTTTAGACCCAGAGCTCTCTTGAGGTCTGTGTCCCATGCTATGATATCTCTGAGCATTTGGTGTCTGTTTCTAGATGCTAGGTTTTTCATCTTCTTGGTGGTTTCTGCCCCAGAGAATGTTGTCTTTGACTTGTTAGGGGTCTCTTGAGGGCATGTCTTCTCTGAGCTGTTTAGGCTTCTGTATTCAGGGTGTAAGGTCTTTGAGCACTTTGGGGGTCTATGTCCAAAGCTGTGTGTACTCTGTTACTTTTTATTGGTCTTTATCAGAGATTCTGAGGTTAGTAAGTACTTTTGGGTTCTGTATCTAAGGCAGGGTTTCTCAAACCTCTGCACTATTGACAATTTTGTGGGGTTTTTTTTGGATATTGCTGAAACTTATTATGTAAGTGAAAACTCAGGCCATGAATGTTTGGATTATGGTATTCTAGATGAATTTTCCCCAAATCAAGAATAAGTGGATATGTATAGCACAGGGAACTCTTCTCAGTATTCTGTAATAACCTATATGGGAAAAGAATCTAAAAAAGAGTGGATATATGTATATGTATAACTGAATCACTTTGCTGTACACCTGAAACTAACACAACATTGTAAATCAACTGTACTCCAATATAAAATAAAAAATTAAATTAAAAAACTAAATAAAATGTGTGAAAGAATAAGAAAAAAACCTCTGTGTTTTAAGCCAGTGTGAATAGATTTCTGTTATTAAAAGCAGAATTAAAACAACTGTTAAACTTAAAAACAACAAAAAAAAGATGAATACACTGAAAAAAAAGAATAAGCAGATAAATAATACATTTTTAAATTGAAATATAATTGACCTACAACAGTATGTTAGTTCCAGGTGTACAGCATAATGATTTGATATTTCTATACATTACAAAATGATCACCACGCACTACTGACATTTTGAATTGGAAAATTCTTTACGGAGGGCATTGTAGGATGTTGTATTCATTTGCTAGGGCTGCTGTAAAAAATAGTACCGCAAACTAGGTATCTCAAGCAACAGAAATTTATCTTCTCACAGTTCTGAAGGCTGGAAGTCCGAGATCAAGGCGTCAGTCGCGTTGGTTCCTTCTGAGGGCTGAGAATCTGTTCCATGCCTTTCTCCTAGCTTCTGGTGGTTTGCTGGCAGTCTGATATTCCTTGGCTTTTGCTGCATCACTCTGATCTCTGCCTTAATCTTCACATGGCGTTCTCCCTGTGTGTGTCTCTGTGCCCAAATTTCCCTTTTTATAAAGACACCAGTCATACTGCATTAGGGGCTCACCCCACTCCGGTATGACCTCGTCTTACATCTGCAATGACCCTATTTCCAAATAAGATCACATTCTGAGGTCCTAGGGATTAGGACTTCAACATGTGAATTTTGAGGGGACACAATTCAACCCATAACAGACGTTTAGCATGAGAAAGAAAGGAAAGGAGGGAGAGAGAGAGGGAGCAGCCCCCAACATTCAGAAGCTATCCTGGCACTCACAGCTAGGCTATGTTATTCTCTTATTAGACATAAACAATCTCACAGAATACTAACCTCAGACAAGGTTATTCTGAGACCATGCTAAAATGAGACAAAGCAAAGCCACTTTATAACGTTATCTAAGCACAGACAAAAACAAGTTCGCTGTGCCACCCACAAGATACCAAATATTCCCCTCTTTTGGTTAAAATGAGTGACTGCTACTCCTCTATCAATTTCAGCTTTATCCTTACTCTAGTCTTCCCTCCCCATAGATTTAAAGGTTTACTGAGATACCCAATCAAAATTTCCCTCACTTTCTGACAGCCTCCAATCTAGAGTGAGCCCCCACTTCCTTAGACCCTCCCCCAAACCACTCAACTGAAGCCCAGATTCTGCGATCCGTTCTTTCGAACACCCTCTTACCAAGATGTCCCATGGTTCCCCACGTTCTTCTTCACTGCAATGAGTAATAAGCCCAACTTGTTTAACTACAGGTATGTTCCTGGGGGTGGGGGTCTTTGGCTAAAGAGCACTGACAAGCATCACCCCTGATCTCCACTCACTAGATGCCAATAGCACCTCTGCCCTCCCAGCCTTGACAACCAAAACTGTGCCTAGATATTGCCACATATTCCCTGGGGGCTAGGGTGTGACGTGTTTGAGCAGTTAGGGCTCTTTTTCTGAGGTTTGTGTTCTCTGAGAGATGTTTGGATCTGTGTCTCAGGATGGGAAGTCTCTGGTCTGTCTCAGGGTCTCTGCCCCAATGTTTGAAAGCTCTGAGCTTTTTGGGGTGCTGTGTCAGGAATGAGTGACCTCATCATGTACCGAAATCCAGACATGAGGTGTTTGTGGCACCCCCACCATCCCTGGCCATTTCATAAAGGCAGTGAGAGGTGGGGGTCACGTGATTGGTTGTGAACTCCTTCACATAGATTCATAGCAAGCCCAGCTTCCTCGTCTGGATCATGAAGTATAGGTGGTCGGCTTCCTTCAGAACCTGTCTTGCCCTTTGTTCTGGAGGTCACAGGGTCTCCTTTGACACTCTTTGTGAAGATCGTATTATAGGGAGGTATTTGTTGTGTCTCCTGACACTAGCCCCAGAGTGGAGACCCCTGTCTCTCAGGATGGACATTGCTCATATGGATGTTGGGGTCCATCTCCCCTCAGGCCTTGTTCACACCTAGTACTACCAGTTCACACCCAGTACACATGGGTTTTGGAGCCTGGTAGACCTTATTTCAGAGTCTGGAACCCCCAAGTCCTGGTTGGATGGTAGGAGAGTCTAATTTTTTGGATCATCTTTCTAAACCTTAATTTGCTGAGGTTTTACAAGACTGCTCTGAGTCAATAGGACAATGTACAGTCCACGCACCTACAGTCCCCTGACTTCTGAAAGCAGAATTCAGGGGTCAGGGGAGGGATGCAATCCAGGTAAGTGCCATCTCTGGCCAGGGGCCAGTGTGGGTCTGAGATTGTCTCAGTTGGAATGTAGGAGTAACGTGCACATATCATTTACTATAAATGTATGTTGGGTTCAAGAAAGAGTAGACACTCTCCAGAATTGTGTCTCCATCTCTACGAAATCCACAATTTTACTTCAGCTGTTCTCTTGAGAACAGACATAATAGGCTGTATACCATGAGGCAAGGGTACACAGTGAGGAAAAAGCATTGTTCCTTTTGTGTAAACTGTAAGCCTGGTTATAAGAGAGACAGGTTTGTGCATTTATGCAAGAGGCAGGGTCTGAGGGGGAGGGTGCAGAGGCTCAGTGAGTCAAAGAAGCCTGAAGAGAAATTTTAAAAATAGTTTGAATGAAATGAAAATGATCATAAAATTTACCAATTTGTGGATGCAGCAAAGCAGTGTTTACTTAGAGGGAAGTTTAAAAGGCATTTTGGCTTCTGCCTTGCTCTTTCTTGGATCTCTTGCTCTAGTGGAAGCCAGCCACCATGTTGTGAGGACACTCAAGCAGCCCCTTGGGGAGATACCTGTACCACAGAACTGAAGCACCTCAGCCAAAAGCCAGCACTAACTCACCAGCCATGTGAATGATCCAACATGGAAGTGGAGCTTCTGGCCCCACTCCAGCCTTCAGATGACTGTAGCCCAAGAGACCAAAGCCAGAATGATGCAGCTAAGCTGCTCTGAGTTCCTGACTCCCCAAAACTGTGTGAGATAATTAATGTTTACCATTGTTTTAAGCTGCTAAATTTTGGGGTAATTTGTGGTGTTTCTGAGCTCTTTGAGAGTCTCTGTTCAGGGTTCCAGTTTCCTGAGTTTTTTGTAACCTGTATCCATATCTGCATGTTTTAAGCATTCTGTGTTTCACATTTTTAGGTCTCTGATCTCTTTGGGTTCTCTCTCTGTGTTTTAGATCTCTGAGCTATTTGAGGATCTAGGTCCAAAATTAAGGGAGTTCTGGGCTGTTTTTCCTGTTCATGTCTAGAATGTGTTCATAACTATTTGGGATCCTTAATCCCAGGGTATGACGTCTCTAAAATACTTTGCACTTGGGTCCAGGATTTGAAGTCTCTGAGCCCTCTAGCAGTCTGTTCTGGCTATGAGGGCATTGAGGTGTTTGGGAGTCTGTGTCTCAGGTTTCACAGCCTTGAACTCTTTGAAGGACTGTTTACAGGTTTTGTTCCTTCTTTGAGTTATATGGATTTTTATGTCCTGGAAAGAGATATCACCAAGGTGACTAGAGGATGCATCCAGGGCACTGGGTGTCAGAGCTGTTTGAGCCACTGAGTTCCTGGATATGAAGTTTCTGTGGTGTTTGAGGGTCTGTGTCCAGATATTGATATTACTGATTTTGAGGGCAGGGGGAATCTGTGTCCTAGGGCTTCAGCTCTCTAAATGGTTTATGGGTGTTATAAGGTTCCTATGCTGTTTGTGGATGTACGTCCCAAATGTGTGGGATCCCGGACATGACTGTGACTGAATGTTGCAGTATATGACATCTCTGTTCATGGGTATATATACTAGGGTGTGAGGTATCTGAGCTATTTGAGTGTGTGTCTCAGGTTATGATGTCTCTCTGATCTGTTTGGGTGTTTGTTTCCCAGGATGAGAGATTTCTGATTTGGTTGTGGGTGTATATTCCAGGATGTGAGTTCTCTCATCTATTTGGGTGTATATGTCCAGGGCATGAGGTTTTTGCTCTGTTGTGGGTATATGTCCAATGGTATAAGGTTTCTGATCTGCTTGAGGGTGTATATCTCAGGGTATGAGACCTCTGATCTGTTTGTCATTGTATGTCACAGGATGTGAGATCTCTCTTCTTGGGTGTATGTCAAACGTGTAAAGTCTCTGATCTGTTTTTGGAGTTTATGCCCTTGGATGTTAGAGCTCTGATCTCTTTGTGGGTATATGTGCCTGTGTGTGAGCTCTCTGATCTGTTTGTGGTATATGTCCCAAGATATGAGGTCTCTGAGCTCTTTGTGGATATACTTCCCTGGTTGTTATATTTCTGAGCTTTTTTGGTTGTGGTTTTCTGGAGGTATAAGTACTCTGATCTGTTTGTTAAGTGTGTGTTGCAGGATATGAGGACTATTCTATCTGAGGGTGTGTGTCCCAGAGTGTGAGGTCTCTGCTGTGTTTGTGGGTGTGGGTGTGAGGTCTCTAAAGTGTTTGTGGGTATAGTTCCCCATATGTAAGTTCCTTGAACTCTTTGTGGGTGTATGTCCCACAATGTGAAATCTATCATCTATTTCTGGGTATATGTCCCAGAATGAGGTCTCAGATCTCTCTGTCCCTGTATATGTCTCAGTACGTGAGGTCTCTCTTCATGGGTATATGTCAAGGATATGAGCTCTCTGATACTTTTGTGTTCATATGTCCCAGGGAATGAGGTCTCTGACCTGTGTTTTTTTTTGGGGGGGGGTTGCATAATGTGAGTTCTCAAGTATGTTTGTGGCTGTATGACCTTATGATATAGGTGTCTGACCTCTTTAGGCATGTGTATCCCATGGTGAAAAGTCTCTGAGCTCCTTGTTGGTATATATCCCAAGGTGTGAGGTCTCTGGTCTGTTGGGTGGTATATTTCCTAGAATGTAAGGTCTCTGATCTGTTTTGTTGCTGTACACTAGTATGTAGGTCTGTCTTCCTTGGTGTATGTCAGGGTCTGTTGGTGGGTGTATTTCCCAGAGCATGAGGACTCTGATATGTTTCTGGGTGTATGTCCCACAGTAAGAAGTCCCTGATCTGTTTGTCCATATAAGTCTCTGTGTGTAAGGTCTCTGATCTTTTCATAGCCGTATCAAGAGTTTGAAGTCTTTCATCTCTTATGGTTATAATTCCCAGGTGTGATGTCTGTGTTGTGTTTGTGGCTTTATGTCTTGGAATTTTAGGTATCTGGGTTGTTTCTGCAATATCCCAGGATGTGAGGTCTCCAATCTCTTTGTGTGTGTAGGTCGCAGTTGTGAGGTCCTGATCTATTTGTGGGTATATTCACCAGAATGGGAGAGCTCTGATATGTTTGTGGGTGTCTGTCGCAGAGTGAGAGGTCACTGATTTGTTTGTGCATATAGGTCCCGGGACCTGAGATCTGTGATCTTCTTGTCACTACAATTACCAGTATGTGAGGTATTGTTCATGGGTGTGTGTCAAAAATGTAAGTCCTCTGATATGTTTGTGGGTTGAATGAACCTGGTTGTAAGGTTTCTTTTTGTTTGTAGGTTATGTCTCAGTGTGTGAGGCTTATGAGGTCTTTTTGGGTATAGGTCCCATGGTGTGAGGTCTCTGATCAGTTTGGAGGATTATTTACTGGTTTATGACCTTTTGAGGGTTATGACCTTTTTTGTCATTGTATGTTCCAGGATGTGAGGTCTGTGACTGTTTGTCATTGTATGTTCCTATATGTGAGGCCTCTTACATGGGTGTGTGTAAAAAAATGTCGTCTTTGACCTATTTGTGGTTGTGAGTCCTTGGGTGTAAGGTTGCTGATTTATGGATTTAATTCCTAGAGTTTGACATTGCCAACTTGTTCGCAAGTATATGTCCCATCATGTGATGTCTCTTATCTTTTCGGGGGTGTATATCCCTTGATGTGAGGCTGTCATCTATTCCTCAATGTATTTCCCCAATTAGAGAGGTAAGGTCTCTCACCTGTGTAAGGGTGTATGTCCTGTGATGTGAGGACCCTAATTTATTTGTAGGTGTATTCCCAGGATATGAGCTGTCTCCTCTCTTTTGAGTGATATATTCCAATTTGAGAGGACTCTGCTTTGTTTCTGAATGTTTTTCCCAGTATGTGGGGTCTCTGATCTGTTTTTGGTGGGTACTGCAGGATGTGAGTTCTCTGGTATATTATGTATGTATGCCCTAGGTTGTGAGGTTCCTAATCTCTTAGTGGGTGTACATCACAGAATGGGGGCCTCTGATATGTTTGTGTGTGTTTATCAAGGGTGTAAGGCCTGATCTGATTGTGCATTTATGTCCCAGGATGTAAGAACCCCAGCTGTTTGTAGGCATTTGTCCCAGGATGTGAGGTCTCTGATCTGTTTGGGTATGTTTGTCCAGATCTCATTGTGGGCCTAATTCCCAGGATTTAAGGTCTCTGATCATTTGTGTGTTCCTCTACTTTTTTTGTGTGTGTGTGCGGTACACGGGCCTCTCACTGTTGTGGCCTCTCCCGTTGCGGAGCACAGGCTCCAGACGCACAGGCTCCAGACGCACAGGCTCAGCGTCAATGGCTCACGGGCCCAGCCACTCCACGGCATGTGGGATCTTCCCGGACTGGGGCACGAACCCGTGTCCCCTGCATTGGCAGGCGGACTCTCAACCACTGCGCCACCAGGGAAGCCCCTCTCTGATCTTTTTGAAGGCATAGGTTGCAGGGCTTGAGGTCTGTGGTCTCTTTGTGGTTACATGTCCAGGTTGTGAGGTCTCTAATCTGTTTGTTGAGGTGTATCCCAGGATGTGAACTCTCTGATCTTTGTGTGTGTGTCAGGAGGGGGCGGGGTAGTATATGTCTAATGGTGTGAAGATTCAGATCTGTTTTCTGGTAAATGAACCAGGTTAGAACGACTCTGATGTGTTTGAGGATGTTTTCCCAGGATGTGAGTTCTCTGATCTGTTTCTGAACACAGGTCCTAGGATGTGAGGTCTCAGAGACCTTTGTGGATGTACATCCCAGGCGTGAGTTCCCTGAGCTGTTGGAGGTTGTATACCTCAGGGTGTTAGATCTCTGATGCTTTTGGTGTTATTTGCAAGTGTATGAGATTTCTGATTTATATGCTCAAACATATAACAGGATGAGAGGTTTATTATGTGTTAAAGTCTGTATATCCAAGGCATGAGGTTTCCAAGCTCTTTTTGGATGTATATCTCAGGGTTGAGGTCTCTGATCTGTTTGCAGGTATGTGCCCTAGGATTTGAGCTCTCTCATCTCCTTGTCGGTATATTCTCCAAGATGTCAAGTATCTTTAATTACTTATATGAGCTCATTACTTTATATGAGCTCTCTAACATGTTGTAGGTTCTTATTGCTGGGTTTGAGGTCTCTGAGCCATTTTTGGTTGTATTTCTCAGATGAGGTCTTTGATCCATTTGTGTGTGTATCACGGTGTGTAAAGTTTTTTTTTTCTGGTATCTTTTGCGTGTTAGTCAAGGGTGTGAGGTCTGTCTGTTTGTGGGTATGTGTCCCACAATGTACATCTCTCTGCTCTCTTTAGATATATATCTGAGGGTAGAAGGTCTCTGATTACTTTCTAGATGTGTGACTCCGGATGAGGGATGTGAGCTATTTCTAGTGCATGCCCCAGGATTTTAGCTTTTCGAGCTTTTTGCAGGTGTGTGTTTTGTGATGTGAGGTCTCTAATTGTGTGTGTATGTCTCTGCTCTGCCGACTTAAGGCCTCCTAAAGATGTTGTAATCGTTGTCTCATGTTCTCATCCTTGGAAACTGTGAAGATATGACCTTATGTGTTAAAAGGTACTTTGAAGATGTGATTAAATTAAGCATATTGAGGTGGGGAGATTTTCTTAGGTTTTCTAGGTGGGTCCAATGTAATCCAATGAAATGAGGGCGACAGGATGGTTATTGTCAGGAACACAAAGTAATGACACGGGCCAGGTCAGATACAGTGATCTCATGATGGAGATGTTTGTGGGTATGTGTCCCAGCTTGTGAAGTCCTTGAGCTGTTGTTGGGAGTATATTCTAGGATGTGACATTTCTAATTGTTGGTGCATATATGTCTGTAGTTGGGCAAATAATAGGTCCCAGCAAAGGGCATGTGACCAGGGAGCCCTAATCGGGGAGGAGATATGATGATGGAAGCAGTCAGAGATCAGTGAGATGTGAAGATGAAGTGATTATGGCTTTGCAGGTGTAGGAAGGGGCCAGGGACCAAGAATGCAGGCAGTTCTGGAAACTGGAAAAGGCAAGAAAATGGATTCTCCTTAGAGTCTCCAGATGGAAGACAGCTGTGTTTGCATCTTACTTTAGGGCTGTAAGACCCATTTTGGGGTTTCTGACCTACACAAATGTAATATAATAAGTAAATTTGTGTTTTTTCATGATACTAAGATTGTGGTGATTTGTTAGAACAGCAATAAGAAACGAATACGGTGTCCCGGGTTGCAGTGTCTCTATCTGGCTGTCCGAGGATGTGAACTCCACAGTGTTTGTGAGTGTGTGTCTGATGGTGGGGGTCTCTGATCTGTGTGTGGCTGTGTGAACCAGGGCGAGAGATCTCTGTCCTGTTTGAGAGTGTGTGTCCCCCTAAAATTGTGGGCTCTGAGGTTTTTGTGGGTGTACATCCCAGGACATGCGGGCTCTGGTCTGTTTGTGAGTGCAGGTCCCAGGATATGAGGTCTTTGCACTGATTATTTTTTAACTTTTTCTTTTATATTGGAGTATAGTTGATGAACAGTGTTGCGTTAGTTTCAGATGTACAACAAAGTGATTCAGTTATACATATATATGTACCTATTATTTTCCAAATTCTTTTCCCATTTAGGTTGTTCCATAATATTGAGCAGAGTTCCCTGTGCTATACAGTAGGTCTTTGTTGGTTATCCATTTTAAATATAGTAGTGTGTGCATGTCAATCCCACACTCACTAACTATCCCACCCCCCCACCCTTTCCCCCTGGTAACTATAAGTTTGCTCTCTAAGTCTGTCTGCACTGTTTTTGTGTGTACGTATGAGGTCTCTGAGATGTCTGTGAGTTATGTCTAGGTTGGTAGGTCTTGGATGTTTCACAGGTATTTCTGAAATAGGAGATTTCTGATTCATTTGGTGATGTATGTATATACATATATAGATACACATATATACATATACATATATATAAATACATATGTATATGCATATATACATACCAGGATGAGCGGTCTCTGATCTGTTTCGGTGTGTATATCCAGGTGTGAGGTTTGAAGCTCATTATGGCTGTATTTCATAGGGCTTGAGGTCTCTGATCTTTCTGTGGGTCTGTGTCCCAAGATATGAACCCTCGGAACTCTTTGTGGGTGTTCTGTGAAGATGTCAGGTATACAGTCAGCCTCGAGGTGTTTTTCCTAGAATATGAGGTCTCTTCTTTGATTGTGGGTGTGTGTTGCAGGACTTGAGATCTCTGATCTGTTTGTGGGTGTATGCCTTGGGATGCAAGGTCTCTCTTCTGTGTGTGGGCGCATTTCTCAGATGAGGTCTCTGTTCTGTTTTTGCCTTTCTATCTCAGTATTTGTTTCTGATCTCTTTGTGTGTGTTTGTCAAGGATGTGAGATGTCTTCTGTTTGTGGTTATATGTACCAATTTGTGAGGTCCCTACCCTGTTTGTGGGTAGATGACACAGAACGTGTGCCTCACTTCTTTTTTGGATGTATGGCCAAGGTTGGGAGGTGTCTGACCTACTTGGAATTGTATGGCATGGAATGTGAGGTCTTTGAGCTACTTATGCGCATACATCTCAGGATGGGGTGTTTTTAATTGCTTGTGGAAGTATATCTGGGGTTGGTGGAATAAAGGTCCCTGAAAGCTGTCCATGTCCTAATCTCTGGAACAAGTTAAAAAGTCCTTTGTAGATGTGATTAAGTAATCATCTTGAGATGGAGGAGATTATCCTGAATTTTCTAGGTGAGCACAGTGTCATCACAAGGGTGCTTATAGGAGAGAGACAGAGTGGTCAGCCAGAGAAGCAGATGTGATGACAGAAATAGAAATCAGAGAGAGAGATTTGAAGATGAAAACGCTGCTGGCTTTAAAGTTGGAGGAAGGGGCCACGAGCTAAGAAACGCAGGCAGCTTCAGGTACTGGAAAAGGCAAGGAAACAGCTTCTCCCCAAGAGCCTCCAGGAGTAATGAAGCTCTGCCCACAACTTGAGTTTAGCCCATTGAAACCCATTTTTTGGCTTCTGACCTGTGGAAACGTAAGGTAATGAATTGGTGTTGTTTTATGATACTAAGATTGTGACTTGTTACAACAGCGATAGGAAATGAACAGTGTGCCGGGTTGTGATGTCTCTATCTGGTTGTCGGTGCACATGCCAGGATGTGAACTCCATGATCTGTTTGTGAGTGTGTGTCTGATGGTGGGAGGTCTCTGATCTGTGTGCAGGTGTATGAACCATGTTGAGAGGTCTTTGAATGTTTGAGGATGTGTGTCCCAGAACTTGTGGTCTTGTAGCTGTTTGTGGGGATATGTCTCAGAATGTGAGGTCTCCACATATTCTTTGTGCGTGTCCTAGGATGTGAGGTGTCTGAGCTGATCTGGGGAGCACATTCCAGTATGTGAGGTCTCTGATCTGTTTCTGGTGTTTTCTTACCCTGAAAGATCTCTGACTTGATTGTGATTGTGGGTTGCAGGACTTGAGGTCTCTGATCCATTTGTGGGTCTCAGGTATCTATGACCTCAACATTGTGGAATATATCCCAGGATGTGAACTTTCTGATCTGTTTGTTACATATGACCCAGGGCTTGAGGTGTCTGATCTATTTGTGGGTATGCGTTGCAGAGTTTGAAGTCTGTGCTCTTTTTGTGACTTCATGTGCAGGTTGTGAGGTCTCTAATCTGTGTGTGGATGCATATCCCAGGATTTCAGCTCCCTGATCTGTTTGATGGTGTATATCACATGGTGTGAGGCCTCTGAACTATTTGTTTGAGGTCTCTGATCTGTTTGTGGCTACATGTCCGGGTGGTGAGGTTTGTAATCCCTCTGTTGGTCTGTGTCCCAGGATGTGAATGCCCTGATCTGTTTGTGGGTAGCATCTGATGGTGTGAAATGTCTGATGTGTTCACTGGCCAGTGAACCAGAGTGTGAAGTCTCCAACCTGTAGGAGGGTGTTCTCCCAGGATCTGAGTTCTCTAGTCCATTTGCTTTTGGCTTGTTCTAGGAAGTGTTCAGTCTCTGAACTCTTTATGAATGTTCATCCCAAGGATGTGAGTTCTCTGAGCTCTTGGGGTGTGCACGCTCCAGGTTGTCAGATCTCTGAAATTTGGGGAGGATACTTCCAAGCTTATGAGATTTCTGGTTTGTTTGCTGATATATGTGTGAGTCTGTGTCTATATATCTATATCTATGTCTATATCTATATACTATCTGATCTGAAGGTGTGTATGTCCAGGCTGTGAGGTTACTGAGCTCTCGGTGGGTCATTTCCCTTGTTTTGAAACCTCTGACCTGTTTGGGAGGATGTCCCAAAATACAAGCTCTCTGATCTTTTAATGGGCATATGTTGTAAGATCTCAGGTCTATGATTGGTTTCTGGTTCTTTTTTTCCTAGCATATGAGGTCTCTGACTTGATGGTGGGTGTATATTGCAGGATTTGAGATCTCTGATTTGGTTGTTGGTATCTATCTCAGGTTGTGAGGTCCCTGGTCTGTTTGTGAGTGTTTATCACAGTATGTGAGTGCCTGATTTCTTTGTGTGGGTTTATCCAAGGTGCAAGGTCTGTTCAGTTTGCTGCTCTTTGTGGGTTTATGTCTAAGAATGTGTTTCTCTCTGCAATTTGTGTGTGTATGTCCCAGATGGTGAGTTTAATTCCAAGTGATTGAGGACTCTGAGCACTTTTGGGGTATGTGTTCCAAAATGTATGTCTCTCTGTTCTTTTTGGAGGAATATGACAGGGTGGGAGGTGTCTTATCTATTTGGAAGTGTATGACTCAGAGCATGAGGTCTGTGAGCTGTTTGTGCATGTATGTCTTTGGTGTCTGAATAACAGCCCCCCGCCAAGAGGTCCACTTCCTAATCCCTGGAAACTATGATTATGTTAATTTACATGGAAAAGGGGACTTTGCAGGTATGATTAATTTAGGCATCCTGAGATGAGGAGGTTATCCCAGATTGCCTGGGTAGGCCCAGTGTAATCACAAGTGTCCTTATATGAGGGAAGCATGAAGGCAAGAGTCAGAGAACACAATGTAGTGACAGAAGTGGAGTCAGAAAAGGTGACGTGATGACATAAGCAGAGATCAAAGAGAGATGGAGATAGAGATAGATGAATACAAAGAGAGAGACATTTGAAGATGAAACACTGCTGACTTTGAAGATGGAGGAAGGGGCCATGAGCTTGGGAATGCAGGCGGCCTATAGGCCCGCGTACCGCAAAAAAAAAAAAAAAAAAAAAAAAA
>NW_006777287.1:1636064-1657037 GCF_000442215.2 Lipotes vexillifer | reverse complement strand
ACCGAAAAAAAAAAAAAAAAAAAAAAGAAAGAAAAAGAAACAGAATAGGAAATTTTCTGGTGGTCCAGTGGTTAGGACTCCGTGGTTTCACTGTCGAGGGCCTGGGCTCAATCCCTGGTCAGGGAACTAAGATCCCACAAGCCTCATAGTGCAGCCAAAAAAATAAAAAATAAAAAATAAAGAAGTGGAATAAATGTGGCCTTCTTTTCAGAAAGAAGAAAGGAAGGAAGGGAAGGAAGGGAAGGAAGGGAAGGAAGGGAAGGAAGGGAGGAGAGAGAGAGAGAGAGAGAGAAAGAGGGAAAGAAAGAAAGAGGGAAAGGAGGAAGGGAGGGAGGAAGGGAGGGAGGGAGGAAGGAGACGAACACAATGTCCCAGGTTGTGATGTCTCTATCTGGTTGTCAGTGCACATTCCAGGATGTGAACTCCACCATCTGTGGGTTTGTGTCTGCTGGTTGGGAGGTCTCTGATTTGTGTGCAGGTGTTTGAACCAGGATGTGACGTCTCTGATCTCTTTGATGTGTGTCCCAGAATTTGTGGGCACAGCTGTTTTGGGGCATATGTCCTAGGAGAGAATGTCTCTGATCTGAGTTTGATCTGAGTTTGTGTACAGGTCCCAGGATGTGAGTTCTCTGAACTGTTGAGGTGTGCATGTTCAGGGTGTAAGGATTCTGAGCTCTTTGTGGGTACATTTCCCTTTGCTTGAAACCCCAGATCTGTTTCTAGGTCTGTGTCCCATGATATGAGGCTTCCTGATCTGTTTGTCTCAGTCTCATGGTGTGAGGCCTCTGGTATGTTTGCTGGTGAGTGAAGCCAGGTGTATGTGCCATGATGGGAATTCCCTCATCTGTTTGTGGGTACTTGTCTCTTGTCTGATAGTGTGAAGTATCTGATCTATTTTTGTTGTTGTTTTGTTTGGCTGTGCTGGGTCTTTGTTGCTGTTCATGGGCTTTCGCTCATTGTGGTGAGCGGGGGCTACTCTTTGTTGTGGTGTGTGGGCTTCTCATTGCGGTGGTTTCTCTTGTTGCGGAGCACAGGCTCTAGGCGCGCGGGCTTCAGTAGTTGCGGCTCGCGGGCTCTAGAGCACAGGCTCAGTAGTTGTGGTGCACGGGCTTAGTTCCTCCGCAGCATGTGGGATCTTCCTGGACCAGGGCTCAAACCTGTGTCCCCTGCACTGGCAGGCGGATTCTTAACCACTGCGCCACCAGGGAAGTCCCTGAAGTGTCTGATCTTTTCACTGGGGAATGAACAAGGGTATGAGGTCTCTGATGTGTCTGAGGGTGTTTTCCCAGGAGGTGAGTTCTCTGATCTGCTTCTCAATGCATGTCACAGGATGTGAGGTCTCTGATGTTTTGTGAATGTACCTCCCAGAGTGTGAGGTCTCTGAGCTGTTTGTGCGTATTTATTCCAGGTTGTAAGATGTCTCATGTCGGGGATATTTTAAGCATTTTTTACTTGTCTGTTGGCATATATGCTGTGAAGTGAAATTCTTACCTATTAAAGTCTATGTATATCAGTATTGATATAGATAGATTGATAGAGATAGAGATAGATATATTCCAGGATGTGAGATTTCTAAGCTCGTTCTGGGTGCGTATTTCAGGATATGGGCCTCTGATCTGTTTGTGGGTGCATGTCCCATGTTGACAGCTCTCCAGTGTGCTTCTGGGTTTATTTCCGTGCACTTGTTTCTGGGAGGATCTCTGTTTGTGGGTGTGTATCCCAGGATCTGAGTTCTCCAATCTCCTTGAGTCTGTGTGCCCCAAAATTTCCGGTGTCTGTATTTATCTGGGTGCATTTACCAGCATGTGAGGTCTGTAACCTGTTTGTCAGTTCATGTTGCAGCATTGGAGGTCTCTGGTGTGGTTTGGGTTGTATTTCTCAGATCAGGTCTTTGATCTGTTTGTGTGTGTATGTCACATGTGAGTGTATCATCTCCTTGGGTGTGTTTGTAAAAGGGTATATGAGGTCTGTTCTATTTGGGGTTATATGTCCCAGTTTGTGAGGTCCCTGATCTGTTTGTGTGTATATGTCAGAGAATGTGGGCTTTCTTTCTGCTCTTTGTGTGTGTATGTCCCAGAGTCAGAGGTCTAGTGTATTTGGGGGTCCTAGAATGTGGATCCTTGATCTCTTTGTGGGTGTATATCCCAGCATGTCGGGTCCCTCTTCTCTTCGGAGATGTGTGTCCCAGAGAGTGCATTCTCTTATGCCTTTGTGAGTTTAATTCTCAGGGTGTGAGGACTCTAAGCATTATTTGGTGAGCGTTCCAGAATGTGCGGCTCTCTCATCTTTTGCATGTATGTCCCTGGGTGGAAGGTCTCTGATTTCTTTGGAGATGAGTGGTTCCAGACGTGAATTTTTTGAGCACTTCATGGATGTATGTCCCAGGATGTGAGGTTTCTTTCTGTTTGTGCATGTATATTCTGTTTGCTCAAATAATGGATCATCAAATATGTCCTCACCCCATTCCTGGAACTTGTTAATGTGTTGTCTCACCTGGAAAAGGGGACTTGACAGATATGTATTAGTAAGCATCCTGAGATTGGGGCAGTTATCCTGGAGCACTTAGGAGGGTCCAGTATGGTCACAGTATAATCTTTATATGAGAGAGGCAGAACCTTCAGGATCAGAGAAGACCGAGTGACTGTGTATGTCGAGACAGGGAGGGCTATGTGGTGACATAAGTAAAGTCACAAAAGGTGATGTGATGGCAGATGTTGTGAGGTCAAAGAGAGAGATTTAAAGTTATAATGCTTGGATCCTCTGACCTGTTTGTGGGCTATGCCACAAGATGTCCCATCTGCCATCCAGTGTATTTTCTGGGTGTATTTTTCAGCTCATGGAGTATCTAACTTGATTGTGGATGGATGTTGCAGGCTTTGAAGTCTTTGTTTGTTTGTTTTGTATCCAGGCTGTGAGGTCTCTAATCTTTTTGTCAATGTACATCCCAGGACTTGAGCCCTCTGATCTATTTGTGGGTGTATCCCCCTCTATATGAGGACTGATTTCCATGTATGATTTGTAGGTTTTCTTTCTTTTTCTTTTTTTTTTTTTTTTTGCGGTACGCGGGCCTCTCACTGTTGTGGCCTCTCCCATTGCGGAGCACAGGTTCCAGACGCGCAGGCTTAGTGGCCATGGCTCACAGGCCCAGCCGCTCTGCGGCATGTGGGATCTTCCCGGCCCAGGGCACGAACCTGCGTCCCCTGCATCGGCAGGCGGACTCTCAACCACTGCGCCACCAGGGAAGCCTGATTTGTAGGTTTTGTTGTGTCTGGTCTGTTGATGAATGTCCAAGGATGTGAAGTCTCTGAGGTGTTTGTGGGTGTATTTCCCAATATGTGATTTTTTGGGGAGCTGTTTGTGGATGAGTATTCCAGAATGTGTGTCTCTCTCCACTTTGCGTGTTTATTTTGCTGATGCGAGGTCTCTGATCTGTTTGCTGTTGTCTTCCCAGAACCTCAGGTCACTGGTGTGCTTCTGGGTGTCTGTCTGAGGATGTGTTATCTGTATTCTCTTTGGGTGTAGTCGCCAGATGTGAGGTCTCTGATTTGTTGTATGTTCCAGGATGCAAGGTTTGTAAATGGTTTGTGAGTGTTTTGCAGGATTTCATGTCTGTGATCTATTTGAGGGTGTGTGTCCTAGGATGCGAGGTTTCTGATCTGTTTCTTTCTTTCTTTCTTTGTTTTATTTATTTAATTTTTTGGCCACGCTACGCAGCTTGCAGGATCTTAGTTCCCCAACCTGGGATTGAACCTGGGCCCTGGCAGTGAAAGTGCCGAGTCCTAACCACTGGACCGCCAGGGGATTCCCTCTGATCTGTTTCTGTGTGTATTTCCCAGCATGTGAGGTCTGTGAACATTTTGTCGCTATATGTCCCAGTATGTGATAGCCCTGATATCTTCATGTGTATTGTCAAGCTTTTGAGGTCTCTGATTTGTTTCTTGCTGTTTGTTCCAGGATGTGAAATCCCAAACTGTTTGTTGGTATGTGTCCCAGGTTATGTGGTCTCTGATCTGCTTGTGGGCAAATGTCCCAGTGTTTGAGGTCTCTAATCTCTTTGTGGGTGAGTATTCCAGAATGTGTGTCTCTCTCCACTTTGTGTGTACATTTTGCTGTTTCCCAGGATTTTAAAGTATATTTCCTGGAATGTGCCTCTCTCTGGTCTTTTTTGTTGTATGTCCCAGGGTGGGCAGTATCTGATCCCTTTGTGGGTGTACATTCTGTCTGATGTTTTGTGTCTCAGGGCCTGAGGTCTCTGTTGTGATTGTGGGCATATGTCCCAAGACATAAGTTCTCTGACCTCTTTTAGGGTCTATGTCCCAGGATGAGAGGTATTTCATCTAGTTCTGTGTGTATTTCCAGCTTGCAAGGTCTATTACCTGTCTGTGGGTGTATGTCCAAGGGTGTGAAGTCTCTGATCCATGTGGGGGTCCCTGTCCCTGGCTGTCACATTCGTTTGTGGGTGTACTTCAAGACGTGAGATACCTGATCCCTAGTGGTGGTGTGTCTCAGGATGTGAGGGTCTGTTTTTTTATGTCCATCAACAGTGTGTGGTGTCTCACCTGTTTGGGACTCTGTGTCCCAGGTCACACGGTTTTGACCTGTCTTTCTTTGTCCCAGCATGTGAGGTCTCATAGGTGTTTTTTTTTTTTTTAACATCTTTATTGGAGTATAATTGCTTTACAATGGTGTGTTAGTTTCTGCTTTATAACAAAGTGAATCAGTTATACATATACATATGTTCCCATATCTCTTCCCTCCTGCGTCTCCCTCCCTCCCTCCCACCCTCCCTATCCCCACCCCTCTAGGTGGTCACAAAGCACGGAGCTGATCTCCCTGTGCTATGCAGCTGCTTCCCACTAGCTGTCTATTTTACATTTGGTAGTGTATATATGTCCATGCCACTCTCTCACTTCGTCCCAGCTTACCCTTCCCCCTCCCCGTGTCCTCAAGTCCATTCTCTAGTAGGTCTGTGTCTTTATTCCCGTCTTACCCCTAGTTGCGGAGCACAGGCTCCGGACGCGCAGGCTCAGCGGCCATGGCTCACGGGCCCAGCCGCTCCGCGGCACGTGGGATCTTCCCGGACCGGGGCATGAACCCGTGTTCCCTGCATCGGCAGGGGGACTCTCAACCACTGCGCCACCAGGGAAGCCCAGGTCTGCATCTTTATTCCTGTCCTGCCCCTAGGTTCTTCAGAACCTTTTTTTTTTCTTAGATTCCATATATATGTGTTAGCATACGGTATTTGTCTTTCTCTTTCTGACTTACTTCACTCTGTATGACAGACTCTAGGTCCATCCACCTCACCACAAATAACTCAATTTCGTTTCTTTTTATGGCTGAGTAATATTCCATTGTATATATGTGTCACATCTTCTTTATCCATTCTTCTGTCGATGGACACTTAGGCTGCTTCCATGTCCTGGCTATTGTAAATAGAGCTGCAATGAACATTGTGGTACATGACTCTTTTTGAATTATGGATTTCTCAGGGTATATGCCCAGTAGTGGGATTGCTGGGTCATATGGTAGTTCTATTTGTAGTTTTTTAAGGAACCTCCATACTGTTCTCCATAGTGTCAGAGGTGTTTTGGGTTTGTGTCCCAGGATTTGAGTCTCTAGTCTCTTTGTGGGTGTGAGTACCCAGTCCGTCCATTCTTTGGTGTATTTCCCAGGATATGAATGCTCTGATCTGTTTGTTGGCATGTATCCCGGCATGCGACATGTCTGTATTTTTATGTGCAAATGTTGCAGGGATTGAGGTCTGTGATCTGTTTGTGGTTATATGTCCCTGGATGCTGTTTCTCTGAAATGTTTGTGGGTGTATATCTCAGCCTGTGTGGTTTTTGATCTTTATGTGAGTATGTCACAGGATGTGAGGTCTGTTCTTTCGGGGTGTGATTTCCTAGAATTTTAATTCTCTGAGCTGTGTGTGTGTGTGTGTGTGTGTGTGTGTGTGTGTGTGTGTCCCAGGGCATGAGTTTCCTGATCTGTTTGGGTGTGTATGTCTCACGATTTGAGGTCTCTTGAGTTATTCAATGTTCTGCATCCAGCATATTTTCTTTGAATTATACTTTAGGGTCTATATCCTAAGTCTCAGAAGGATTTCTGAATCCTGGATTTGGGGGTTCTGAGCTTCTTCTGGTCTACATTCCAGGGGTGAGTTCACTGAGCTGTTTGGGTGACTGTCCTAGAGTCTGTGGTCCCGTTTGGGACATATTTGCAGGTGTGAAGTCTTCTTTTCAGGAAGCCTCAATCCCAGGGTGTGAGCTATCCGACTCATTAGAGGTTTGTTCCAGGGTCAAGTTCTCTGAGCTTTTAATGGGGGAATGGGGGTGGGTGGGTGCCGGTTAGTGAGTTTTCTGAGCTATTTGGAGGTCTTTATTCGGTGTGTGAAATCTCTCAACTCTGTGGTGGTCTCTGTGCAGAGTATGATGTCTCTGAACTACTTAGAAGTCTCTCTTTCCAGGGGTGAGGGGGCTGAGCTGTTTGGGTGTCACCCCTCTGATCCATTTTGAGCCCATGTCCCAGGGAGTGAGCTCTCTCTGATGCTGGGGGTTTTGTCTTTGGGTGTGATTTTTCGGGGCAGTTTCAGGATTTGTTTCCAGAGTTTGAGGTCTTTCTGCTGAGGTCTTTCTACTGGTTCAGACGTCTTGTGTCCCAGAGTGTGAGATCTCTGATCTCTGTATCCCTTGATATTGAGGTCCCTAACCGTTGGGGTATGTTTCCAAGGGTGAGGTAGCTCCTGTTGGGGGAGTCTCTGTCCCAGGATGTGAGGCCTCTGACTTACTAGGGGGTCTGTTTCCAGGGTTTGAGGTCTCTGAGCAGTTTGGGGTTCTGTCACCAGTTTATGATGTCTCGGGTGTTTGGGGGTCCGTGTCCAGGTTATTATGTTTCTGAGCTGTGTAGGGGTCTGTCTCCTAGGGTGTAAGGTTTGTTAACTCTGAGCATTTTGGTGTTGTATGTCTGACATGTGAGGTCTTTGGCCTGTTTGTGTGTCTACTTTCCAGGCTGTGAGGTTAATGAACTCTATGGGGGTTTCTGTCCCAGAATGTGAGGTGCTTGTGTGTGGGCACACGTAGCCAGGATGTGCTGTGTCTGAGCCATTTTTGTGCCTCCATGATGTGAGGTCCCCAAGCTGTTGTGGGTCTGTGTCCCAGTTATGAGGTCTCTCTGCCATTTGTGGCAGACTTTGCCCAGGTTTGTGAGGTTTCTGGGCTGTTTGGTGATCTGTGTCCATAAAGGTCAGGTATCTGAAATCTTTCTGGATATGAGTACAAAGTGCAAATTCCCTGAGTGGTTTTGAGGTCTGAGTCCAAGGTGTGCTATTTCTCAGTCGTTTGAGGGTCTGTGATTTTTGCTGGGGATGTTAGCCTAGGATGTGAGGTTTCTAAGCTGTTTGGGGTCTGTGTCCAGGACGTGTGACCTCAGAGTTATCTGGGGTCTGTATCACAGGACCTGAAGTCTAGAAGCTGTGTAAAGGATCCATGTCCAGATCTTCAGATCTCTGAACTCTTCTGTGAACTAGAATATGAGGCCTTTGAGCTGTTTGGGGGTCTGTCTCAGTGTTTGAAGGCTCTATTTGGGGGAAATCTGTGTTCAGTACGTGACATCTCTGAACAGGAATCTGTCGAGAGTGCGACGTTGCTGAGCTGGGTTAGGTCCCGTGTCCCAGCGGATGTGATTTTGGTGCTGTCTAGCATCATGTTTGTGTTGTGAGGTCTCTCAGCTGTCTGGTGGTCTGAGAAGAGGGTTTGAGGTCTCTGAACCATTTCTCCATCTTTACCCAAGTTTGTAAGTTCTTCAAGAAGTTGGTGGGTCTTTATCACCAGCTGTGAAGTCTCTAAGCTTTGTGGGGGCCTGTAGTCAGATTTTCAGGTCTCTGAACTCTTTGGGTATGTATGTGGGTTGCAAAGCGTGAGGTCTCTGAAATGCTTGGTAGTCTTTCCTAGGATGCCCTGACTCTGAACTGTTTAGGGTTCTGTGTCAGAAGGTGTGAGGTCTCTGAACCATAGATCTGTTTCCCAGAGTCAGAATTCTCTGAACTGCGTCTGTTTCTGGGCTCTGAGATCTCTAAGCTCTTTGGGGTCTGTGTTCAAGACTTGTTGAGTCAGTTGTTTGCGGCACTGTCTTCTAGGGAGCAAGGGCTCTGGGGTGTTTAGTGCTGTGTTCCAGGGTGTCTCAGCAACTTGGGGGTCCATGTCTAAGGTATGAGGTTTTGGAATAACTTAGGGATCTGTGTTCAGAGTATGAAGTCTCTCAGGTGTTTGGGCGGTCCCTGTCTGGGGTGTCACATCTCAGCTGTTTTGGGGGGGTTATCGGAGGCTGTGAGGCCTCTGGACAGTTTGGGACTCGATGATCAGGGTGTGAAGGCTCCAAATAGCTTGGGGAACAGTATTCCAGATTGTGAGGTATTTGAGATGTTTGTGCATCTCTATCCCATGAATCCAATGCAGTGTATGAGGCAGCATCTGAGGTCTCGGAGTTCTTTGGAAGTCTGTGTCCCCTGGCTTCAGTGCAGCCTCAGTGATGTGGGGTTTGTGTCCAGGTATGAGATTGCTGAGCTGTAGGGAGATGTATGTCCCAGGGTGTGAGGTCCCTGAGGTTTGGGGTCAATATCCAATGTGTAAGGTCTATGAACTGTTTGGAGGCTCACGCCCTAGGTGCCCTGAGGTCTCTGAGCTGTTGAGGATTCTGTCACCTGTGTGTGAGGTCTTTGAAATATTTGGGTATGTGCCACAGCATGTGCGGTCTCTTAGCAAAACCAAAGGGCACTGGCTCACGTTCAGGTTGAAGGGTGATAAAAACAAGTACATATACTTGAAACACCATCTTGTTGTTATCTGCTTTATACCCTGGCACATATAGGTGCTCAATAAATATTTGCAGAAAAACCTTCCCCCAGCTCACACAAATTTTTCTCTTTGAATGCAGTAGGCAGGCTTTGGGCTCAAAACTTTGAAGAGCAGGGAGGATCCAGCTAGAATTGTGTCATATTTCTGTATCTATCTCCACTGTATTTATTTCTCTGGTTTTTGTTTATGGCCAGTGATAATGGTTTGTCCATTTAAACAGCAATGGATTTAGTTTGCTTTTTCAGTGCATTATAAAATTTAAGTATAAAGCAAGCTTATTTTAGGTCAGGATGTTATGTAGACGACGGTGCAGGTGGTGCACTGTGGGGAGTGTTAGTCAAATGGCTGAGGTTGGAGGACCGCGTTCCTGGGCGCCCCCCGCTCCCAGCCTCTCATCTCCCCAAACCCCACCTACACAAGGTCTTCAATCCCCACACCTTGGTTTGTTCAGTCAATAATTTGTTTTATTGATGCCCATCCCAGGCTGGGTAGGGCTGAGGGATATATAGGAGGAGAATCAGATTCAGTCCATGCCTGAAGGTCAGTCTGGGGTGGGGAGCACAGACACACAGACGGACATACAAACAGACACACAGATCTGGTGGCAGGGCACACAATGTCACGTTGGGACACTCTACGCACAGGTAGTCACGGAAGGCTTCCTAGAGAAGACCTCACAGGGGAAGCAAGGGGTGAGGCAGCCATCAGAGCCTTCACCTTTTGTACATTTGTGGGCAGGTAACTTTTGAGACCAGTGGACCCAAGGTGAGCGCAAAGGGCCAGGGCTGGGAGGCAGCAGAGGCTCCCCTCGCCTCACCACACCCTCATGGGTAAGCCATCCCCACCCCCATTCTTGGCCTGCGCTTTGCCTTCTGCCACATGGGCCCGTTCCTGGGATCCACCTCCATCGTTTCCAAAGCTTCCCTGAGACAATCCACATGGACCAGGTGCTCTGCCCAGTGCCTGGCACCTCATCAGCACCCCATCAATGCACATTTTGTCCTAAGTGCTATCTACAGTCTCGCCAGGTCTCAGTTCCAGCTCTGGGTACTTCCAGCAGTCGTCGCACCCCAGGTTTAGAGCTCCCAGCACCCTTTGAGCTCCTGAGAGCCCTGGGCACCTTCTATGTACTCCCAAAGGCAGAGCTCAGTCCCAGCCCACCTTAAGGGCTGGGAAAGTCTGGACTGCCTTTCACTGGCCAACAGGCCATGGGCATCCACTGTCCTTCCAGTGGCATGTGGGTGTCCACTTCTGACACACAGCCCTGAAAAAGAGACCTTACGGCTCTTAGGCTGACACTAGGAGCATGCAAGCATAAGCAGGAACCAGCCTCAGACCCCAGCCTTGGAGACCCCCTTTCTTTCACTAGCACAACGTTTCTGTGGTAGGGGAGACGAGTGGGCTGGGAACCCTGGGCTCTGGTATCAGCCTGTCCTGGGGCCGCTTCCCCACACCCTTGGGGCAGTGGGGAGAGGGCCTGCAACAGACCCCTCAAGCTCCAGGCAGAAGCAGGTGCAAAAACAAACGTCTTTCTATTCTGGGTCTGGGCTGGGGCTCAGCCCTTGGACCTCCTTGCTAGGCGATGAATCCCAACTGCAGAAAGTCCTGGTGCTGAAAAATCACTTCCAAAGGTGGGCAGGGGTAAGTGCAACCCACGGATGGGGCTGGGACAGGGAGAGGGAACTCCTGTAGTCTATCCTCCCCATGGCCCCGCAGTGCCGAGCATGGGGCAGGTGGGGGCAGGCAGAGGCAGGCAGAAGGCCCTGGCAGTCGTTCCTCGACAGGAGGGCAGCAGTGGGTGGGTGGGGTAGGCATATTTAGGCCCCCATGGTCAGTCTGGCCTCAGACTTCAAAGGGCTAGAAGAGGTATTTGCGACAGGATTCAGTCCCACACTTGCATTCGATACGGACCCGCTTCTTGGGGGAGCCGGGGAGCCCGGCCAGGCCAAAGTTGGAGTCCATGCGGGTGCTCTCCATGTCCACGGGGTCCACTGTGGAGTCATAGCCGGGGGTGGGGGGGTACTTGTTAGATAGAAGGCCTAGATGAAGTTGTCCCACTGCCCTTTTTACCACGGGCCCCAGGGATCTTAGGGGCTGGGAGCAGGTCTGAGGTCTGGGTCAGGAAGGGGTCATGGGGTTGGTGGTTTCAGGCAAGGGCCAGGGTTTAGCACTAGACGGGTGTTCAGGTATTAGGAAAATGGCCAGGGATTGGGGGTTCTTGGAGCGGGGGTGTCAGGGAGCTGTCAGGGGCAACCAAGAGGGTTGTGTCAGGCAGGGGTCAGGAATGGAGGGTCACCTGGGCATCCAGAGGGGCATCTGAACTCTCCTGCCAAAGATCCCCCCTCGAGTGTCTCAGAGGTGGCTAGTTGGTCAAGAAGGGGACTGGTTGGAGGCCACAAGGGTGTCCAGAGGCTTAGAATGAGGAAGGCCAAAGGGGGTTAGGAGCGGGGAGGGTTGGGGGACTGGGGAAATTCAGACAAGATTGGAGTCAGGAGGAGTGTCATAACTGTTGAGCCAAACATCCTCCCCCGGGAGCCCTGGGAGAAGGTGGTATGAGTGTATCAGAATTGGGGTCCAGTGGCTGGGAATGAAGGGACCCCCAAAGGGTAGGCAGGGGTCCAGGAGTCCAGATATGAGACTGGGAGTAAGAGCATCTTAAAGTTCCTTGGGGAGGGGTCCTTGTGCCCCACGTCATCGTGTGTCCCTGCCCGCGGTCCCCTGCCACCCCCACCTTGCATGTTGTAATCGAAGGTAAGCTCCTCGCCTGCCCGGATGGTTCTTGTGGCAAAGAAAGCAATGCGGGGCAGCCGCTCATCAAGGTTGTCTATGAAGACGTTGTACACCTGGAGGTTGGGATCACACTGGGCAAAAAAGAACAGTGGGAGGGTGAGGAGGGGCCCAGCCTGCTCCTCCCGACCCCCCGCCCGCCTTCGGGGTACCCACACTGTGGTTGACAAAATGGGAGATGTTGCCATAATAGGCGGCGTCCACGGTGTACACATCCTCCACGTAGTCCAGGTCGAAGAGGTAGGTGGCGCCCTGGCGGTCGTAGATCTGGCCCCTCCGCTCTGCCTCCTCTGAGGTAATGATCTGAGGAGAAGGCCACAGGGGAGGGGAGGTTGGCCAAGAAGGTTCAGGAAAGCCAGCACAGCTCCCGAGCCCCTAGCGTGGCCCCTCTGGAGGAGAACAAGGGAGCAAGGAGGCACCCGCACCCTGCGGCTGGCTCAGCGGGGCTGGGCGGTGTGGACACATGCGAGGCAGTGACACACAGGGTGTGTCAGCCCTTCTCAGGTCTCTAGAGGGCACTGGGAGTCTCAACGATAGGCGGAGGGCGGCCACAAGGTCCAGGAGTGACAGACAGAGGCCCCCATAGTGAGAGATCCATAGTAGGACATAGTGAGGGGACCCAGATCAAGGGCGAGAAAGAAAAAGACCCAGTACTCAACAGAGAGGGGTGGGGAGAGTGGGGGTGAGAGAGGCTGACTGATCCAGGGCGAGAGAGCCTGAGGCGCTGCAGGATCCAGCACTAGAGAACCGAGCCAGTGCAGGGTGGTGCAGACAGCAAAAGGAACATGGAGAGTAAGCTGAAGAGAGAGGCCTGGGAAAAGGGAGACTGAGTGAATGAGAAAGGGACTCAGAAGAGAGAGCTAGAGGCAGAGAGTTAGAAACAGACAGAATCTTAATGCAAAAGATCCAGGTCCAGAAAAAAGGCCCAAGACACCAAGGAGTCTGAGATCACAAAAAAGAGACCAAGGCGAAAAACTCAGAGATGGAAGAGGAAAGAAAGGGGACCAGAGCAGAGTAGAGCACCTCGCTCAGCCCTGACACCGCACACTGCCAACAACTGGTATTTAAGACAGCAGTAGGCATTTCCTCCTCCCCATATGGGCCCCCATCTGTCCTAGTAACTGGACCATTATCCTAGCCCAGCCTGTCCTTGCCTCCCAAGTGCTGGTGACGGATTCCTCACCCCAGCCCCTGCCACACCCCATCCCTTCTCTCCATCCCTCATGTCTCCTCTTCTGGGCCCATGCCTCTGGGTGAGGTCCCACAGTAGCCAAGATTGCCCTCTCCTCAGCCTGGGTGCCCCTAGACCAGGCCGGCCTTGTCCTCCACTCCCGGGTTTCTGCCCGGTCCTCAGACACAAGTGCCAGCACAGTACACAGCAGACACACAGCAGATGCTCGTTATTTGTATCCTGCTTTCTAGCTCGGAGACCTGACCTCTGTCCAGCAGTGGTCCTATAGGCAACTCAGGCACTCTCTTCTCGCCACACCCCTTATTCCTTCCTTCTCCCTTCATCAGAGACCCACTGCCCACCACCACCCTCCTGCCACACTGGGCATAAGCCCAAGACCCACCCGGGCCTCCTTCCTTGCTCATCCTCAAGCCAGCCAGTGACCTTGCTCTTCCTACTTCTGGTCTTGACCAGCCTCCATGTTCTCTAGCCTCCTCCCTGCCTCCTCCACCATCACCTCCAGCCTCTGCTCCACGCTGAATGCTGATCAACAACCCCCTTAGAAGACCAAGGCCTATCCCTCAGGCCGCACTGCTCACTGCCCCATACTCCAGCTCCATTCCTTGAGGAACCTGGCTCCCCCATACCCTCAATTTTTGTTTGTTCACTCATTCATTCAGTGGATTTTCATGAGGCCTACCCTGTGCCTGGTCCCAGTACTCAGGGGTTACAGTTGGGTGGGGGAGACACAGGAACCAGGCTTGGTCCTGGCCCTCAGGGGTCAATTTGGTGGGGAAGTCACAGGGGCCAGGTCCAGTATGACCGTCATGGGTCATAATCTGGTAACATAGATGGACTCAGACACCCACAGTGCTTAGAGTTTAAGGGGCAGTGGAAAAGAGATACACCATCAAAGCAAACTGCAGATCACACAAGGGCTTTGACCAGATTGAAAAGTGGGGACTCTCCTGAGGGACAAAACAGGAGCCACAGAAGCACTTTGAGGAAGAGTACGTCAAGGTCAGTTTCCCTCCTCCACCTCCCAGAGAACACATACTCTTCCTTGTGACATCAGCTCCCAAAGATGTCACTTCTCTGTGCCGCCTTCCTGAAGCTCCCAATCCCCACCCACCGCTGTCTTCAGAAGCCTGGGATCAAAGGACAGCCTCTTCTGGGCTCATGAGCATACTGGGTGGTGTCTGGGCCAGCTTTTCCCTTTGGGCCCCTCCCCAACCAGAGGGAGTGACCACCTCCTCCCCAGTCTCCATCTTCCTGCCTGTTCTGCCCCTACCTGCTCCCCCAGTCTCCCCAGGAGTGAGTCACACTGCAAACCCTGCAGGGCACAAACGGTTCCTTCTCTCTGTCTTCTTTTCATTCCCACTCTGTAAGGGGTGGTCCACCCTGAAAACTTGAGAACAAATCAGTCCATTTCCCTGCTCCCCAGCAATTCTCCGGAGTGACTGGGGAAGACAGATGGGCTAGAATCTGGCAGCCGGGAAAGGGTTTTGTTGGGAATGGGAACCAGAAGACTTGGAGTCCAGTTGCTGCTCTGCCCCGTCCCGGATATGGGATCCTGAATGTTCTCTCCCTGCCCCTGTTTCCTCAGCCAAACCCCCCTCCCAAATCCAAAAAACAACACTCCACCAGGTTTGGCAGCACACCAATTTTAGACATTTGGGCCTTTTTTACCCACTTTACTAGCTTAGTGACTGAGCACTTTACCATACCTCTCTGGGCCTCAGTTTTCTCATCTGTCGAATGGAGATGACAGTGACAATCATCCCAACCTGATAGGGGCTGTTGTCAAAATCCAACAAGATCAGAGACGTGAGAGGGATTTCTGTTTGTTTTTGTGTTAGGAGTGGTTATGAGTACCGTAGCTTGTCAAAACCTAACAGGCTCCCTGATTTTGTGCGCCCTTTCCCGAGAAAGGAAAAACTGCTGCTAATTAAATGATGATATGCCATCATTTAATTAAACTAAAGCGAGACTCACTTTCGTTTCAGAGTTGTTAAAATATGAAGAAAGTGCATGTTTCAGAATTGATAAAACAGGCTATGTTCTCTGCTGGGTGAGGGTGGAGATGTTCTGACAGAACGTGGAAGGGCAGCTCACGTGGAGGGACTGTCAGTGCAGAGATGGAGAGTGAACGGAGGTCCAGATTGGAGGAGGACAGTGTGGTGAACGGGTCAGGGATATGCCCTTGATTACATAACACCTGGTAGGACAGCACCACAGGGTCCCCAGAAACCACCACGTTTACAGCGTGGAGGAGTAAGGACACTAAGGAAGAATGGTGGGGACCCTGGGGTGCCAGTGAGATGAAGACTCTTCCTCCTCCTTGCCTGTCAGGATTCTCCTGTGCTGTTGACAGCTCCTCCAAAGACTGTCAGTGCAGTGAAGCTAGGGATACCCCCTGCTCTGGACTTCCTCTAGGACTGTTGACTCCTGTGGGTGTGGACACCTCATCCCCTGCACTGCTAACATAGCTCTGGGGCGTGACATCTCTTCCACACTGTCACTGTCCCTCTAAGGTCTGGACATCTCCACCAGAGTGTCAGGGCACTGAGGGTGTGGACACTTCCTCCAGGCTGTCAGTCTCTTAGGTGTAGACCTGAGCTCCTTCAGACTGTCACTATCCCTCTGGAGTGAGGATATTTCATTTTCCTGAGTGTCCGGGCAGTGTGGGTATGGACACTTCCTAAGTCAGACCGCCAGGGTCCTCTGGAGAGCCTGCTCTCTTCCTCAGGTCGTTCTGGGACGTGGACACCTCTTCCTACAGATTGTCAGGACCCCCCTTCTCTAGACTGTCAGGAACCCTCTGGGCTGTGGTCACCTCCTCCTTCCTCTAGACTGTCAGGTCCTTCAACATGTGGACATTTCCTCCACCCGACCACTGGGATTATCTGGGGTGTGGACATCTCCTTGTCCAGACTGTCAGGGTCCTCTGCAGTGTGGACTGCTCTGCTTCTAGATGGTCTCTGCCCCGCCCCCCAGCCCCAGGGGCTATGACCCTCTCTACTTTACAGTTCCTCAGAGCAGGAGCCTCTCCTCTTCATCAGTGTTATCACTACAGTGTAGACATCCTCAGGTGTGCATCCCTTAGGCCAATTCTGTCACTTCCCAGCCATGTCATACCCCTAAGAGACCCACAGAAATACGGAGGTGTCTGGGGTTGTCATCGTGACAAGGCACACTCATGGATTTAAATGGTCAAGGTCCGTGGATGTGAAATGTTCCCCAATGCATGAGACGGTCCTATGTAACGAAGAACTGCCCCACTCCAAATGCCCACCACGTCCCATCTTAGAAGATGACACTTGCTGTTGCAGATACTTGCTAGTTATTCACCCAAATCCCTTTTTGTTTTCCACTTGGGCATATGGCTGAATCACACTTCACAGCTGCTTTGCACTGAGGTAAGGCCAGTGACTCGGTTCCAGCCAGTAGGTTCGGGCAGACATGATATGCACCGTGTCCAGGCCTGGCCTCTTAGAAATCTCCCCTTCTGCAACCCCCAGCCTACTTGCCAGGCAATGCTGAGGATCAGAGGCGACTCTAAGGCATGGCACAGGCACAAGAGGGAAAGAACCTAGGTGGCCACGCCGTCGTGTGGAAGGATACGACACAAATGCCCACACTGGTGGAGCAAACGGACTTATAGCATGCAAAGCCATTAAGATGTGGGGCCCGTCTGGTCCAGCAGCTAGCCTGCTGGACACAGCCTGCCTTTCCCCAGTGTCCTGCGCGGCTAAAAGTGGAGGTAGCCAACCTCCCCAAGGCATGTCTATGTCCTACTCCAGACTGTGTTCCTTTTGTGCAGATAAGTAAAAGGTGCTCCTTCCAGGTAGACACTGCTTGGTGATAAGCTGGACCCTCGTGAAATGAGAAGAGGAAGTGCCTTTTCAGGTGACGCAATCCTGTGCAGACCACACGGCCTGTTAAAAGGAACGCTGCCTGGATTTCAGTTCCCGCTTTCCTCTTTGCTAGGTACCCTTATGAAGTCAACCCAGTCTGGAGGTATTTCAACGTGCCTTTACCAGCTTGGAATACTCGCCCCTGCCAGGATGTCCCTCTCACACTCAGGTTAACCCCCTCAACACCTTTCCCACAGGGAAAGCAGGGAAGCTGCAGGCACACAGTGGGGAGAGCTGGGCGCGCACGGTGGGAACACACGTGGGGAGAGCTGCGCACAGCCCCGTCTCCCTACCTCTCCCACGTACTCCATGACGAAGCTGTTCTTGCGGATCTTCTCCAGCGTGCGGACACCCCAGCCGCGTCCATCATCTGTGCGGAAGATGCAGAGGTCATAGCGGATGCCCTTCTGTACCACGCGGTTGGGGCAGTCATAGCCACAGCGGCAGCGGGAGTTGCACTCGTAGATGGGCAGCCCGGCTCGCAGGCGCACCTGGCCCTGGTCATTGTAGGCAAACTTGTGCAGCGACGCCCCAGGGCAACAGCCTCCAGCAGGTGCCCACAAACAGTCTTGGCACTCGCAGCCCACAGCCACCTGGTTGAGGGTGATGCCCTCACCGACACGGTACTCGTTGATGTACACGAAGGCCCGTGGGGGGCCATCCAGGTCCACCTCGTTCTCCACAGTGATGCGTCCCAGGTGGCTGCGCTTGGCATTGAGCTCCTGCTCCCAGCGCCGGAGTGCCCGCCTCTGCTTGGCCTTCTGCACGAGGTAGTTGGCCAGGCTTGGGTCCAGGTGCCGGGGTGGCTTTGACCGGTGGTGCCGCCGGAGCAGCTCCCTTTCCAAGTCCTTGTGAAACTGCTTGAGAATGCGCACACACTTGAGATTCTGCCGTGGCTCCCAGGTGCTCTCTGAGTCTGGGTACCCACGCCATTTTACCAGGTAATACTCCTGTTCCTGGGGGGTGGGGTGGGGAGGGATGGGGTCACTGTAAGTGACAGACGAGACCCTTGGGCCAGCCCTCATGGGACTTCCATCCCAACGCCTGTGGACAACACCCAAACTGTTCCCCCCGTTTCCTGGAATGACTCTGTGCAGTGGTTAAAAAGCATGGGCTCTAGAGTGAGGCTCGCTGGGTTCAAATCCCTCGCTCCCGCTTACTATCTGTCTAAATCCCAACTTTTAATTTAATCTCCCAAACATATTCCCTCCTGCTAGCTGTTCAGTCCAGCTCTCCAAGTCATCCTTGACTCCTTTTTCTCACACTCCCCACATCCACTCTCAGGAAATCCTGTCAGCCCTGCCTTCAAGCTACATCCAGAATCCTACACTTCACACCTCTGTCACCGTCACCACCATCATCGCTCGTCACCACCATCATCGCTCGTCACCACCATCATCGCTCGCCACCACCATCATCGCTCGCCTGGAGTGCAGCAGCAGCCTCCTCACCTGTCCCCCTGCTTCCACCCCTGCCCCTACAGTCTGTTCTCCACACAGCAGCCAGAGGGATCTTTTCTTGCTGAGCGGCAGCTATAGGATAGAGTTTAACTACACAGATTCTACAACTAGACAAATCCTGAAACTGCCGCTCCCTAGCAATGTAAACTTAGGCAGTTATTTAACCTCGCTGGGCCTGTTTCTTCATCTGTAAATAAGAAAAAAAAAAGCTGACATTTTTCTAGCATTCGTTATGTAGCAGGTACTGTTCTAAGCAACTTACATGTATTAACTAATCTAACTCTCACAACTCTATATGAGGTAGATACTACTAATTATATCCATTTTATAGATGAGGAAAATTAAGTACAGAGAATTTGGGTAAGTATCCCAGGGTTACAGAGCCAGGATCTGAACCCAAGCATGCTGGCTCCAGGCTGCTCTCTTAACTATCCTGCCATTACCTCCTCTGGCAACAATAACAGTTCCCATTTTACAATGTTGCTGGTGGGATTAAGTGAGTTTCTGAAAGGAAGTGCCTGGCAGGCAAAGTGCTCAAAACCATTAGCTGTCATTATCTCCACTCCTGGGCTCAACATCTCAATCTTTGCAATTGGTTTGTATTCCTAGGGAGGTGGGAGCAGAGATTTATCTGGGGATTCATTCTGGCTTCTGCCCCGCTAGGAAAGCCACTTAGTTTTCCCACCTGTAAAATGGAGATGATAAGAGGGCCTACTAATCCTATTTTTTTAAGATCAGAGGAGAAAATTACTTTTGGAAACAGATGTGGGTAATTGGGGGTAAGGGGGCAGGAAGCCAGCTTCCTTGAGTCACCCCTGCCCCGGCCATGGTCACCCCAGACTCACGCGTATCTTTTTGTAATCGCACAGGTACTCGACTTCAAAGTCATAGAGATTCCTCTTGGAGATGCCAAGGGCAGGGCAGGAGAGTTTGGCCAGGCGGCACAGGTCCTGTAGCTGATTCCAAGAAGACTTGCAACACACACTGCAGCCTAGAACAAAGGGGGCCAGAAGGAACTATTGCTGGGCATCCTGGCAAGGCCAAGGGTCAAAGAGGACCCCAAATCTTCCCTGGGACTTCCAAAGGACTACCTCAGAGTCAGTGAAATTTAATCCACAGGCCTTCCCAATGCTAACACCCTTCTACAACAAAAATGTGCCACTCCCATCTACCCCAATGCTCACTGTCCAAGGCTTTCCCTGGAGCAGCAGACTTCCAAGTGGGATCTGCTGCATTGATTGTCCTAAAGGAATCTATTCCCAGAGCTTCCAGCTCCCTCTATACCATTCCTTAAACTGCCTGCAAACCTGCCTGGAGTTCAAGACCTAATCATCCTTCTCCCCACTTTGCAAAAGAAAGAGAACAACCCCCTCCATCTCAGTAGGGTGCATTTCTCCAAGGTGTGTGGGTAGGGATGGGATTAAAACCTCCAGGGCACCAAACAAAGGCGTAACTAGAAAGACTGGTCCATAATCCTTTATCTGAAGCTCCTGGGGCCAGATGTTTTGGAATCCAAATTTCTTTTTTAGATTTTACAAGTGCAGTTCTAGGTATATCCCATACATTCCCTAACACACCCCTAGTGTGGTCAGGGCATCAAGCCATAATCAAATACATTAATAGTTCTGTAGCAAAAGTCTGAATTTTCACAAACATAGGAGAAATAAAGCTGCAAGATAGTGGCACTGAACAGTCCCTCCATCTAGCCTAGTTTTACCACTGAATGATACCAAATTTAAGTTTTCAGGGCTTTTTGGATTTCAGAATTATGAATAAGAGATTGTGGAGTGGTATTAGATTACAGGAAGCTTCCCCAAATGGTTAGTGTAGGTGCCTTAAACCCACAACGTATATTTTTTCACACTGCATTTTGATTTTCTCTGTCTCATCCACATTTCTGTGAAGGGTAAAGCTGGCCCAAAGGGGTGTGCTCTGAATTCAAGGACAGAACAATATAGGTTAGTGACAGCAATTATTTTAAATATACCTGGAATGTTTTGGGGGGCTACCAAAAGTTTTCAGGACACAGATTTTTTTAATTTAAAAAGGCTTCTTTCGGTTCAAGGCATATTCTTAATTACTGTGCTTTAGAAGCCATTTTATCAAATCATTTCACAAAACCCTTATTCCAAATATTGTCAGTCAGTCCTCATCCTGTTTCATCTTTTAAAAATGTTTAATATTTTCTACCTTCCATTACAAAAACCAAACATTTAAACTCATGATGAAATACTCTAGATGCCAACCTACAAATGTACAAGAGCTTTGCAAAATTATTACGTGTGCATTCCCCCCCCCTCCACTTAGGCAGGCCTAGTGGAGACTCGGCCTGTACCCACGGCTTACTTTCCCTGTGATGCCTCTCCCTTTCAAACCCTTAACTTGCTTTTGAAGCCCCGCTAACGTGGTCCCAACTCACATCAGCTGCTATCTCCGCACTGACCACAGATGGACTCTCCTACCCTCAGAGCTCCCCTCACACCTGTGGAACCCATCCTCCCCGCAGCTTCCCTCACCCAGAGGGGCCCACGTTCCCCAACACACTGAGTCACCCCTCCTTCCCCGCACATAGGGGAGTCCAGCTCTCCCATTAGGAAAGCCCCCTTCCCCTCTTCCTGGGCGAGCCCTCTCTGCCGCAAACCCCTCCCCCACCACGCTGCGAGGAAATACCCTCCCCCTGAAGAGTCCCCCGTCCCCTAACTCTGAAAAGGAGGTCCGTCCCCTTCCCTCCCCTCCCCTTCCGGCGTCTCGCGTGGACACCAAGAGGGTAACGGTCACCGGCGGCC
>NW_006777287.1:1582381-1635847 GCF_000442215.2 Lipotes vexillifer | reverse complement strand
GAGCTCCAGCCTTTCGGCGCCGAGCTTCCGGCTCCCGACCCCGTGGCCTCGGACGCCGGGGCCCCGAGCCAGCGACGCCACCCCTCCAGCCCACCCGGCCCGGCCAGCGGGCCCACGTCGCTGCCGCCACTGCTTCACCTTTTAAATTTTCCGCCATCTTTCCCCACGGCTAACTACATTCGGGCCTAACCGGCCTCGCGAGAGGAGAGCTCGCGTGGGCGTGGCCGAGAACGCGCAGCCTATTGGCCGCGCCGCGCTGCGAGCAGCGCCCGCGCGGACCAACCGGCGAGCCGTGACCGGACCCCTCCCCGCCACCCGGCTCGGTCCAGAAGGCGGGTGCTCGCCGGCGCTTTCCCAGAGTGCGTCTGGGAGGCAGCGGCGGCGGCAGCTGAGGTTGCCGGAGGCCCTGCCCGTAAGCCGGTCTGTCTGTCACGCTGTCAGCCAATCACGTTGTCAGCCAGCTGCACTGGGGGATTCTCCGTCCTGTCAGACCCCCAATTACCGCCGTCAGTCCGTCACCACATTTTAACCCCAGGCAGGCCGTGAGTCCCCAGGTGGATTACCTCCACATACAGCTTGCTCAGTCAGTCACCCGACTCAAATCAGACAATCACCACGACCACTGTCTCATCAGACCTCCGCCCCCCATTCACGCTGTCAGTCTGTCAATAGCAGCATCCATTCGTGCCCTCGGGCCAGCTGCGATGCCCTCAAGGCAGACACACGGTGCTGACAACAGCTATGCTACTCGCTGCTTGTCAGCCAGCCTGTCATTCCCTTAGACTGTCCCTTCATCACACCGACAGTCGGTCCAGCAGCCGGGCTATCTACCCTGGCTCTGGGAGTAGCTCCGAATCCCCTGGGGAGAATCATCTCCCCACCGCCCAGGAAGCCACAGCAACCAGCTGGGCCGTCGGGCTGGCTGTGATTATGTCAGGACAGGCTGTCATTGTCAGCATCTAATGTAGCCCTGGCAGTCACGCTCTCCACTGTCAGTTGGTCACTCTGTAATTCCCTCAGGTTCCTCCTCATTCACACCATGATTAGGCACTTTATTCCCTCAGAGCACGTAGTCACAGCAGCTAAAGCCTCCAGGCCCACCTATCAGTCGTCAACAATCTGTCATTTCTCAGGCAAGTCATGCCCCCCATTGGTCGGTCAGTCAGCAGCCTCTGGCCCCGGAGCCCTCTTGGGGCGGCTGTGATTCTATCCATGGACAGCCATGGGGTCAGGCAGCTATACTGATCTTTCAGTGGGTCAGCTGGTCTGTGACTCGTTCAGTCTGCCCCTCATATCAGTCAGCCAGGTAGCCATTCTCAGCATCCGACTGGCCACACGGTCTGTCAAGCATGCTGTGATTTGGTCAGGATAGACAGTCAGTCACCAGATACAGTTGCCTATCAGGCGGCCACAGATCTGTCCATCAGTCAGCCTGAAATTCCCTCAGGGTAGATCTCCTTTACACATCGCCAGACAGTGTAACATACAGACAGCCCCTCCGGCTGGGTATGATTCCTAGCAAGTCAGCCATTTGCAACATCCCGCCACCGAGGCAGGCAGCAACAGCGTGGATCATCAGTCAGCCAGCCTGTAAGTCCCTCAGGAGGCTGCCCATCTTTTGCACCATCAGGTCACCAGCCCCAGCCTGTCCCAGGCGGGCTGTAATTCAGTTCGATTTTCAGTAGCTCACAGTGTCAGGAAACTGCACTGTCATTTCCTCAAATTGCCCCTCTCCCTGTCAGTCCATGAGTTATGTAGTCAACCAAACAGTTATACAGTTAACCAAATGGTTATTCTGTGCCTGCCAGTCCAGCTGTGCACCGGTTGAAGAAATGGCTGGTCAGGCTGAGGTTCCATTAGTCCCTGCTTGCCGTGAGTGGAACAGTTAACAGTGAAGTCCCACCATAGATTCCCCTTCCCTCCCTTATTCCTTCTAGAACAGAGTCCGATGCTGGTCCTCACATGCCCCCAGTCTCCCCCGGCAGGCAGGACCCTCCCAATCCCAGGAGTCCAGGAGGCTTGTCCAACCCACGAAAGTGGTTTAAGGCATGACCTCTTTCTGCCTGGATCTGGGGGAAAATGTAGAGGTTTATGGGTGTTGGGAAGCATCCCTTGGTCTTCCCCAAACAGTACAGTGTAGTGGGTAAAGGCTTGGATTCTAGACCCCAAGTACCTGGGTTCAATCCCAGCTCCACCATTTACTAAAGTGTGTGACCTTAGGCAGTTTCTGCATCTGTAAAACCTCGGATGAATGACCTTGGGTGGGCATCTCCTACTCATCTAGAAAATGAATCTTTCTGGGGCTTCCCTGGTGGTGCAGTGGTTAAGAATCCGCCTGCCAGTGCAGAGGACACAGGTTCGAGCCCTGGTCCGGGAAGATCCCACATGCCGCGGAGCAACTAAACCCGTGCTCCACAACTACTGAGCCTGAACTCTGGAGCCCGTGAGCCACAACTACTGAGCCCACGTGCCACAACTACTGAAGCCTGCGTGCCTAGAGCCTGTGCTCCACAACAAGAGAAGTCACTGCAATGAGAAGCCTGTGCACTGCAACGAAGAGTAGCCCCTGCTCGCCGCAACTAGAGAAAGCCCACGCACAGCAACGAAGACCCAACCCAGCCAAAAATAAAATAAATACAATAAACAAATTTATAAAAAAAAAGAAAATGTATCTTTCTGGACTAGCACCTTTTCAAGAGACCTCAAAGTAAGAGGCTACCCTGTTATTACTGTGTCCTACTCCCAGCCACTCCCAGTCTGTTCATTCAGAATTAATTTAGTGCCTAACTGTGTATACTGCATCTCCCAGTGTGAGACCAATACAAGGTTTTATCCATTCCAAGCTGCACAAGTTTGACCTGCTTTTAATGTAAACCTCATATGGACTGTACCACACATACAAGAAAAGCACATAGACCATGGGTGACCCATGTCATGAGTTTCACAAGTGAACATACATGTGGAGCCAGAATGCAGGTTAAGGAACAACATCACAAGCCAGGGCTCCAGAAGCATTTAATTTTTTAACATCTCTGAAATCAGGCTGTGTCTTACAAGCGCTGATGGGTCATAATTTAATCAGCAGTACTTTTTTGTCTTTCTTAGCGATACATAGAATAACAATGCATTTTGTAATCAATGGTGACTCAAGATCAGGGACACCCAGTCATAGCAATAGTAACAACAGCAGTAGCAGCATCTGATGCTTATAGATGCCTACAAGGAGCCAGGAACTTTGCAGACACCATCTACTTTAATTTTTTTCTTCATTTTAAAGACTGAGGAAACTGAGGCCCAGGGAGGTCAAGCAACTCACCCACAGTCAACTCTTTTACCACAGGTCTGTGCTCGCTCTAGCCTGTGCTCCTGGGGCTTCAGAGGTTGTGTGATGTAAGGTCTTTTCCAGGACAAAGCCTGCCCAAGGGGTTACAGAACTCTGGGTTTGGTGAGGGGAGGTGGGGGAGAAGTGATATGATAGGCCCTTCCTAGACTCAGTGCTCGCCATGGGAACCGACCAGGGTTGGGTGGGTAGTGGAGTAGGGGATGAAGAGTAATGAAAGAATTAAAGGGAACCTGAGGCTCCCCCCTTCTCCAGCTTCCACGGCTGCGGGAGAATTCTTAAGGGGCAAAGCCAGCTCCACTCCCCACACCTCTGCCCTCCCCTAAACCCTCAAGCTGCCCTTGGATGGTTCAGAAATTCTTCCACTGGTCTTGCAGATGGAAGAAGTCTGCCCTCTTTGAATTCCTCCTCACCTTTATCTTCCTCCCCCCTTTCTTCTTCCTCTAAGAGGTAGGAAATCTGAGATCTTGAATCCGCCAGGTTTCAGAAATGGGAAGGAGTAGGCACCTCTATTCTAGGCTTTGATGTACAAGAGTTTCAAATTACTCCCTTGGAAACAGGTTTAAACACCACGGACAGTTTTGAGTTGTGCTTTTTTTTTTTTTTTTTTTTCCTGGAGAGAAAGTTCTAGAGGACGAGGGTGACCCAGTGGGATCCCAGTTGGAAAAGGTTACATATTGTTGCCCCCATTGTATAGATGAGGAAACTGAGGCTCTGAGGTGAGGCATCTTGCCCGTGTTCTAGAGCAGATCTATCTGATTATTAAGTCTTTGCTTCTTCCATTGCCATTGGCCAGGACTTGGTTTGCACTGGGAACTGGGCAGAACCAAATTTTAAAATTGAGAGGGAGATCCTGCCCATCAGGATCGTAGTGTGTGAGTTGTGTGCATGGAGAATGGGGAAGTTTGACCATCGAGTACTCTCTTGATCTAATATTATGTTGATTGAATGTTTTTTTTTTAAAAAATAAGTGATTGAACAAATAACTCTCTCACTCATTCACCACACTCAGCCTCACACCAAGCTTTTTCCCACCTCAGGGCCTTTGCACTTGCTGTTCCCTCTGCCTGGAATGCCCTTCTCTCCAAATATTCACATGGTTGATTCCTCTCTCTTTAGATCCAGAATAACGGTCATCTCCTCCAAGTGGCTTTCCTTGAACATTCCATCTTAATGTCACTTCCCCTCAGCACATCATAGCACTTATCATGATCTATAACTATCTTTTTTTAAAATTAATTAATTTTATTTTTTGGCTGTGTTGGGTCTTTGTTGCTGCACACAGGCTTTCTCTTGTTGGGGCGAGTGGGGGCTATTCTTCGTTGCTGTGCGCAGACTTCTCATTGCGGTGGCTTCTCTTGTTGAGGAGCACGGGCTCTAGGTGCGTGGGCTTCAGTAGTTGTGGCACGCGGGCTCAGTAGTTGTGGCTTGTGGGCTCTAGAGTGCAGGCCCAGTAGTTGTGGAGCACGGGCTTAGTTGCTCCACGGCATGTGGGATCTTCCCGGACCAGGGCTCGAACCCATGTCCCCTGCATTGGCCGGCGGATTCTTAACCACTGCGCCACCAGGGAAGTCCTATAACTATCTTTTGTTTCGATTTAATTCCTTGTTTTTTGTGTGTCTTCTGCCCTAGAATGTTGACCTCACAGGACCAAGAATTTTTGTTGTTTTTTTCCCACTGCCTTATCCCTAGCCCCTAAAGTAGTTCCTGGCAATAAATATCTGTGGAAAGAAAGAAGGGCAGAAGGAAACAAAGAAGTACAGGCTAAATGACTGAGGGAACCTATAAGGTTAAATAAATGAAATGGGAATAAAAGGGACTTTGGGGAAAAAGGACCCCAAATTCCCACACTTGGAATATAAAGGAAGTAAGATTTAAAGAAACAAAAAAGCAGTTATTTTATTTTTGTTTAAAAATCCTTGAGTGAGGAGAACTGAGAAATTTTGTATAAAAAGGTCCCCTACTATTGCTAGGGTGAGTGTTGGTGGGGCAGTCAGAGATAACAGCATTGAAGGGGTGGGTTGAGAAGGAACAGGGTTTAGGGGCCTGGAAGCTGAGAGTGGAGGGTGGCGAAGCAGGGCTGCCAGGGGAGTGAGCACAGAACAGTGGGGGTGGTGGTGACTCAGTCGTCCCATTCATCATCCTCATCGTCATCGCCAGCCTGGTCCTCCCCTTCGTCTAGAGGGAGAGAGAGAGTGGAACTCAGGATGGGCAGGAGGGTTCAAAAGCCCTAGGGAGGGGGGTTACTAGGGCCTGGGAGGTTGGGGCTCAGGACCCTGGGGGACTGAGATCTCATGCTTGGAAATTAGATCTGGGGCCTGTGTGTTGGATGAAGAAGGGGCCCCCTCAGAGGAGGGAGATTTAGGGGCAAGGTAGGGACTATAGCTGGGGTCTGGGTTCTAGTTGGAGTCGAGGTTAATATTATTGTCAAAAATGTGTGGTTAGTTGGGATATTATTGTCATACAAAGGGTGTGGGCATAGGGTTGCAAGCAAGAATGTAGGCTGTTTTGTCCATCTACAGAGATATTTTCATAGAAAATTGGTAGCAAATACTATGTTAAACTAGAAGTCTAGTGCAAGTGAAAGCTTTACAAAATATGAGATGTTGGTATATATCTTTTTTTTTTTTTTCTTGCGTTATGCGGGCCTCTCACTGTTGTGGCCTCTCCCATTTGCGGAGCACAGGCTCCGGACGCGCAGGCTCAGTGGCCATGGCTCACGGGCCCAGCCGCTCCGCGGCATGTGGGATCTTCCCGAAACGGGGCACGAACCCGCGTCTCCTGCATCGGCAGGCGGACTCTCAAGCACTGCGCCACCAGGGAAGCCCCAAAGGGTTAATTTTAACAGACTTATCACTTAATGGGGTGGATTTAAATATTAGCAAAGGTGGAGGAAATTACAATATTATTGTTTCATAATGGGTTAAGGTTAACATTGTTGACACGGAATGGGGTTAATGATGATGTCATGGTCAAAGATGAGATTCGTTATGATATTGTCATGTAATGGATTCATGTTTATCTTGTGAACAGACTCTGGGTTTGACGTTAGTATTATTGTCAAAGTTGGAGTTAATTATATTATTGTCACATAATAGGTTGAGGTTAATATTATCCTCATATAATTGTCATATAATGACAATATTGTTGACACATTAAGGGATTAATGTCAACATTATTGTAAAAGATTGGGTTAGTTATACTATTATCACATAATGTGTTAAGGTTAATCTGTTGACACATGGAGTTAGAGTCAATATGATGGTCAAAGATGAGGCTCCTTATAATATTATCATCACATAGCGGGCTAATGTTAATACTATTGAACATATGGGATTAATGTTAATACTATTGTCAAAGATAGAGTTAATCATATTACTGTTACATAATGACAGTTAACATTGTAGAAAAAGAGACTGATAAAAGATTCATGTTCATGCTCTCATCAACATATGGGCTAACGTTACTATTGATGGTGGCTGTTAGGGGTGTTTTTAGGCTGACACTAGCTGGGAACCAGGGTCGGGGTCCTGGCAGGATGGGCTCTGAATGGCAGGCTCGCAGGGGAGGGGGGCTCTCACCCGAGGAGTGGATGGCTCTGCTTCTCTTCTGCATCACGTGCATCAGGGCCCCCACCAGCCCCTCGGAGCTCTGAGGTGGCGGTTGCAGCGCTGAGCTCTCTGGGGCCCCAGGGGTCTGCAGCAAGCAGGGTCCGGCACACAGGGCTCAGGGCCTGTGAGGGAAGCGCTTCTCCCCGCCCCTCATCATCCTTTCTCCTCCCACACACTCCAGTCTCCCCACCAACCTCCCAACCCTATCACTCAGCCCCCAAATCCTGGGACCCCCATCAGTCTCGGCCCTGACCCCCTAATATCCTGACTTGTGCAGCACACCCCAGAGTCCCAGTCCCCCAATCCTCCATCACGCCGGCCCTCACCTTGTTCAGCTGAATTCCCTGCCGGATTTGATCCAAAAGCGCCCCCCGACCCCCACCAGGGGCCAGGCCCCCCACAAGCCCCAGAGAAGGAAGGGGCGGGGGAACGATTGGTCCGACCCCAGAGCTGGGTGGTGGCGGTGGTGGCGGTGGTGGCGGAGGCAGGGGTGGCCCCCCAGCTCCAGGGGGGGGAGGGGGCGGTGGTACAGAGCGTCCAGTGGCTGGAGGGGGTGGTGGCGGAGGGCCCCCTCGGCCCGGGGGTGGGGGTCCCCGGGGAGTTGGCGGGGGAGGAGCACCTCCCGAAGGTACAGGGGGTAGTGGGCCAGAGCGACCCTTGTTACTCCCCACAGCTGGGGGCCGGGGGGGCTGGTTCCCTCCTCGGGATGGCGGTGGGGGCGGTGGAAGCGGCTCTGAGGGGGAAAGATAACACAGAGCTATTATTATAGTTTTCTTCAGAGCCTCAGTTTTGCTCATTTGTAAAATGGGTACACTAACCGACCAACTCCCAATTTGAGCGTTATAGGGGTTTCCATGAGGACTGGGTGCCTGCAATGTATCTCTTAGAGATCAGCTACCAGGGTTGGAGAAGAAGGGGGTGTCCAGAAAGAGGGGGGCTCACCCTGGCGCCTCATCTCCTTCCGCACAGCCTCCAGCCCGCCCTGGTTCTCAATGAAGTCATAGATAAATCTGGAGGTCTCCGCGTCAGTGAGCTGGGCCTCACTGATTCCCGCCCTGGAGAACAGGCTCCGCAGATCTGGGTCCAGATTGTTCACCTGCCCAGGAGGAAAAAGGCCGGGGCAGGGGTGTGAGAATAAGGTGGGGAGGGAAGGGGCACAGATTATCATGGGGTCCACCCCAGAGAGGGATCTAAGAGGGGTGTGGGAAGGGTGGGGTCTGGGGAGTAGGTCTGGAGCAGTGGACTATGGAAAGGTAGGAGGGAGTTGAGTGGGGTCCAGGGGACTTTGGAGTTACTCACGTCAAATCCATTCTGGGGGTCCCACCCCACGTGGCTGACATGTCTGAGGGAGGTGAGGAGACCCCAGTGAAGCCCCATGGCCCTTCCTTCCTTCCCTCTCTTCCTAGTGAAGCCCTCTTGCCCTCTCCTGCCCAGAGGGACTCTGAGGGGCCAGAATTAATGAATAAGTCTTAAGTGAATGAAGGAGTGAGAGCAGTAGTTATGGAACTAGAAGGGGCCAATAGTTTGTGGTACCCATCTGTCCACCCAGCCCTCTTTCCACCATCCATCCACCCATTTATTTGCCCACGTAGCCATTCACATTCACCTGTCGGACCATTGATCTATATACATTTGTCTCCCCACTCATCTGTCCACACACATCTATTTACCCATTTGTCCACCAATCTGTCCTAACCCACACTTGTCCATCCACCCATCCATCTACCCATGTGCCCATCTTTCCATCCATTCACTCACTTGACTACCCATTCAACCACACACTTCTGTCCATTTACCCATTGAACTGTCCATTCATCCACATATCTGGCCACCTATCCATCCCCATCCACCTTGTCTGTGAACAAATCAGCCTATATACCCATCAGACCACATACTCATCCACTCACCCGTCCATCTACCTACCCATTTCCCATTTACCCATCCATTCATTCTCCAATCCACCCACTCATTCATTCATCGAATTATCCATCTACCCACCCATCCACTCACCCACCAGCCCACCCAGGGTGGGACTAGGGTGGGACTAGCTTGAGGTGAGTGAGGAGCAAAATTTCAGGAGGCACTCACTCTCTGAGTCATGAATTGTAGTTGCATGGCCCGGAGAATGACTGCCTCTGTAAAAGTTGGGAACCTTGGTGCCTTTGGTGCCTCTCCCTAGTCCCCGGCTTTGAACCCACCCACCTACCCATCCACTCATCTACCTACTCGCCCACCCACCCATCCATTTTCCCATCCTTCCATCCACTCAACTATCCTCCTATCCACCTGCTCATCTGCTCCCCCACCCCCAGGATCCGTGGGCCCACTGGGGAGAGATTCTCACTTGAATCCACTGGGTGCACCAATATCAGCCTTGCTGATCTTTTTCTTCCCTGAGCGTTTCTTATCACCTAGACCAGGCCCAGGTGCAGGGAGCCCACGGTATCGTGAATTCGTGATGTCTGGGTTCTGGATGTCCACTGTCACCAGCCCCAGGGACAGTGAGCCAGCTGATGGGCCTGTGGGAAAAATGGGTGACTGGGCCACTGACCCACTTACCTACCAACCAGAGCATAGGAGCAAGAGACAGGAAGATGGTTGAGGGAATCTGTGTGTTTGATGGTCATGGAGGGAGTGGATGAGGGGTCCAGATAGGGTTTATGGAGAAGTGGGTGGGTGGGTGCCACAAACCATCCATACATTCACTGATTAATTAATTAATTAATTTACTCATGCTTATCAATTAAGTACTGACTCATTTATTCACTGGTTCATCGACTAATTTGTTAAATTATTTGTTCACTCATTCAATAATTACTTTCTTCACCGATTGAAATGTTATGTCACTTATTCATTTATTCACTGCCGAATTCATTCAATCACTCATTCATTAATTAATTTACTCAATCATCCATCCATCTATTCATCTATTTATCCACATACCCACTCACCTATACATCTCTACACCCACTTATACATCTATCTATATTTTCATCCTTCCATCAATTCATGACCCCGTTCAACCATCTTTCCACCACCAATCCATCCACCCACACATTCACCCACTTATCGCTGCACCCACCCACCTACTCATCCATCCACCCACTCCCCACCTGTGTATCCATTCACCCCACCACCACCTGCCCATGTAGAGACACAGGGAAGAACAGCACTCACCCCCTTGGTCTCCACCTGGGTGTGGGGGCAGGGGTGGGAGCCCTCCTCTTCTCTCTGGGAAGACGGAATGGGTAGAGAGCTATCGCAACCCTGCCACAGGTTCCTGGGCTAGCCCCTTCTTACTCTTCCTTGCACTAGAGGACTCACCTTCATTGGCTGGCACTGGTGGAGGGGGGAGCTGGCGCCTGTCTGTGGAGAGACAGGTGGACTGGGAACCAGAACCATGAGAGGGGCTTTTCCAGCTCCCCACTCTTGCGCTCACTTCTGCTCAACCTCTTTTCCTCCCCCAAGGCCTCCTCACCTCCACCTTGCCTCTGATTTCGTTTTTGTATCTTCTCCTGCACCAGGGTCCGGAAGGCCTGGGCCTCACCCTCGTCTGCGAAGTTCAGCCCCGCTTGGCAGTCCTGCACGTGCGTGGGGGTGTCAGTGGCCTTCCAGGCCCCCCACACCTTTCCCATCTCCTCTCTGCACCCCAACTGAGGCCCAGGGGTTAGGCGGTCACTTACATCTCCAGCGAAGGTGTGGAAAAAGGGGGTGGGAGTGGAGTAGACCAGCTGTGAGTACAGCTCCTGTTCCCAGAGCAGCCGGCCAGCCTGGAGAAGTGGGGAACACACTGACACTGAGGCGTGCCCTGGGTGGCAGGCCTCTGTTTTCTGGACAGGGAACATGGTATACAAACTTGGGGCCCAGGGATCTGATTTGGAGATTTCCAGCTCTGCATCGGAGAGTTGGGGGTCTAGGTGTCAGATGTGGAGGGTTGGGGTACAGTATGAGAATCAGACACTTCAGTGAGAGATTTGGATTTGGGGTCCAGGGCCCTAGATGTGGAACTTGGGGGCTTGAATTTGAGGATTTTGGACTCTAGTCCTAGGAAACAGCCCATTCATAGAATCATCCCAAATCCCCCCTTTTATGGGGGCCTTCATTTGGGCAGGTAGGGCTCCAGTATTAGGAGTTGGGGTTGAGATTTGAGGTTCAGACATATAGACTTGGGAGGTTTTTTTGGAGGCGGGTTCAGCCAACGTATGTGCAATTTGAGGTTTGTGGAGCAGAGTTATGGCTTAGGGGTTTGGTCAATATTTTATGGCCCTGGGATCTTGATGTGGTCCTACTGGATCTACCTTTATGGTTTAGAAGGATGAATTTGGGGTTTATGCTTAGAGAGTTTAGGTTGAGGATTTGTGGAACAGATTTATGACTTAGGAGCTAGGCAAAATTCTGGAGTTCAGGAGTTTTGATGGGCGATTTCTGAGACCCAAAATGTTGAGTTTGGAACAGATTGGAGGTTCAGGTAAAAATACAGTACTCATTTTTTTGGAGTTTGTGGAACAGATCAGACTTAGGAGATATACTAATATTGGGGGTTATAGATCTTGACATGAAGACTCTGGGGTCAGTCATCGTGGACTTAGAAAGACAAACCAGAGGTTGACATTTGGATGAAGTCTTTGGTTCTGAGGCTCAGGGGTTCATTGATCTGCCTGAGGGCTCAGGGCTATGGACACAGCTCTGGGTTTGTGGGTTGAAAACTGGGTTGTCTGTCCAGTGGGGGGCGGGGGTCACCTGAAGGCCATAAAGGCGAATGAAGTAAGACTTCTGGGGGTTATCCTTCACAAAGCACACAGCCCCACAATGTTCCTTGGTCCAGTGCTCGGCTCCACGGGGCAGCGCCAGGTACAGCTGAACAACCGCAGTGGCCAGCGTCTGGGAGGGGAGAGCAGGACTCAGTGGAATCTGGTCAGGGGCAGCCAGAGGGTCTGGGAACCAGACCTGGTCCTTCCTTGCCCATGGCTGTCATGGCTCTGAAGGAAGAGCTGCAGCCAGAGGGAAACTGAATGGACATCGAGATCTTCCTGGGATTGGTGAATGGGGGTAAGTGGATTCTAGGAGAGATGATGGAGAGGAAGAGGAGGAGGGGAAGAAAGAGAAAGAGAGGAGGATGGGGAAGATGAGGAGGCGGAAGAGGAGGAGGAGAGGAAGAAGAGGAAAGGGAGACAGGGAGGGCCAGGAGATCCCCAGCTCACCCAGCATTTCCGTCCGAGCATCTCAAAGAGTCGCTGGTTCTCATGGTCCTGGAGGAGGGTGGAGGGTATGTTCTGCTGAACCCCGGGTCCTCCACGGCCCCCAGGCCTGCCTCCCGAAGGGCCCCCACTCATGGTGCCTCCTGCCCTCGTCCTCTCCGGCTAGGCTCTGAGTGCAGGGTAAGAAGAGGAACTTTCGCAGTGAGCAGGGGAACAGGAAGTGCAAAAAACCACAAGGGAAACAAGTCCTCCAGGGGCCCCTTGGTGGGCCTGGCCTCCTCCTCCTCCCTTAGACTGGGGCCCTCCTCCATTTGACTGGTTAGACCCATGTTTTGGACCAGCTCATGTCCTCCTCCTTTTTTCTTACTGTCTGGGGCCCATCTCCCTCTAACTAGCTCGGGCCCTCCTCCCCCTGGTTGGCTGGCAGCAAGAGCTAGGCCACTGCAGCATTTTTGCAGTGTGGCGGGGAGCAGTCATGGGCTGGGCGGCCTCCTTCCTCCCCAGAGCATCTAGTTAGTCTGGGCCCGAGGTCCAAGGCCCCTAGTGCTGAAGGGTTGCTGTGCTAAAGCTTTTCCTTTAATTACACAGCGAGCGCCTGGGATCCCACCCCTCTCCTGAGACCCTAACAACTTGCTTGCACCCAGCTCAACTTCCCCATCCCTACCCCTGCCTCCCTGCAGCTCCCAAATTACTTGCTGCTTATCATCCCCTTTTTGTAAGAAACGGATTTTATAGCATATATAAATGCCTAAACAACATTTTGTTTAGTTGCTGTTGCCTTTGAACTTTTGAAAGTATGTGATATTTGGAGACTTGTCTTTCCCTCCACTCAACATTCTATTTTTATCTAACAAACATTCATGTAGCACTGAACGTGTGTGCCAGGCACTGTTCTGAAATATTGACTCATTTAAATACTGACTCATTGAAATCCTCACATCAGCCCGGGGGACACACACAATTTTTACCATGCCCATTTGATGGAGGGAAACTGAGGCACAGAGTGGTTAAATGACTTCCCCAGTAGCTCCTAGCTAGCAAGTGGTAGAGCCCAGATTGCATGCCAGGCAAGCTGAGTACAGAGTGTGCACTTTTTGTCAGGATGCTCCACGCCTGCTCTGTTACTAAGATTCATATTTGCCTGTTACTGCTATATAGTATTCTGTTGTGTTACTGTACAATTTGTTCATATTCTCCCGTTAACAGACATCTGAGCTGTTTCTGGCTTTTGTGGTTGGCAGCAAGGCTGCTGTGTTCCCTCCTGTACGCATCTCCTGGTCCACGTAGACATGCACACTCAGGAGGGGAATTGGGGCGTTGTAGGGTTTGCATAGCTCTAACTTTGACAGACTGTTTCCCCAAGTGAATGCCAGCTTGGTCCCCACTCCTCCCTGGGCCTGTTGCCTGTTTGGAGACGTGAAGTTCTCAGGTACACATACAGCAGCTTGGGGGAGCTGAGCATGTCTGGAGTGTGCCTGGCGTTCCCAGGTACCTGAAGGGAAACAGCACATCTCAAGGCAGGACCCACAGTCCTACCTGGAAACCTGTATGGCTCCCACACCTGCAGGTGCCAAGCTTCTCTCCTCAGCCTAGGCTCAAGGCCCCTTCTGGTGTGGCAATTCCAACCTCCCTCCCTTCTTTCTCTGTTCACAACCCAGCGAATGGTGCTCCCAACTTACCAGGTGATTCCATACCTCCCGGCCTGGAGCCCCTTCCATCCTGTTCATTAGGGCAAGGTCCTGCTTTTTCCTTAGGAAGCCACTGCATTCATTCATGTTGACACTGTTCATTGAGCTCTCACTGTGTGCCAGGCATCTCTCCAGTATCTGGCACAAACTAGACACTCAATAAATGTTTCTTGAAGGAATGAATGAGGGATTAATGTCTAATTTGATTTAGTGTTTTCTGATCTTTTTCTAAGTGCCTCACACTTATGTACTCATTTCATGGGCACAGACGACCCCCTGAGGTAAGCACTCCAGCTATCTACATTTTACTGATAGGGAAGCTGAGGCCCAGAGAAGCTTAGCTAACTTGCCCGAGGTCACACAGCTTGTGAGTGGTGGAGCTGAGGCCAATTATGTGAGAAATGGTTCCTAAATTATTAAATGCCACATGGGGCCCCAGATAAAATTCTTCTGCTCCTTCTCTGTCTTTTGTTCTCCTTCCTTCTCCGCTCCTAGATCTGTCCCCTTTAAGTCTACATCAGGGGGCTTTAAACCTCTGCTACATTTGCTGGTTATTTTGTAAATTAACATTTAAAAGTTGTATATTTCCTGTTCTTACTTCTAAGGAGCAGACAGGTTTAAAACTTATATTTTTCTCCAAATGAAAAACCTAAATTAGATTTTTATTATTTTAGTCCCTAATAGAATGAGTTTCCCCACCCTGGAAAACAGTGATTTATTCATCATTTTACAATCATTTTTCATCTTATTCAGATTATTGAATTGCTCTGGTGACCTGCACTAATAATTTGGAGTTGGTTTATTTTACTTTTATTTGTTCCCATCAACTCTTGCTTTTCTGTACTGGATGACAGTATTTGGTGAGGTGATGACCTCAAAGGTAATTTGCTCTCCTGGGCCTTCAAATAGATTAAAAAAGAACAAAAACCCTAATCTAGCTTTTGCGGTTGTTCTCAGCAGGAGAGTGGATTGAATACTTACAAGTCAGCCCACCACAGAGGGAAGCAGAAGTTTTAACGTACTTCTTAGTAATCCAGTGAATACCCAGGAACCCCCAAGAACCAGGATATGCCTAATAACTTACACCCACCTGATGCTCCCCCATCACCTCTCTGCCAATCCCCAGGGATCACCAGAGAGTCATTTCCTGTTTATATCGTGCTTATTTTGCTTTATTTTGAGGGGATATTGCTTACAAGATTCTGACTGCCATGCCTCAAGTCCTGAGTAGGTAATAAGACATTGTCGGTTATAAGACATGGGAGTGTCTTCCACACCCCAGTCACTGCCACGCGATTGAACCCACGGAGGAGATATAGGAATGGGCAGGGTCCTGCGGAAATCGCACACAACGGAGATTGGAAGTTGAACCCACAGGCTGGGACTCGAACCCAGCCAAAACCCAGATTGGGACTTGAACCCACTGTCTTTTAATTGAGATCACACATCTGGTCTCAGAACTTAATGAAGCTCAGGTTCTTGATGTCTCCTTACAGAAAGAATTCAGTGAGAGACAAAGTGGTAGGTAAGAAGTGGATTTATTTAGAGAGAAACACACTCCACAGACAGAATGCAGTCCATCTCAAAAGGCAGGAATGGCCTTAGGAGAAGTACTCCACAGAGAGTGGGCCATCTCAGAAGGCGAGAGGCCCGAAATACAGCGTGGTTAGTTTTTATGGGCTGGGTAATTTCATAGGCTAATAAGTGGGAGGATTATTCCAACTGTTTGGGGGAAGGGGCGGGGATTTCCAGGAATTGGGCCACCACCCATTTTTGACCTTTTATGGTCGGCTTTGGAACTGTCATGGCGCTGATGGGTGTGTCATTTAGTGTATGCTAATGTATTACAATGAGCGTATAATGAGGCTCAAGGTCTACTGGAAGTTGAATCTTCCACCATCTTGCACCTAGTCGGTTCTAGTCAGTTTTTGTCATGTCCTATGGCTATGCCATTCTTTTAAAAGTTATGTCCTGCTCCTTTCCCTCCTGTTTCACTACTGCTGTCCTCAAAGGCCAAACTGAGGCCAAGGTGGCAAAATTTCCTTTGCCATGCCATCCTTCTCCTCCCTCTTCTTTCCTGCCCCTCGTGGTCCTCCCTACCCCTGACTGAGGGGTGCTTCCTGGGGACAGGCCTAAGGAAACAGCAGTTCCCAACCCTTGGACCCAATGCTCCCTTTTCATAAGAAACATTTTGGGAGGCCTCTTTTTACCATCCAGGAATGACAATCATGGATGTTACGAGTCTTGGTGGTGTGGAGCTGTCCCCCAGCATCTCAGGCCCCTGCCTATTCAATGCCAAAGCACCTCCATCATTGTGATAACCAAAGTCTGCCTACCAGGAATTCCCCAAACACACTCCCAGGGCAGGCAGGAACCAGACCCTCGTCTGCCTTGTTCATTGCCATACCTCCACCACCTAGCATAAGACCCTGCATGCAAAAGCTCAATCAATATTTGTTGAATAATCATTGTACCATCTAGATATCTATGCTGTGATTTACTGCCCTCTTCCCACTGGGCTCCCCTGTCCTCTCTTCACCTCCCTGCATGGGGAAAGAGGGAAGAAAAACAGCTCAGAGTGTGCAGGGGCCAGCCCCTCCCACAGAGATGTCTACACTGTTCACTGATGCTATGGGCAAATGGGTGCTTTAGGGGCCCTCAGGAGAGGGGCTGATTTCTAGTCCTGGTCAGGATGGAGTGAGGACAGGGTGTGCACAGAAAAGCAGAGACGACTGTAGAGATAAGAATTGCTCAGTGGATAGAACCAGATTCTGGAGCTCTACAGCCTGGCTCTGGCTCTGGCACTTACCAGCTGTTTAAAGTCTGGTAACCCCTCAGTGCCTCAGTTCTCTCACCCATAAAGTGGAGATAATAATAGTAGTTACTATTGGGAAGATTAAATGAGATAATTCATGTGATGAGGGCAGAGCTTAACACGTTATAATTTTGCATTGTTGTTTGTTTTCATGGAATAGCTGAGTAACTTGGATGAATTAACTATCCTTCCCTCAGTCTAGCATTCTCCCCACTCCTGCACCAATCCTCTCCTCACCCTCCTCCATCAGACGTTCAGGTCCCACCACCATTGGTGGATGGTCAGAGACCGAAAATGGCCACCTTCCCACTGCCCTTTCTCTACTTTTCCTTGCTGCAAAGTCCATCTCAGAGATCCATTGTGTGGGCCCAGCTAGACTCTTCCAGGGTCGTGACATGTTCCTGGAGACCTCCCTGCCAACCTCGGAGGTCCCACCCACCACATGTTTCCTGCCCTACTCCTCCCACCTGCACGGGAAAACACTGTGCCAGCCAGCTCTCTCCTTCCCTTCTAGGTTTGTGCTGCTAACCTCGGACCAGCCGGGGAGCTAAAGGTCCCCTCCTGGTCCCTACACTGCCCACAACCTCAAAGTCACCTCCAACTTTCCCTAAATGGGTACTCCCTACCCCCTACCCCGATCTGTGACCCCGAGTGTCTACTTCCCAGTCTGTGACACCAGAAGGATACACACCCGAGTGTGTGTGACTCTTAAGAGTTTCAACTTTCCGGTCAGTCGGTGCCAAGGGCCGCCCACTTCCTTGACTGTGTGAGCCCAAGACTGTTAACTGGGCAGTCTGGAATGGACCACTGCGGTCGTGGGGAGGAACGCAAAATGGAACTGTCGCCCAGGATCATACCACTGCGGAGGGGGTGGCCATCTTGCAACATACCATTTTGTTTGTGGGGGAGGGATACGACGGCTGCCTCATTCCCTAATGGAGAGAGGAGTGTCACAATTCTGCTTGTCCCAAGATGATTCCCACCCGTTTCGAGCGAGCCTCACTCTCTGGTCTTGCCCTCAGCCTTCTCACATCTGCCATCTTAACCACTTTCACCACCCCCTCGATTCCTTAATTTCGAAGCAGCTCGCGACGGACCGGAGCCGGCAACTGGCTCACAGGTGGGGAAGAGCAGGAGACCGCCGTGGCCTCTGATTGGTCGATGACCGAGTTCTCGTCTTTGTTGTTCTTTGAAGCTACGCGAGCTCGGAGAATAACATAGTCCCGCCTCCGCTCCCTTGCTCCGGGCTCCCATTGGTCATGGGTTCGAGGCATGCGCAGTAGATGCCAGACCAGTGTTCCGGGCCACTTAAGCCGGCTTTGGGGATTTCGGGTGGTGGGTTTGCATACAGCCTCAGAAGCTCAGGTTGTTCAAGTGTAGGAGGGGCAGAAGGTGGAGTTTACTGTTGGGGTTTACTAAGATCATACATAAGGGCGTGGCGCCTGGTGCACTGGGCGTTACAATCGTAAACTCTGTAACTCACCCACTAGGGTTTTCATGCTTGTGCCCAGTGGTTCTTCGTTCATTTATTCTATAGTTTACTCAAAATAAAAAGCGTTCTTTGAGTTAGGGTTTTAGGAAAACTCTCAAAAGTTACTTTATTGTTTTTAATTTAAAAATTTATTATTTTTTAATTTTTAAATAAATTTATTTTATTTATTTGTTTTTGGCTGCATTGGGTCTTTGTTGCCGCGTGCAGGCTTTCTCTAGTTGCAGTGAGCTACTCTTCGTTGCAGTGCACAGGCTTCTCATTGCGGTGGCTTCTCTTATTGTGGAGCATGGTCTCTAGGTGCACTGGCTCAGTAGTTGTGGCTCACGGGCTCAGTAGTTGTGGTGCACGGGCTTAGTTGCTCCATCATATGTGGGATCTTCCCGGACCAGGGCTCAAACCCGTATCCCCTGCATTGGCAGGTGGATTCTTAACCACTGTGCCGCCAGGGAAGCCCCTCAGAAGTTACTTTAATAAAATTAAATCCTGCCGCAGTAGGACGGGCACCGTGGGGTGTCTGGCTCTCCCAAGACCGTAAATCGCAGAGTGAACATCTCGTGGTCTTTGAATACGATGTACTAAAATTATTAATTTTACTGACAAAACAGGTACAAAGCTTAAAGCAGTTAAAAGCCCTAACTGGCGAGGCCTTTGACAAAACGTGTTTAAGGGAATAAACACTTTACCCAGTATTCAATGTGCAAAGTGATGGTTTTGGAGCATTAGGCCTGCTCAGATGGGACAGGATTGCTATGATTGACGTGTGTTATTTAATATACATCATAGGCAATATAGCCAGTTACCGATTTTAAAGTCTGCAACTTTTACATTATATATGTAAATTAAAATACAAATATAGATTACATGCATTACAAAAAATATGAATAAATACATGATTCATAGGGATATAGATATAGATGATATAGATGGAGCAGTGGGGCCCCTGTTCACTTCCCTGAGTCGGTCACATGCTGAAAGGGAGGGGACCGTTTTTTGGGGTTTTTTAAATTTATTATTTTTTTTTTGCCATGCCGTGGCACTTGTGGGATCTTAGTGCCCAACCGGGGATTGAACCCCGGCCATCAGCAGTGAAAGTGTGGAGTCCTAACCATTGGACCGCCGCGGAATTCCCTGGAGGATACTGCTGATAATTTAACACAGTGCCCCCAGTTTTAGGAAGGCTGATCCCTGAGTCCCCTGCTTTCACCAGATAGGACAAGTTTCCCTTAATTCGCTTGGAAATTCCAAGTCTATGCCCAGCACTGCCTCCACTGCTGAAAACACAAGCTGGCCTTTGTATCAGCTCTGATCCTAGGAAGATTGTTATTTTAAGTGTGTATATGGGCACTTGGGGTGCTGGGTAGAACAAATCAAAGGGTTGGTTAAAGTGTAGGCCCTTGGTCATTACTGAATGTTTATTTCTGATGGTGACTGGATTTGTAACATACATACTTCAATTTAGTATCTCCACTCAGGGGCCATAGATAGAGAGGGGTGAATTGTTTTTGTTTGGGATCTTGCCCTAATGGTTATAGTATGGTATAACCCAACATGCAATAAGCTATATAGTCTCTATTACAGAAATATACCCCGAAGTGATACAATTAAAGAAGACAGAGGGAAACAGAAGAAGATCTTTAGCTTATGAATAAAAAGATGAGCCTATTTGAATAAAATAAAATGCTTTTTAAAAAAAAACCTCCAAAAATATAGCTTGCACTGTATGTCTGGAGCCCTTTAAATTATACAGATTTCATCATCATCAACTTGTTTATACTGTGATTACAGGCAACTTGAAGAGAAAAAGAGTTTTTTTTTTAATCTGCTAAGTTTGGCAATTATGGGAGAACCCACTGTGTGTGTTTATAATCTTATAATCACTAGAGCTTTCAGAAAATTGGGTGATAAAGATGTACATATGCATAGTGTTAGCATAGCTTGTGTGAGTGCTACAAGTTGGACAGGAACCTTTAAAAACTTCTTTGAGGGACTTCCCTGGTGGTCCAGTGGTAAAGAATCCACCTTACAATGTAGGAGACGCGGGTTCCATCCCTGGTCAGGGAACTAAGATCCCACATGCCACGGGGCAACTAAGCCCGCGCGCCACAACTACTGAGCTCGAGCGCCTGGACGACAGCCCGTGTGCTGCAAACTGCAGAGCCCACGTGCCCTGGAGCCTGCGCGCCACAACTAGAGAAGAGAAAATCCTCGCGCCACAACTAGAAAGAAGCCCGCACACCACCATGAAGAGCCCGCATGCCACAACTAAGACCCGACGCAGCCAAAAATAAATCTTTAAAAATATATATATGTATAGTAAAAACTTCTTTGTTGCCAACAATAGTCTTTTGAAATCAAAGTAAAATCTTTTTTTTTTTTTTTTTTTTGGCTGCTGTGCACGTCATTTGAGATCTTAGTTCCCCGACCAGGGATCGAATCTGTACACCCTGCAGTGGAAGCGCAGAGTCTTAACTACTGGACCGCCAGGGAAGTTCCCACAAAATCTCTTAAAGAAATGAAACTTTTTGATTTTCTTTGATTTATGACTGAAAGGTATTTTGTCAATGTTTAAGAGTATTTAGGCAGCTGGGTTGGGGGGCAAGCTACACGATGGAATGGGGCAGCAAGATGCAGGCCCAGGACATTCTGGGGAGCAGGGATTAAAAAAAGAGGAAAATATTCATCCTTTCCAAGCTTTTTTTCCCCTGATAATTAATAACAGTCTTATCAAAGACAGATGAACTCCTTATGTAAAATTTTGATTATAAAATAATTATAGCAGTGCCGGGTATTTGGCAATGAGTGAGGCCAGTTACCAAACAGAATCTCTCCTCCCTCCCCAAATCTCTGAATACCTTGCTTGTGATATCCCTGAAGGTCCTAGTGGTTTGGATTTCACAAAGGGTAACAGTAGATGCCAGGCTACAGTGCAGTTAGTGGCTAGACAGCTTCTGAGCCTCATCCCAAAGATTTATTCTCCCAAAAGAAATAAACCTTGTACTCAAATCAAAACAAGTAAATGGAGTAAAATATCTTGTAATTGGTTTATAACTAAATGCATTGTGTAGATTGTTTGCAAAGATGATGTTATGGACCCAATTGTGTCCCTCCAAAATACATATATTGAAGTCCTAACCCCTAGTGTCACTGTATTTGGAGATGGGGCCTTTAAAGAGGTAATTAAGGTTAAATGAGGTCATAAGGATGGACCCTAATCCAATATAACTGGTGTTTTTATAAGAAGAGGAAGAGACACCAGAGATGCATGCGCACAGAGAAAAGTCCACATAGGACACAGTGAGGAGGCAGCCATCTTTCAACCAAGGAGAGAGGCCTCAGGAACCAAACCTGCCAACATCTTAATCTTGGACTTCCAACCTCAACTGAAAAAATACATTTCTGGGGCTTCCCCGGTGGCGCAGTGGTTGAGAGTCCGCCTGCCGATGCAGGGGACACAGGTTCGTGCCCTGGTCCGGGAGGATCCCACATGCCGCGGAGCAGCTGGGCCCGTGAGCCATGGCCGCTGGGCTTGTGCGTCCGGAGCCTGTGCTCCGCAGCGGGAGAGGCCACAGCAGTGAGAGGCCTGCGTAATGCAAAAAACAAACAAACAAACAAACAAAAAACATTTCTGTTGTTTAAGCCCAATAGTCTGTGGTACTCCATTAGGATAGCCTGAGCAGATTAATACAGATGGCCGCAAACATTCCTCCCCTGTCTGTAGCTGAGTCCCCTGGCAATGTGACTTTGCAGCTCCCCATCCAGAGTTGGAGTCTGTTTCCTCACCCCTTGAACCTGGGCTGGCTTTGTGACTTGCTTTGGCCAACAGAATGCAACAGAACTCCCATTATGTGAAATCTAGAGCCTAGGCCTCAAGAGACCTTGCAGCTTCTGCCTGGGCCCTAGTACAGTGCTGCCCTGAGCCCTCCATGCAAGGAGGCTGATCTGGAGGATGAGAGGGAGTGTGAAAGAGAACCAGAGCACCCCTGCTGACAGTGGCACCAACTGCCAGACATGTGAGCAAGGCCATTGGAACTTCCAGCCCAGATGATCCTTCAGTTGACTATAGCCACATGATTGAGCAGAGAGATATCCAAGAGTGGAACCACCAGCTGATCCCAGCTCATATTGCCTACCTACAGGACTGTGAGCAAATACACTGTTGTAATTCAAAGTCACTAAGTTTTGCAGTCCTTTGCTTTGCAGCAGTAACTAAGCTGACACAGCATTCTTCTCTCCCTGCCTAGCGCTGAGCGAACCTGAACATATTCCTAAAGGGAAAACGTTTTTTGGGCAGCCAAAGGGCCAATCCTTTTTTTTTTTTTTTTTTTTGCGGTACATGGGCCTCTCACTGTTGTGGCCTCTCCCGTTGCGGAGCACAGGCTCTGGACGCGCAGGCTCAGCGGCCATGGCTCACGGTCCCAGCCGCTCCATGGCATGTGGGATCCTCCCGGACCGGGGGCACGAACCCGTGTCCCCTGCATCAGCAGGCGGACTCTCAACCACTGTGCCACCAGGGAAGCCCTCTTTTTTAAAAAAAATATCCTTATTGGAGTATAATTGCTTTACAATGTTGTGTTAATTTCTGCTGTATAACAAAGTGAATCAGCTGTATGTATGCATATATCCCCATATCCCGTCCCTCTTGAGCCTCACTCCCACCCTCCCTATCCCACCCCTCTAAGTGGGCACAAAGCACCGAGCTGATCTCCCTGTGCTATGCGGCTGCTTCCCACTAGCCACCCATTTTACATTTGGCAGTGTATATATGTCAATGCTACTCTCTCACTTCGTCCCAGCTTCCCCTTCACGCCCTGTGTCCTCAAGTCCATACTCTATGTCTGCGCGAAGGACCAATTCTTGTCCATAAGCCAGGGAACTCCCACACGGAGGTAGAGAAGACACTCCAGCCCCATGTCTGGGAGCCCCATTATGACATTCAACACTTGTCCACTTCAATTCTCTTTCCCCAGATTCAGAGTCCGTAGCCTTTGCTGTCTTTGAAATTGTGGTAATAACTACTGGAAATTCAAAAAAGAAAAAGTTTTTTTAAAGCAATTATGAGCCTTCAGCCAAAGAAGTGTCACCGCAAGGTTTATATCTATATTTATGTCACTTTTTATTTTATTTTATTTATTTTTAAATTTTTTGGCTGCGTTGGGTCTTCATTGCTATGCGCAGGCTTCCTTGAGTGGGGGCTACTCTTCGTTGCGGTGCGTGGGCTTCTCATTGCGGTGGCTTCTCTTGTTGCAGATAAGGGGCTCTAGGGCACAGGCTCAGTAGTTGTGGCGCGTGGGCTTAGTTGCTCTGTGGCATGTGGAATCTTCCTGGACCAGGGATCGAACCCATGTCCTCTGCATTGGCAGGTGGATTCTTAACCACTGTGCCACCAGGGAAGTCCGCTCTATCTCATATTTTGATTAAGCTTTGAATAGGTTTGTTTTTGATCAACATAAAGGCTTACATGCTAACAATACTGCCTTGAGATATTAGCTCTCAACTTCCAGCCTTTAGTTTCCTCAAAGTTATTCCCTGTGGTCAAGTGACATTTTTCATTCAGGAAAGTGGTATCACAGCAATCCTTCTAAACCTTCATTGAAATAGGAAACTGAAACACATCCCCACTTGGCAGAGGGAAAGCTGAACCACAAGGCTGAGAAATCTCCAGAAACCCAGCTAATGAGCTGAAAATGCTTCTGACAAGCTATGTGACCTTTATATGGCCCTTCTTCAGACAAACACGTGTGTATATACTTTATATGAACACTCACACAGACAAGTGCATGCGTGCTTGTGTTGATTGTTAAATCCATAGATTGGTCAGGGGCCTCAAGGTGAAAAGCCTAATTATGTGGACTGATCAAAGTAATTTGGTAGGCAACACCCCACCCTAGAGAGCCAGTAATTCTTTTAAAATAATTCAGTGAGGTTATCACACAAGAGTTTGGGATTCGATCTTAGGCAGGAGAGGAACACCTTTAAATTTTATAGAATGTATTAGATCTGCCTAATCAAAATTCATTTACTCAACAAACATTTTTATTGAGGTATAATTGACATATAACATGATATCATTTTCAGGTGTACAACATAATGATTGGTTATTTGTATACATTGCAAAATGATAACCACAATAAGTCTAGTTACCATCTGTCACCACATAAAATTACAAAATGTTTTTTCTTGTGATGAGAACTTTTAAGATTTAAGATTTTACTTCTAGCAACTTTCAAATATGCAATACAATATTATTGATTTTAGTCACCATTCTGTACATTACATCCCCATGACTTATTTATTTTATAACCGGAAGTTTATACCTCTTGACCTCCTTCATCCACCTTCCCAACCCCCAGTCCCTCTGGCAACCACCAATCTGTTCTCTGTATCTGTGAGTTTAGTTTAGTTTGATTTGGTTGTTCGTTTTGTTTTTCAGATTCCACATATAAGGGAAATCGTACAATATTTGTCTTTCTCTGTCTGACTTTTTTCACTTAGCATAATACCCTTAAGGTCCATCCACGTTGTTGCAAATGGCAAAATTTCATTCATTTTTATGGCTGAGTAATATTCCATTGTGTATATATACCACAACTTCTTTATCCATTCATCCATAGATGGACACCTAGATTGTTTCCATGTCTTGGCTATTGCAAACAATGCTGCAGTGAACATAGGGGTGCATATATCTTTTCAAATCAGTGTTTTCGATTTTTTTTGGATAAATACCCAAAAGTGGAACTGCTGGATCACATGGTAGTTCTATTTTTAATTTTTGAGAAACCTCCATACTATTTTCCATAGTGGCTGCACCAATTTACATTCCCACCAACAGTGCACAAGGGTTCCCTTTTCTCCACATCCTCACCAACACGTGTTCTTTCTTCTCGTTTTTTTTTTCTTTAATTTTTTATTTATTTACTTTTGGCTGGCCATGCAGCATGCAGGATCTTAGTTCCCCAGGCAGGGATCAAATCCCTGCAGTGGAAGCACAGAGTCTTAACCACTGGACCGCCAGGGAAGTCCCTCTTTCTTGTCTTTTTGATGATGGCCATTCTGACAGATGTGAGTGAGGTAGTATCTCATTGTGGTTTTGATTTGCATTTCCCTGATGATTAGTGATGTTGAGCATCTTTTCATGTGCCTGTTGGCCATCTGTATGTCTTCTTTAGAAAAATGTCTGTTGGGCTTCCCTGGTGGCTCAGTGGTTAAGAATCCGCCAGCCAATGCAGGGAACACGGGTTTGAACCCTGGTCCGGGAAGATCCCACATGCCGCGGAGCAGCTAAGCCCGTGCACCACAACTGAGCCTGCTCTCTGGAGCCTGCGAGCCACAACTACTGGGCCCATGTGCCACAACTACTGAGGCCTGCATGCCTGGAGCCCATGCTCCACAAGAGAAGCCACCGCAATGAGAAGCCCATGCACTACAATGAGGAGTAGCCCCCGCTCACCACAACTAGAGAAAGCCTGTGCGCAGCAACAAACAGCCAATGCAGCCAAAAATAAATAAAAATAAAATCAATTTTTTTTAAAAAAAGAAAAATGTCTATTCAGATCCTCTGCCCATTTTTTAATTGGATTGTTTGGAATTTTGCTATGGAGTTGTATGAATTCTTTATATATTTGGATATTAACCCTTTATTGGATATATAATTTGCAAATATTTTCTCCCATTCCATAGGTTGATTTTTCATTTGTTGATGGTTTTCTTTATTGTGCAGAAGCTTTTTAGTTTGATGTAGTCCCACTTGTTTATTTTTGCTTTTGGAGTCAGATCCAAAAAATCATCTCCAAGACTGATATCAAGGACTTACTATCTTTGTTTTCTTCTAGGAGTTTTATGGTTTTAGGTCTTACATTCAAGTCTTCAATCCATTTGAGTTAATTTTTGTGTGTGGTGTTAGATATTGGTCTAGTTTCATCTTTTACATGTGGCAGTCCAGTTTTCCCAACACAATGTATTGAAGAGACTGTCCTTACCCCATTATATATTCTTGGCTCCTTTGTCATGAATTAATTAACCATATATGCATGGGTTTATTTCTGGGCTCTCTATTCTGTTCCATTGAGCTATGTGTCTGTTTTTATACCAAAATCAAGTTAGTTAACACACTCATTACCTCACAGAGTTACTGTTTGTGTGTATGTGTGTGTGTGTGTGGTGAGAACACTTAAAATCTACTCTCTTAGCAAATTTCAAGTGTACAATACAGTATTGTTACTATAGTCACCACACTGTACATTAGATCTCTAGAACTTATTCATCTCATAACTGGATGTTTGTACCCTTTGATCAACATCTCCCCATTTTTCCCAATGCCCCCCCGGCCCCTAGCAACCACTATCTCATTCTAAAGACATCATTACAGCATTGTGTCTTTTAAAATCCAGTTAACTATGATTCCCAAACTCGGCTAACTCAGCAAAAATGTGGGATTTCTCAGTCTCAATAACTTGGTTCTATTTTGGACACAGAACTGAACATTTCCCTGCTTGAGTAAATCTGATCTGCTCACTTCCACACAGGGAAATTTAGGACCCTAAACACCAAAGCTGCCCTTTTATTAGAACATGAAGCTGCTGCCAATGATGGGAGGTCACAACTAAACCAACCAGAGCACCATCAGCTGGCCTTTCCCCGGCCTCAGGGTAGAAATTTCTTGAGTGTGCCCCTGCAGCCATGAATTGGAACTTTCAGGATCAATTTCCTTTTTGGCCTAATACATCATTTGCAAAACAAAATTATTTGGCGTCTGATGGCCTGCAACTGTAGTAACCACCTACTGGTTTGGTCTGTTGTCATTGATAGCTGAACTCTTGACGTCTTCTTGGTTCACCCTTAGTTGACTCGAGTTTTCAGAGCCAAAGTGAATTGGATCTCAAACTGAATCCTTGCCCCCAGACAAAAGCTCTGTCCCTGCTTTAATACAGGGGATTGACTTGATGAATTACTCAGGCATCTCTACTCCCTGAGAGGTCTCTTGAATATCTACTGTTCAAGGTGTTCTGCCAGAGGCTTTACATACATTCTCTCCTTTAACCGTCACAACCAGTCCACAGGGTAGCTACATTTGTCTGCATTTTACTAAGGAGGAAACTGAAATTCAGAGAATTTAGGAGACCTGTTTGTTCACGGCCACACAACCAGCACAAATAAAGCTGAGTGGTGTCTTCTAAAATTCAGTCCCCTGTTCCCCTATCCCCTCACCTCATTCATCTATCAAACTCCTATTCATCCTTTGGATTTTAGCTGAGGCATCTCTTTCCACAGGACTCCTTCCCTGACACCCCTAGCTCAGGTTCTGTGCCTCTCCTGTGGGCTCCCATGGCCCCTGGACTTACCCCATCATCCCTCCTCTGTAATCCGTAAGTGGCCAAGAGACTTGTGGCTTGACTTTACAGTTTCAAGCGTGTAGGAGATGTTCAAGAAATAGCTGTGGGATGAGTAAATAAATGAGTGCATGAACGGTGCACTCCCCAGGTTTCCACAAAACCTCATAGTCTCCCATAACCCACAGTAAGCCCAGCGCTGAGCCCTCTGGGGTGGGGGACAAAAATGAATGAGTCCCGCCCTTATGGTTTCATTGCTAGTTGAAGAGACAATCCAGAAAACAATGATTGGTAATGCAGTGTCCTCTGAGCTAGAGGAGAGGGTGGAGTGGATGGAGGGCAACTGAGGCAGGAAGATCAACTGATGTCACTGGCGAGGAGGCAAATAAAGTTTGGTTCATCCAAATTAGTTTCTCAATCCAAATATGAGAACAATCACATGAATATAAATTATGAACTGGGGAATCAAGCCTGATACCTTCATAGTCAGATGCGGATGGATAGGCTAAATGCACTCTTACCTGTGAGTGATGTATTATCTACAAGTAGGTATTATTACAAGTGATGTATTATTTGTCAGTAATTCCGGGGCATTTTGCATGCCACTTGTCCACTTCTCCCTGCTCTCAGTCTTCCATAGAACCTGCCCTCCTTGGTCACGGTCATGCGTTGCCTTCCCTCTGGACTTCACTCAGTCCTTGCTCAGCCACGCCGGCTCTGCTGGTTCCATTTTGGGGCAGCACGGGGCTGGGCTGAGCTGTGCTCTGAGGCTGATGGCAGTCCGAGGGCAAGAATAGTGCATGCCTCATATTCCTGTGTTCTCTCCACAGTGCCTGGGTTAGAGCAGGCCGAAAGATAGAGAAAGGTATACTATATGTGTGTGATAGAGAATTTATTACTTCCTTAAAAATGTTTAGAGCAATCTGTCTATCAGACTGTGATTCAGAGCTTCCTTGTCTAATAGTTTGTGATTTCACTCCTGCAAGCATCAGAGGTTTGCCTCTGCTTGAAGCACACACTAACTTCAGCCCAAAGCCAAATAGCTCTCCTCTCATCATTCACTGGCCAGCCTGAGGGCAGCTGGATGAGCCGGAGGGAGTGGAATTTATTCTTTTTTTAAAAAATATTTATTTATTTATTTGGCTGGGTCGGGTCTCAGTTGCAGTGCACGGGCTCAGTAGTTGTGGCATGGGCTTAGTTGCCCCTCGGCATGTGGGATCTTAGTTCCCCGAACAGGGATTGAACCTGCACCCCCTGCATTGGAAGTGCAAAGTCTTAACTACTGGACCTCCAGAGAAGTCCCTGGAATTTATTCGTATGTTCTTTTTGTCATCCTGAAAGGAAAAGGACTATGGCTTTTTTGTTTTACTTTTCCTTCTGTAATGTATCTTTTTTTTCTTTGCAGATAAGAATAGATAATATTGTGCCTTTAATTAAGGAAAATAAAAGCAATTTGAGCACATCGCTTCAGCACTGCAACTCGAGCACCAAATTACAAGAGAAAGGGAGAAAATCCCCTTTTCATCTGTTGTTATAAAATTCTTAGGATTTATAGATATTATGTACCTACTGTCAATAGTTGTTCTAAAATGCTCAGGTTAGGGTATATAGGCTGGTGACAATTATAGGCAAGAAATGTGAAAGGCATACATATTAAATGTAAAAGAATATAAATAATAAATGTAAGAAGGTGTTGTACAGCAGAAACTAACACAACATTGTAAGTTAACTATACTCCAGTAAAAAATTTTTTTTAATGTAAAAAGGGAATTCCCTGGCAGTCCAGTGGTTAGGACTCCATGCTTTCACTGCCAAGGGTCTGGGTTCAATCCCTGGTCAGGGAACTAAGATCCTGCAAGCCATACGGCATGGCCAAAAAATAAATTAATTAATTAAGTTAAATCAATTAACCTTAAAAATATATACAGTGCTTCAGGTTTCATGGGAGCCATTTTATTTGCAGAAGGTAAAAGTCTAGTAGGAACACAAGAGAGAGGATAGCTGAGAGAAAGATCGCTGAGGAGGTAGGAGGCAATGGGGGTCAGAGCCCAGGGGAAGGGTTGCCTGGAATAGAAGAAGCAATCTCTACCCCTCGGATCTGAGGCAAACAGGTGAGAGTGCAGCAGACAAAAAAAAAAAAACATGATAATGTGGTAATCATTTCACAATATACACATATATCAAATCATTATGTTGCACACCTAAAACTAATACAGAGGTATATGTTAATTATATCTCAATTTAAAAATAATAAACATTTTTTTAAAAAAGGTAACGAACAACCTGATCAAAAAATGGGCCAGGGACTTCCCTGGTGGCACAGTGGCTAAGAATCCGCCTGCCAATGCAGGGGCCATGGGTTCGATCCCTGGTCTGAGAAGATCCCAGATGCTGTGGAGCAAACAAGCCCGTGTGCCACAACTACTGAGCCTGCGCTCTAGAGCCTGTGAGCCACAACTACTGAAGCCTGAAAGCCTAGAGCCCATGCTCTGCAACAAACAAGAGAAGCCACCACAATGAGAAGCCCGCACACTGCAACGAAGAGTAGCCCCTGCTCGCTGCAACTAGGGAAAGCCTGCACACAGCAACGAAGACCCAAGGCAGCCAAAAATAAATAAATAAATAAATAAATTTATTTTTTAAAAAATGGGCCAAAGACCTGAACAGACACCTCACCCAAGAAAATATACAGATGGCAAATAAGCACATGAAAAGATGCTCCACACCATATATCATCAGGGAAATGCAAATTAAAACGACAATAAGATACCACTACAGACCTATTAGAACAGCCAAAATCCAGAACACTGACAACACCAAATGCTGGTGAGGATGTGGAGCAACAGGAACTCTCATTTATTGCTAGTGGAAATGAAAAATGGTACAGCCACTTTGAAAGACAGTTGGGCAGTTTCTTCAAAAAGTAAACATACTTTTACCATACAGTCCAGCAATTGCGCTCCTTGGTATTTACCCAAAGGAGCTGAAAACTTATGTCCACACAAAAACCTGCACGTGGATGTTTACAGCAGCTTTATTCATAATTGCCAAAACTTGGAAGCAACCAAAATGTCCTTCAGTGGGTGAATACGTAAACTGGGGTACATCCAGACGATGGAACATTATTCAGTGGTCAAAGGAAAAGAGTTATCAAGCCATGAAAAGACACGGAGGAACCTTAAACACACATTACTAAGTGAAAGAATCCAATCTGAAAAGGCTCCATACTGTTTGATTCCAACTATATGACATTCTGGAAAAGGCAAACTATGGAGACAGTAAGGTCAGTGGTTGCCAGGGGTTAGGACAGAGGGAGGGATGAATAGGTAAGAACACAGAGGATTTTTAGGGCAGTGAAGATACTCTGTATGATACTGTAATGGTGGATACAAGTCATTAAAAATTTGTCCGAACCCATAGAATGTGTAACACCAAGAATGAACCCTAATTAGGAGATTGGGATTACCAGATACACACTACTATACATAAAATAGATAGCTAATAAGGACCTATAGTATAGCTGAGGGAACTCTACTCAATATTCTGGAATAACCTATATGGGAAAAGAATGTAAAAAAGAGGGGATATATGTATATGTATAACTGATTCACTTTGCTGTACACCTGAAACTAACACAACACTGTAAATCAACTATACGCCAATAAATTTTTTTTTAAAAAAGAGTGAACCCGAATGTAAACTATGGACTTTGGGTGATAATGGCATGTCAGTGTAGCTTCATCAGTTGTAACAAACGCACCACTCTGGTGGGGGATGTTGATAGTTGGGGAGGCTGGGGGGGGCAGGAGGTATATGGGAACTTTCTGCTCAATTTTTCTGTGAACCTACAACTGCTCTAAGAAACAAAGTATGTATATTTTTAAAAAAGATTAATTCCCAGGGCTTCCCTGGTGGCACAGTGGTTAAGAATCCGCCTGCCAATGGAGGGGACATGGGTTCGAGCCCTGGTCCAGGAAGATCCCACATACTGCAGAGCAACTAAGCCCGTGCTCCACAAGTACTGAGCCTGCGCCTAGAGCCCGTGCTCCGCAACAAGAGAAGCTACCTCAATGAGAAGCCTGCGCACCGCAACGAAGAGTAGCCCCCACTCACCACAACCGTGTGCAGCAACAAAGACCCAACACAGCCAAAAATAAATAAATTTTAAAATGTTTTTAAAATAAAATAAAAGTTTAAAATAATTTATTTAAAATTTTTTTAAAAAGGAGAAAGGACATAATCTCAGAATATAGCCACATCATCCTCTGGGGCTCCAGAGACCCAGAGAAGGAAGCAAGAATGGGGGTTAATATGGCAATGACTGAGCAGGAAGGAGAGAAGAAAGGTAAAAGGAGAATTCCATTTTTCCAGATCATGTAGGATGGGACATCTGCTGGAAGAAAAAAGGAAATAAGCATGGGGTTAGTGGTAAAACTTTGGAAGATCTTTTGAGGGAAATGGGAATTTCTTCCCAGAGGCAAACAAAAGGTCTGTTTGATGGTATTAAGGCCCAATAGCACCTGTGATCCCTTCTTGGTTAAGAAATTGCTGCAGCTGCACCTCACTAGTTATTAGTATGATTTGGGGAGAGACAGGGAGATAGCACAGAAATTATGGTCTATTTGTGGAAGACTGGAAAAGTCTGATTGCAAGCCAAGAAAATGAAATCTTTTGTGGCAAAGAACGCTTGAAAAGCTTCTCACAATTCTAATAGCAGGTCCTTGAGGAAGTCAGTAGTCTTTGGTCAAGAGAACAGGGGCAGCGGCAGCATCTCCTTAGCCCTGGTTCCTCATTTGGCTTATCTTCCAGGCACACACTGTGTTGGTTGTTGCTGTGACTGCTGGGGCAAGATAAAGCCTGTTCATCTCTCCTGAGTCTGGGCACATGTTTTATAGTTTCATCAATGTATAATGTACATATCATAAAATTCACCCATTGTAAGTGTACAATTCAATGATTTTTTTAAAAAATTATTTTTGGCTGCATTGGGTCTTTGTTGCTGTGTACGGGCTTTCTCTAGTTGTGGTGAGTGGGGGCTACTCTTCCTTGCGGTGCACAGGCTTCTCATTGTGGTGGCTTCTCTTCTTGCGGAGCACTGGCTCTAGGTACATGGGCTTCAGTAGTTGTGGCACAGAGGCTCAGTAGTTGTGGCTCACGGGCTTAGCTGCTCCGCGGCATGTGGGATCTTCCTGGACCAGGGATCGATCCTGTGTCCCCTGCGTTGGCAGGAGGATTCTTAACCACTGCGTCACCAGGGAAGCCCAATTTAATGATTTTTAATAAATTGATAGAATCATACAACCAACATCACAATCCAGTTTCAGAATTTTTTTACCACTTCCAAAATTTCCTTCAAGCCGCCTTTTAGTCACTCCCCACTCCCGACCTCCCCAGCCCCAGGCAACCACTGGCCTTTCTGTCCCTGTGGATTTACCTTTTCTGGACTTTTCACATAAATGGAATCATACAACATGTAGGCCTTTCTATCTGGCTCCTTTCGCTCAGTATAATGTTTTTGAGGTTCATGCATGTGGTAGAATGTATCAGTATTTTGTTCCTTTTTATTGCTGATAGTAATCCATTGTTTGGATATACTACATTTTATTTATCCATTCACCATTAATGGACATATGGATAGTTTCTAGATTTTGGTTATTATGAATAATGCTGCTATAAATATTCACATACAAATCTTTGTGTGGACATGCTTTTATTCTCTTGAGTAGATTCCTAGGAGCAAAATTGCTGGGTTGTATAGTTAGTTTATGAATAAATTTTCAAGAAACCTGTCAAACTCCTTTCCAAATGACTGTACCATTTTAAATTCCCATCAACCATGTATGTGGGTTTTAGTTTCTCCGCATCCTTGTCAACACTTGGTATTATTTGTCCTTTTGGCAATAGCCATTCTAAATGGTGTGTAGTGGCATCTTATTGTGGTTTTAATTTGCATTTCCTTAAAGACTAATGAAGCTGAGCATCTATTTCTCATGTGGTATATAGCCATTCCTATATCTTCTTTGGTGAAATGTCTACTCAAATTTCTGCCAATTTTTAAATTGGGTTGTTTGTCTTCTTACTGAGTTTGAAGAGTTCTTTGTATTTTCCAGATATAAGTCCTTTATCAGATATGTGACTTGCAAATATTTTCTTTCAGTCTATGGTTTGTCTTTTTTTTTTGAGAAAAATATGATTTTATTTTACAATATTCATTGGAAAAAATACTGGAAGAATATATATAAAGCCTTCAACAGTGTTTATTCTGGGGTGATAGAAATTTTAGGTGGTAAACTTTACTCTTCATGCTACATATTTCTGTAATTTAAAACATTTTTTCATTTTAATGGGTATTACTTTTTATGTTTTAAAAATATGGAATGCTTCATAAATTTGTGTGCTATCTTTGTGCAGAGGACATGCTAATCTTCTCTATATTGTTCCAATTTTAGTATATGGGCTGCTGAAGCAAGCACTGTCTTTGCATTTTCTTAGGTATATCTTTTGAAGTGTAAACATTTAAAATTTTAATGATGTCTGGTTTACCAACTTTTTTCTTTTATGGGTTTTTTAGTGTCTTTTTGAAAAACTCTTTGCCTAATCTCAAAGTTGTAAAGATTTTCTCCTATGCTTTCTTCTAAACATTTTATAGTTTTACGTATAGGTTTATGATCCATTTTGAGTTAATTTTTATGTGTGGTGTGAAAAAACAGTCTTTTCCCCATTGAATTATCTTAGTTCCTTTGTCAAAATCAATTGACCATAAATTTAGGGGTTATTTCTAGACTTTCAATTCTATTAAATTGATCTATATGCCTATCTTTATGCAAATACCACACTGTCTTGATTATTGTAGGTTTATAGTAAATTTTGAAATTGGGTAGTAGAAGTCCTTCAGCTTTGCTCTTTTTCAAAACTGTTTTGGCTATTCCCGATCCTTTGCACGTCCCTATAAATTTTAGGTTTAGCTTGTCAATTTCTACAACAAAACCTCCTAGGATTTTCTTAGAGAGTTCATTGAATCTATAGATCAATTTTGGGAAAATTGCCACCTTAACAATATTGAGTGTTTCCCATGAACATGAATTGTTTCTCCATTTATTTAGACCTTCTTTAATTTCTCTCAGCAATGTTTTAAGTTTTCAGAGCACAAATCTTGAGTTTCTTTTGTTAAATTTATTCCTAAGTATTTTATTCTTTTGGATAAAATTGTCAATGCAGTTGTCTTCTTCTTTTTTTTTTTTTTTTTTGCGGTACGCAGGCCTCTCACTGCTGTGGCCTCTCCCATTGCGGAGCACAGGCTCCGGACGCGCAGGCTCAGCGGCCATGGCTCACGGGCCCAGCCGCTCCACGGCATGTGGCATCTTCCCGGACCGGGGCACGAACCCGCGTCCCCTGCATCAGCAGGCAGGCTCTCAACCACTGCGCCACCAGGGAAGTCCAGTTGCCTTCTTTTTTAAAAAAAGTTCTTATAGAGGGACTTCCCTGGTGGTCCAGTGGTAAGACTCCGTGCTCCCAGTGCAGGGGCCCGGGTTCGATCCTTGGTCAGGGAACTGGATCCCACATGCTGCAACTAAAGAGCCCGCATGCCACAACTAAAAATCCCGCATGCCACAATGAAGATCCTGCGTGCCGCGACTAAGACCCGACGCAGCCAAATAAATAAATAAATATTTTAAAAAATCTTATAGACATATAGTTGATTTACAATGTTGTGTTAGTTTCAGGTGTACAGCAAAGTGATTCAGTTATATATATGTATATATTAGTATACTCCTTTTTACATTCTCTTGCATTATAGGTTATTACAAGATATTGAGTATAGTTCCCTGTGCTCTACAGTAGGTCCTTGTTGGTAACACAGCTGTTTTAATTTTACTTTTGGATTGTTCATTGCTAGTATGTAGAACTGCAATTGATTTTGTATGTTGATCTTGTATCCTGAAACCTTGCTAAACTCATTTATTAGTTCTAGTAGTTATTTTTATTTTTAAAAATATTTATTTGGCTGTGCCAAGTCTTAGTTGTGGCATGCGGGATCTTCGTTGTGGCATGTGGGATCTAGTTCCCTGACCGGGGATCGAACCTGGGCCCCTGCATTGGGAGTGCAGTGTCTTAGCCACTGGACCACCAGGAAAGTCCCTCTAGTAGTTATTTTTAAAAGGATTTCTTAGGATAGGATTTTCTACATATAGGATCATATCGTTTATGAATGAAGATAGTTTTACTTCTTCCTTTCCAATGTGCATGTCTTTATTCTCCCCTCCTTTTTTTTTTTTTTTTTGTTGTTGTTGTTTGTACTGGCTTGAATCTCCACTACAGTGTTAAACGGAAATGGCAAGAGCAGACATCTTCACCTTGCTCCTGACACTAATGAAACAAACTTTTCCTTCATTTCAAATAAGGCGCTCTATGCAAAGATATTTTTGATGATGCTTGAACAATAACAAGGGCTTAGTTAAAAATATCTTTTTCCATCTTTATGTTGGTATTATATAAATCACTTTAAGAATTGAGTATTGGGACTTCCATGGTGGTGCAGTGGTTAAGAATCCGCCTGCCAATGCAGGGGACATGGGTTTGATCCCTGGTCCGGAAAGATCCCACATGCCACAGAGCAACTAAGCTCATGAACCACAACTACTGAGCCTGCACCCTAGAGCCCCAGCTCCACAACAAGAGAAGCCACCGCAAGTGAGAAGCCCGCGCACCGCAATGAAGAGTAGCCCCTGCTCGCCACAACTGCCCACGTGCAGCAATGAAGACCCAACACAGCCAAACATAAATAAATATTTTTTTAAAAAAAGAATTGCGTATTAGTTGGCTTTTGCTGCATACAACACAGCCCCAAAACTTAGTGTCTTAAAACAATAAACATTAAATTACTTCTCATGATTCTGTGGGTCAGCTGGGTGGCTCTTTTGGTGTAGGTAGGCCAGCTCAGTTGGTGCTGGAGGGTACAGGATGGCCTCGCTCACGTATCTGGCAGTTGGCGGGCTGGTAGGTATATGAGAGGCCTCTGCTGGCCTGGCTCACGTCCCTAACCCTAACCCTAATCCTAACCCCTAACCCTAACCCTAACCCTAACCCTTAACCCTAACCCTAACCCTAACCCTAACCCAACCCTAGCCCTAGGCTTAGGGTTCCCAAGAGCAGCATATGTAAGCATACCTCAAGCCTCTGCTTTCATCACATTTGCTACTGTCCTATGGGCCAGAGCAAGTCCTAAGGCAGCTTAGATTCAAGGGGTGAAGAAATAAACTCCACCTCTTGATGGGAGGAGCTGTGAAGTTACATTGCACAAGGACATGGAAACAGGGAAGAGTGGAGAATTAGGGCCATTTCCACAATCTACCACAAATAGGTTTGATTTCTACCTTTAAATACTTAGAGGCCTCTGGGTGTCACTTACATTAATTCTGAATTTTATGTTTGTCAACAAAGTGTGCAGAAATAAAGCCTATAATTTAACTAAATCATCCTTGATTATGCTTCGCACAAATTAATTTTTCTTCAAATTATCTGATCTTTTTTTTTTTTTTGCATGCGGGATCTTAGTTCCCTGACCAGGGATCAAACTCACACCCCCTGCACTGGAAGCGTGGATTCTTAACCATTGGACCGCCAGGGAAGTCCCTACCTGATCTTGAGTATGATGCTGAACTGGAGCATAAAGAAGAGACTGCTAGGTGCTCTCTCACTTCCTTCTAAGTTCTCTTTCAGATCAGAGGAAACCATGGACCATTCAGGAACTTCTTGGGAAAACAAAGACCTTCATTTCAGAGGCAAATCATTAAGCTGGCTGGGGCTTCCAGATGGGGCTGAAGCTTCCAGTAACTTCACACAAAGGCTCACATGGGTGGTGGCCTGGACTCTCATAGGACATTTGGCATTCAGTTCCCCTGCTAACAGGAAATACTCCTACTTTGCAAGACCCAATGAAGTTAAAGAAATTACCCTTGTGGCACAACTGGGTATTATATAAATCATTTTAAGAATTGTGTATTGGGACTTCCCTGTTGGTCCAGTGGCTAAGACTCCGTACTCCCAATGCAGGGGGCCCAGGTTCGATCCCTGGTCAGGGAACTAGATCCCACATGCTGCAACTAAGAGTTCACATGCTGCAGCTGAGTCCACATGCCATAACTAAAGATCCTGCATGCTGCAACTAAAAAGATCCTACATGCTGCAATGAAGATCTCGCACGTGGCAATGAAGATCCCGTGAGCTGCAACTAAGACCCAGTGCAGCCAAAAAAAAAGAATATAAAGGCCAAAGAAAACCACATGATCATCTCAATCGATGCAGAAAAGGCATTTGACAAAAATCCAACACACTTTCATGATAAAAAGTCAACAAACTAGGAATGGTAGTGAACTTCCTAAACCTGATAAGGGCATTCACAAAAGAAAGTCTACAACTGACATCATACTGGTGAAAGACTGATTGCTTTCACCCTAAGATTGGGAAGAAGGCATGGATGTTCGCTCTTACCACTTCTACTGGACATAGTACTGGCATTCTTCACTAGTGCAATTAGGCAAGAAAAAGGGAAAGGGCATACAGATTGAAAAGGAAGAAATTAATCTGTCCTTATTCACAGACAACGAGATTTTCTATGCAGATATAGAGAACAAACTAGTTGTTACCAGTGAGGAGAGGGAATGGGGGAGGGGCAATAAAGGGGGAGGGGCAATAAAGGGCTAGGGGATTAAGAGGTACAAATTATTATATATAAAATAAGCTACAAGGACTGTAGCTTACTTGTACAACACAGGGAATATAGCCAATATTTTATAATAACTATAATTGGAGTGTAACCTTTAAAAATTGTAATCACTATATTGTACACCTGTAACTTGTAAAATATTGTACATCAACTATACTTCAATAAAAATTTTTTTAAAAATTAAAAAAAAGATTGCCTATGTAGAAAATCTCAAGGAATCTACAAAAGCAAAACAAAACAAAAAAAAACAAAAACAAAGCAAAACAAAACAAAAAAATGCCTGGAACTCATAATTAAGCGAAGCATGGTCAGAGTATACGAGGTCAACAAACAAAAATCAGTCATGCTTCTATAAACTAGAAATGTACAATTGGAAACTCCCCCAAAATGTACAACAGTTCCAACAAAAATGAAATAGTTATAAACCTAACAAAACACATACAGGAACTGTATGCTGTAAACTACATGTTGATGAAAGAAATCAGCAAGAGCGCAATAAATGTGTTCAGTGACTGGAAGACTCAATGCAGGAAAGATGTCCATTCCCCCAAGCGGATCAAGGTATTTAATGCAATACCAATCAAAATCCCAGCAGGAGTTTCTGTAGATTTAGACAAAGTGATTCTAAAATTTATACGGAAGGACAAAGGAATTAGAGTAGTTAAAAGGATTTTGAAAAGGAAGAATAATGTTGGAGGAATCACCCTACTCATTTTTAAGAATTTCAGTAAAACTACAGTATTCAAGACAGTATGGTATTGGCAAAGGAACAGACACATAGATCAATGGAGCTAAAGTTCAGAAATAGACTCACGCAAATACTGACCTTTGATTTTTGATGAAGTTACAAAAGAAATTCAATGGAAGCAGGATAGTCTTTTTAAAAAGTGGCATTGGAAAAATTAGTAATCCATGTGCAAAAAATGAATCTCAATGGAAACCTCAAACTTTAGACAAAAATTAACAAAAGCAGATCACAGAGCTATATGTCAAACATAAAACTATCAAACTTTTAAAAGAAAACATTGGGGGACTTCCCTGGTGGTCCAGTGGTTAGGACTCAGTGCTTCCACTGCAGGGGGCGCAGGTTCTATCTATTCCTGCTTGGGGAACTAAGATCCTGCATGCCGCTCAGCCCAGCAAAAAAAAAAAAAACGGAAAAAACTTTTTAACCAGGAATTAGGGGAAGAGTTCTTAAACATGACATTAAACACACGATCCATAACAGAAAAATGATTAAATTCGACCTCACCAAAATTAAAAACTTTTGCTCTTTGAAAGACAGTGTTAAAAGAATGAAGCTACAGATTAGGAGAAAGTATTTGCACATCACATCAGACAAAGAACTTGTATCCAGAGTATGTAAAGGATTCTTGAAGCTCAACAATAAGAAAACAAGCCCAGTTTTTAAAATGGGGAGAAGATCTGAATAGATATGTCATCAAAGATATAAGGTGGAATATAAACACATAAAAAGATGTTCAACCTCATTACAATTAAGGAAATGCAGATACCCACCATGATGAGATACACACGTTCTAATGAATGACTAAAATAAGTAATATTGACCACACCAAATGCTGGCAAGAATATGGAGAAACTGGATCACTCATACATTGCTGGTGGGAAAGCAAAATGTCACAGCCACTCTGGAAATTGATCGCAGTTTCACATAAAGTTAAATATACATTTACCTCGTGACCCAGCAATTTCATTTCTGAGTATATCCTAGTATACCCTTGTACATGAATGCTTATAGAAACTCTGAGCATAATTTCCCAAAGCTGGAAACAATCCAAATATCCATGAATATATAAATGGATAAACAACTATGGTGCATCCATATAATAGAATATTACTCCAATGTTACTCATGCATAGCACAACTTGAAGAAATCTCAACATCATTATGTTGAATGAAAGAAACCTGTCTGAAAAGATTACATACTTTATGATTACATTTATACGATATTCTTGAACAAACAAAACTCTAGTGATGGGAAGAGATCAGTGGTTTACAGAGGGTTGGGGTGGGGGTGGGGTGTATCTAGAAAGGGATGGTTGGGGTGATGGAAATGTTTTGTATCCTGATTGCTGTGATGCTCACGTGAATATGTGGTGAAATTCATAGAACTGTACAATAAAAGGATAAAAGTCCATTCTGTGTTATGATAAATAAAACAAAATAAAAGACACAACCCTTTTTCTGAAGAGTACGCAGATCAGTCAGAGAGCTGGAGGTTTAGACATATACTACACTGTATAAGACATAGGTCACTGACAGCGCTGTGAGAGCACAGAGCAAAGAAATTATCACTTGAGGGGGTGGGAATCAAAGAAGGCATCACAGAGAAATAACACTTCTTTGATTATCAGGCAGCTGTTGAATATATTTTCATGTGTATTTTTTTAATATGTGAATTTATTTATTTATTTATTTTTGGCTGCGTTGGGTCCTCATTGCTGCGCACGGGCTTTCTCTAGTTCCGGCGGGCGGGGGCTACTCTTCGTTGTGGTGCACAGTCTTCTCATTGCCGTGGCTTCTCTTGTTGCAGAGCACGGGCTCTAGACGCGCGGTCTTCAGTAGTTGTGGTGCACGGGCTCAGTAGTTGTGGCTCACAGGCCCAGTTGCTCCGCGGCATGTGGGATCTTCCCGGACTAGGGCTCGAACCCCTGTCCCCTGAATTGGCAGGTGGATTCTTAAGCACTGTGCCACCAGGGAAGCCCTTTCATGTGTATTCTGACCACTTGTGGTGTTTAAAAAATAATAATTTGTCATCCTTTACCCATTTAAAAAATTTGAATTTTTTTTTTTTGGTTTGTAAGAATTCTTTATGTATTAAAGAGAACCCTTTGGATTTTATTTCTGTATATTTTTCCATTTACTTTCCTTTTATTTGTGTGTTGTAAGTTTTGTAATAAACACAATTTTATTTTTGAGCAAGAAGAAGAGTAGATGTTTTTGTTGATCTTGAACCCCTTATGGACCTTCATGTTGGACAACTTGAAGGATGGGTGGATCACCCCAGGCTGATCCCAAGGCCCTTCTTGTTCACCCCACCTCTTCCCCACCCCTTGCCCCATCCACCTCCTTCCCTGACTGGCTCCCACTGGCAATGGCTGACAGAGGAGCGTCCCCACCCATCCTTTCAGTGAAGCTGAGGCCCCCTCACAGCATTCCTTATCACTTTGGTAAATGAGTGAAACTTAAAAAATGTAAAGAGCAAAAGAAACTCCTACAAAGGTAAAAGAAAAAAGGACAGATTAAATTTGTGAGAATAGGATCAAAGTGATATCTCATTTCTCATTCGATTGAATGGTGAAGATAAGAGCTGTTTGTTCATTGTTTTTCCTCTCATGTATGCAGTCTCCAGAACAGTACCTGACACCAAGTGGACACTCAATAAATATTTGTTATATGACTGATTGGAGTAGTAGCTTGAAAACTAGCTTTAAACTTAGATCTATATCACTACTCAATTAACGAATAGGACAAAATACAGTTATGACTGGACAAATAAGGATGCGATGATCAATGCCCACAGACCTGAGGTGAAAAATGTACCAAAGAATGTACTCCAGCTAACAGGAATATAACACAACGGAGTAGTGGGATGCAAGGGTCAAAAGTGAGCAGAGAATTTGGTATAGAATGCTGGTATAGATAAAAAGCATTGACTATCAAAAAAGATAACAGTAATTATATACTTTACACTTCTGATAAGTTTTGATAACAAACTAGGCATTAAATTACCAAAAATATTAACAGGAAAGATGGGAGGAAGAAAAGTGCCCTGTGATGCTGATGAATCTGTTTTGGTTAAAGTGATTCCTCGGACTTTTAAAAAGCAGACAATAGAAATACTAATTAACTCTAGTCATTGGTAGGAATAGAAAATATAACTTCCAAGCCACTGAGGAAAAATAAAAGAATAAAAACTCCTAAATCAATCCAAGAAGTAAAACAAATGTACATATACATTGATATTTTGTTGTAAAAATATTTATAGCCATATATGGGTAGATTAAAATTAGAAGTTATGGGGCTTCCTTGGTGGCGCAGTCCGCCTGCCGATGCAGGGGACACGGTTTCGTGCCCGGGTCCGCGAAGATCCCACATGCCGCGGAGCAGCTGGGCCCAGGAGCCATGGCCTCTGAGCCTGCGCGTCCGGAGCCTGTGCTCCGCAATGGGAGAGGCCACAGCAGTGAGAGGCCTGCGTACCGCAAAATAAATAAATAAATAAATAAAAATTAAAAAATAAAATAAAATAAAATTAGAAGTTATACTACTAATTAAATTAAATCATACTGCTAATTAAATATAAAAGTAATTAGGTCTGAGGAATAGGATTAGCCTGTTTAGACCTTTACTTTTTGGATAATTTTTGGAATACAAACTTGTGAGTAATGATCATAATATGAGGATTAGAGAAATATTATATAAAACTGTAGAAACTCATTTCATTTTTATGTGAAATATAAATATTATTCATGCAGAAAATGAATGCACCTAGAACTTTTAAACATGTGATTTTATATGAGGGTTAAAAGTAAATGATTTTCTCATTTATAATTTCTAATTTTTCTAAACTTTGTAAACGAATGTGTTGACTTTCCAATTAGAATAAACACTAGGTATTTTTTTAAATCTATAAAAAAATAAAGAAATATCAGGCACTTTGAGAATAACTATATGGAATATTTTTATAACATGAGGGTGAATGATGAATTGAGGGCACGAAACACTATATGTAATACGATCTTAATTGTATAAAAATGTGTAATGTGTTGTTTATAAATATTTTTACATATACAATTAGATGTATCTTACAAGATGAATATTATATGGATTGGTCTGATGAACCCTGGGCATTTGTATCCATGCTCATATATATTAGATATAATTGAATGATTGTATACAAATAGATATAGTCTGAAATTACGCAAATCAAGCTGGTAATGTTGGATATATTTCTAGAAAGTTAGGTTGAGATTTGAAATATTTATTTTATGTTTCTATATTTTAAAATTTTCACTATAATCAAGTATTACATTTGAATTTTAAAATTGTAAAATACGCATTCAGAAGTTATCATTACTGGAAAACTGCATATTATATAACAATACATACAGAAGTGAAAATGTATGATCCAAAATATAATAGTATGTACAAGCGAACCCAATTTTAGAAAAATATATTTATGTAAATAAAAACACGGAAATTTAGAAATATACAAACATGTAAAGTACAGAAATGAGAAACTATTCCTAGGATGTTGGGTTTATGTTTGTAATTTATTTCTACTACAACATCGTAGTTCCTTCTTTTCTGAAAAACTTGCAAGCAGCATGGATGACCTTTCTAATGATAAAAGAAAACACCATTTCTGGAATGAAAGTAAAAGAAATAGGAAGCAACGGAAGGCTATTTAATGGGGTGGGAAAGGGCTCCCGTTCCAATATAAATGATAAAACCGCAAGACAAAACTGTATCCCTCCCCTAGAGCGCACGCGCGCGTCCTCTGTGTGAGCATTGTATGGTGCACACCGATCAATTGATGGGGACCCTCTGACTGGGCTTTTGAGGACTTGCCCCAAATAGTTATTTCCCACTTAGCACACCTGGCCTAGTGCACTGGTTCACAGAATCTACTGGAGGGCTTGTTAAAAGCTAGGCTGCAGGGCCTCATCCCCAGTTTTCCCCTTCACAGTGGGTCTGGGGTGGGGTCCGAGGATTTACATTTCTAACTCGTCTGCAGTATGCCGCTGCATCCCCGCTATGAGAACTACCGGCCTCCCGTCTGGGTCCACAAACAGAGGAGGACACCCAGAGCCTGGCGGGTGTCTGAGGCCCGGAACCTCAGGGCTTGGTGGCTAGGGACGCCCTCCTCCAGGCCTTTAGCCTACAGAATTTCTTGACAACTTGGGGAAATTGCGGGGATCTAATGTGGGGTTAACTAGTGCGGATTTACAAAGCCTAGATCGAGTAGAAACGGAATTCTAGAAGTGATGTCTGATGGGACTTTGCAGTTTAGACCTCAGATTTATTTCATATTCAAAGGAGAAAGAAAGGCAAGTTCTCCGGCAGTGAGCAGGTTTCCCGCAAACCCTGCAGCAAGCAACTTCCTTTCCAGCAGCCATCTGGCTCGGAGGTGTTTTTTTTCAGACGCCAAAGGCGGGCGAAGAAACAGTGTAGATGCAGATGAGGTGAAGGATTGAGGGCATCTTGGCATTTCTGGAGCAACATTGCCATCAAGAGGAAAATTTAACAAAACCTCAAGTCATGTGGGCAAACAAAATGAGGCTACAATACCAGAAAGGAAAGCTTTGTTGGAACAGAAAAAACGGAAGTCATGAGTGATTGATTCAGAAAACAAATTGAAGATGATCCCACTGATTTGTAGATGGGACGATTTGAGCGTCACCAAGGTTGTAACTGTAATGGATTGAAATACATGAAATATAAACCTGTTTGCTTATTTTTTTTGGAGGGCGCACCTGGCGGCTGGCGGAGATCTTAGTTCTCAGACCAGGATAGGACCAGGGATCTAACCGCGCCCCCTGTAGTGGGAGCCTGGAGTCTTAACCACTGAACCTCCAGAGAAGTCCCTAAACCTGTTTAAAATCCACAAATTCATGATGATACAAATAAAAATAGCTTATTGGTCACCTTGGGAAACAACTCTGTTTTATTTTATTTTATTGGCCACACCGCTCACGCATGCGGGGATGGATCAAACCCATACCCCTTGAAGTGGAAGGGCAGAGTCTCAACCACTGGACCGCCAGGGAATTCCTGGGAAACAACTCTTTATATTGGAAACTGGTAAATACAGGGAAAGAATCAAGCATTTATCCTGGTTTTCTTTTTTCTTTTTTCTTTTTTTTTTGCGGTACGCGGGCCTCTCACTGTTGTGTCCTCTCCCGTCGCGGAGCGCAGGCTCCGGACGCGCAGGCTCCGGACGCGCAGGCTCAGCGGCCATGGCTCCCGGACCCAGCCGCTCCGCGGCATGTGGGATCTTCCCAGACCGGGGCACGAACCCGTGTCCCCTTCATCGGCAGGCGGACTCTCAACCACTGCGCCACCAGGGAAGCCCTATCCTGGTTTTCTTATACAAGGCAAAGAATTGGCACGGGGAAGTTCTCTTTATAGATGTATTTGGGCTAGTAAATGAAGAAGGAACGAGAGAATCAGAACATTCCATTTTGTCACCCCCTTGTGAATAAATGAATCCAGGCATCGCCCATCAATGACTGATGACATCACAAAAAGAGACACAACCAACAGTATGTGCCTAATGATGGGGGCGTGAAGCATTCATATGAAGTCATCCTGAATATATACAAAAAATCAGGGTAATATGAAGGCTGAATGGATATTTGACACTATTTAGGATTTTTAAATATTTTTAGATGAGGAAATGGTACTGAGGTTAGATTTTCTAAAGAGTCCTTATCTTTCAGACACATATACCGACATAGTCTAGATAAAATAATATGATATCTGAGACTTGCTTCAAAATAATCTGAAGGGTACATAGTGCATGGAATATAGATGAAATAAGGTTGGCCATAGCTTATAAAGGTTGCAGCTGGGTGATGGTACAGAATTCTCATTTTGATGTTCTCTAGACTTCTGTGTAAGTTTCTAATGTACCCTAATATAAAGTAAAAATACATTTTGATTAGTGGAATTATGCATTTTATAGGCACAGTGCCCTTAATTCAGAGCTAGCTTTGAATACACTCTTAGCATATATTCCATTTATATAACTTGTATACAAAAAGCTTGCGTGAAATGGGACTTAATAAAGTTTTACATGGCCTAGTTTCATACAATTCTGAGTCATGTCAACACTTACGAGTCATTTCCCAAATCCATGACACCTACTTATTGTTAAGGAAGTAGCAGTTCAATCCATGTCCAGCTTTTCTTTTTCTAGTAAAGACTGACACAGATTCGTGTGGTGCTGCATTTTATATGTACATGGAATTATGTTTTACTCGTAGGGGTCTAGTAAACAGTCAGAGGTTCTCAACTTGCCCTGAACCATTTCATAGTTAATTGCACATGTAGGAAATTCATGTTTCAACTACTTGTGAGAAATGAAGCTTCTCTCAATCAGCAGTGTTAGCTGTTGTGATGCTTAAAACCCTTCAATGACTCCCCGCCAAATAAAAGACACACTCTGGGGACTTCCCTGGTGGTGCAGTGGTTAAGAATCCGCCTGCCAATGCAGGGGACACAGGTTCGAGCCCTGGTCCAGGAAGATCCCACATGCTGCGGAGCAACTAAACCTGTGCACCACAACTACTGAGCCTGTGCACCACAACTACTGAGCCTGTGCACCACAACTACTGAGGCTGTGCGCCACAACTAATGAAGCCCATGTACCTAGAGCCCATGCTCTGCAACAAGAGAAGCCACCGCAGTAAGAAGTCCGCGCACCACAACAAAGAGTAGCCCCTGCTCGCCACAACTAGAGAAAGCCTGCGCACAGCAACGAAGACCCAACACAGCCAAAAATAAATAAATAAATAAATTTTAAAAATAGATAAGCAACAAGCATATCTATTTTAAAAATAAATGACACACTCTGTCCTTTAACCTGTAGGGATGCCTTCTGCTCACACATCCACTTCTGGTTTTGTCAGCTGTGGCCAAGGTAGCAAGAAGGTTCTCAACACACAGGGAAGGGATCATTTTAACCTGGACCACAAGCACCGAATGGAGCCTCCTTCCTCCCAGGGAACAATGTGACTGTCAGCCATTTCAAGGCTTCTGGAATTGGGTTTGGAGCCTGTGCTGGAAAGAGTTAACATAGGAGGCCTGCTTGCAAAGTTGACCCTTGGTTAGTGTAACAGACTTAATTGTGTCTCCACCCCAGATTCATATGTTGAAGCCCTACCTCCAAAGTGATTGTATTTGGAGATGGGGCCTTTAAGGAAGTAATCAAGGTTAAATGAGGTCATAAGTGCGGGGTCCTGATCCAGTAGGACTGGTGTCTTTAGATGAAGAGGAAGAGACCCCAGAGATCTCGTTCTCTCGGTGCACGCAGAGGAAAGGCCATGTGAGGACATAGCGAGAAGGCAGTTGTCTACAAGTCAGGAAGAGAGTCTTCACTAGAAACCAACCCTGGTGGCACCTTGATCTTGGACTTCTAGCCTCCAGAACTGTGAGAAAATAAATTTCTGCTGTTTAAGCCACCCAGTCTGCAGTAACTTGCATGGCAGCTGACTAATGCTGCTGACTTCTGGGAACTCAGATTTGGGGAGAATTCCTAGCACTTTCTAAATGGCAAGTGGCTGACTGTGCCTAAATGGTTGTACAAACCCTGTGGTTTATGCTGAACACCTGCTTTCCTCCTGGGGGTCTGGCATTTTGGTACATGTTAACCAGAGGGTGCCTACATGACTGGCCCCTGAGAAAAATCTTGGAGTCTAACCCCGGGTGAGTTTCCCTGTAGACAGCATTTCAGATGCGTTGTCACTGTTCATTTCTGGAGGAATTAAGCGTATCCTGTGGGACTCCACCAGGAGGGGAGTCTTAGAAGCTTGTTCCTGGTTCCCTCCCCACTTCACCCTGTGTGCCTTTTCCTTATGCTGACTGTGCTTTGTGTCCTTTCATTGTAATAAATCATAGCCGTGAATACGACTACACAGAGTCCTGTGAGGCTTCAGAGTAAATCATCAAACTTAGGTACCCCCGACACAGAGCCTCTTGTCCATAGTAGCATGCCATCGTTCTCAGAGCCCCTCCGTTCATTGCTTTACTGCTTGTATTGCTGCCAGCCCCTCGGAGGCAAGTCCTTACCTTAGTCATCACTGTATTCCCAGTGCCAGGAAAAGAGTAGGGTGCCAGTGTCTGCTGAGTCTTTTGGCGGGGGGAGCTTAAAACAACAGACATTTTGGGAATTCCCTGGTGTTCCAGTGGTTAGGACTCCGCGCCTTCACTGCCGGAGGGTCCAGGTTCAATCCCTCGTTGGGGAACTAAGATCCCACAAATGGTGCTGTGCAGCGTGGCAAAAAACAACAACAAAAAAACCCCAAATTTTTGATGGCTCTGGAAGTTACAAGTCTGAAATCAAGGTGCTGGTGGCAGGGCCATGTTCCCTCTGAAGCCTCCAGAGGAGGGTCCTTTCTTGCCTCTTCCAGCTTCTGGTGGGTTGCCAGCAATCCTTGGCAGTCCATAGCTTGCAGACGCATCACTCTAATTCCTGCCTCCATCGTCACACGGCATTCTCACTGTGTATGTATCTCTGTGCCTCTTCTCATCAGGAGCCAGTGATTGGAATCAGGATCTACCTTAATCTAGTATGACCTCATCTTAACTTACATCTTTAAAAAAAAAAAATATTTATTTATTTTCAGCTGCATTGGGTGTTCGTTGCTGCACACGGGCTTTCTCTAGTTGGGGCGAGTGGGGGCTACTCGTCGTTGCGGTGCACGGGCTTCTCATTGCGGTGGTTTCTCTTGTTGCGGAGCACGGGCTCTAGGCACGCGGGCTTCAGTAATTGTGGCTGGCAGGCGCAGGCTCAGTAGTTGCGGCACACGGGCTTAGTTGCTCTGCAATATGTGGGATCTTCCCAGACCTGGGCTCGAACCCGTGTCCCCTGCATTGGCAGGCGGATTCTTAACCACTGCGCCACTGGGGAAGTCCCTTAACTTACATCTTAATTACACCTGCGAAGACCTAATTCCCAAATAAGGTCACATTCACAGGTACCAGGGGTTAAGACTTGAATATATTTTGGGGGGCGGATACAATTCAACCCACAACACCTTGTTTTGGTTGTACCAAGATGCCTCATTGATCAATGCTAATGATTATTGACAATAGTTTTTTTTTGCCACACTATGCAGCATGCAGGATCTTAGTTCCTTGACCAGGGATTGAACCCATGCCCCCTGCAGTGGAAGCACGGAGTCCTAACCACTTGACCGCCAGGGAATTCTGACAATAATTTCTAATCTTCCCTGAGCACTTGCCATATTGCAGGCACTGGGCTAAGTACTTTATATGCATTATCTCATGTGATTCTCTCCCTCCACCATAGACACTATTATTATCCCCATTTAATTGATGAGGAAACTGAGGCCTAGTGAGGTGAAGCAACTTGCCCAGTGTCTTATTCAGTTAGTGGTAGATTATAATTTCCAAAAATGGTCACAGCAATATTTCTGGCCCCATGTGCCTTTCTAGGACCTTGTTGCTACCCATCAAGAAGCAGAACCTTTTTTCTTCTCCATCTGAACTTGGGCAGGACCTTGTGACTGCCTCAATGAATAGGAGATGGGGGAAGTAACACTATGTAACTTCTAAAACTGGTCATGAAAGGTGATACAACTTCCACCTGTCTCTCTCTCACAGGGCTTGGCCTTGGAAGCCAGCCACCATGCTGAGAGGAAGCCCAAACCAATCACACGGAGAGGCCCAGGCTGCAACCAGCATCAACTGCCATGTGTGTGAGTGAGGGAGTCTTCAGACAATCCAGCCCCTGGCCTTCAAGCCTCCCAGCTGAGGCCCCAGACAAGGAGGAGCAGAGATAAGCCATCGTTGCTGATGTGCTCTGTCTGAATTCCTGACTCACAGCATACAACTGGGAGGTTCAGGTGTAGTTTGACTTTGGACAAGGCTGGATCCAGGGGCTCAGATAGTACCATCAAGACTCAGAATCCCTGCAGTCCTCAACTTTGCCTTCTCCATGTTGTCTTCATTTTCCAGCTCCTCTTGGGGTCCCCTGGTAACCTCTGGTTCCCCATATCAAGTGATGGTTTTGAAGTTCATCCACACTGTAGCAGGGATCAGTACTTCTTTCCTTTTCATGGTTAAATACTATTCCATCATAGGGATAGACCACATTTTGTTTATCCATTCATCAGTTGACATGTCTCCTTAAATTTTACACTCTAGACACCTTGTTTGCCTCATCCTAGCCCTGGGAGGTGATTCCAGGAAGCAATAAAATCTAAAATGGGTATTTCTAATGGGCAGGTGGCTTCTCCTCCAATCACTGACTCAGAAACCCTGGTTCCTGACATCCCATGGCGCCACCATCTCTGTCACGCTGTGTAAGAGCTCTGCTGAGTTTTTAATTGTGTCAGTGGAAAGCAAACTCTGTACCAAAACATAAACAAACACTTATCCAGACTACCTGGAAGGAAAACAAGTATAAATTCTTTGCAAGTTTTAATTATAGTTTTAGAATGCAGTTTCATATTTTAAAATATATCCAGTAACTCATGGTTAATAAGAATTATTCAGTAGCTCTTTTGGGGGCTTTTAAGATGACACACATCTGTAATTAGCACAACTTCTAATATACAAATGGTAGCTGCTGACAAACTTAAACATGAAAATCTTTCCATTTTGGAAAAGCTAAGTATATCCCCCCTCTGTTTTCTCCACTTCACCCCACCCTTGAACTGAATTTATAAAGTTCTATTGAACAAATTTAACCAATAGTATTTGCACTAGCTACCTTTCGCTGTGTAACAAATTATCCCCAAAACTTAGTGGCTTAAAACCACAAACATTTATTATCTTGAACATTTTCAGAGGGGCAGGAGTCCAGGAGTGCCTTAGCTGGATTGTTCTGGCTCCAGTTCTCTCACAAGTTTGTGGCCAGGATGGTAGCTGGGGCTGTGGTTTCATCTGACGTCTCATTTGGACAGAAGGGTCTGCTTCCAAGCTTACTTACAAGGCTGTTGGCAGGAAGCCTCAGTTCCTAATCACATGGACCCCTCCATATGGCCGCTTGATACAGCCTCACAACATGGCATCTGGCTTCCCACAGACAGGTGATCCAAGAGAGAGAACAGGCAGGAAGCTGCAGTGCCTTTTACTAGCTAGTCTAGGAAATTACATACTGTACATTTCACCAAATTCCATTCATTAGACGTGAGCATACTCACTATACTATACTTAGACTATACTAAGTCTAGCATACTCTCAAGGGGAGGGGAATTAAGTACCATCTCTGGAATGGAAGAGTGTCGAAGAATTCATGGACACATTCTAAACCCACCACATTAACATATTACAAGCTAACTTTCTTTAATAATTTTCTGATGAAAGATTATATGGAACCTAGTACATCTTGTACATAAGCCACAGGCAGTGCAAGTAGGATCCCTGCCCCGGGCCCTGAGATGCAGGGGCCCCCATGCTTTGGAGTGGCTTCCTCAAAGTGGCCTAAAACCCTGTCTGGTGGCTGGGACTGGCCGGGCCAGAAGTACCATTTGATTGAGGTCCTGGTCTGGACCAGGACCCACATGAGCCCTGATCCCTATTTTTCCTTTTTGAAGGTGCTCTCTCTTACCCTTTACCCTATGTATAGGGTCAGACAGATGCCCTGATGAGCTCTGGTACTTACACCTATAGGACTGTCCCAGAGCTCTGTGGCCAGTTCTGGGCTGGGGCGTGGGGCTGGCAAGTAGATCACTCCTGATGGCTGGTGTGGCATTTCTTTCATAAGAACTTATAAGGCTGGGGCATCAGAATGGTGGTGACAGCCTGATTTTGAGTGACTATCACTCATGTTGTTTATAAGCCAAGTTCAAGGCTCTAGGCCTGAACATTCAGTGCCAGCCCTTGGGCTTGAGTTGCATGTGTATCAGCTCTCACCATGACTATTCCAACTGTGGGACTACCTCCAGTCTAGGGCACCTAAAGGTGCAGAGGTGGTGGCAGGTGCCTTTACCTTGTATGGCACCCAGGGCCGTCATTCCCTCCACAAGCTCTGCACCAGGTGTCAAGCAGTCCTCTGGGCCATGTCCACTTCCTGCAGAGACTTTCAAGACAATTGCTCCACAACTCCAATGGGGTCTCTTGGCTCATCAATGTGGTGACATCATGCTCCCCGGGTCAGTCTCAAGCCATGCCAGATGAAGAATGGACATTCTTTGTACAATTGGGACTTCTGCCATGGGCACCTTTCTTTCCTCCCCCCTGGTGGTGGTGAGTGGAAGGCAGGGGTGCAGTCAAGCTTGCAATAGATCTCATTCTAGGATGCACGGATTATTGTTCAAAGAGTTCGGGAGAAGACGTGGTTAGAAGTTACCTTGTTCTACCTTTATGCTATAAAATTCCAAACAGAAAATTTAACATGACCAGAAAATGAAGTATTATTCACATTTCCCCACATCCTCTGTGTAAGGCTTGCTTTTGTGGCTCTTATCAACAAAACACAGTAACTTCTGTATGAGGGGTCACTGGAAGCCAGTATTTATGGGCAGGCCAATGGATGATGCAATGTCCCAAGTAAGATGTAACCAGCATTAAATAAATGGTATTAGGGAACTGTGGAGGCAAGAGATCTATATTTTTCCAGTACAAACAGGTTCTAAAGAGCCATGGCATTGTGAGTAATAATTGCGTTGCTACCTTCTTGTGGTAGAAGATGAAATTAGCCAGGAATAGCACTGTGAGATAATAGAAAATATATATTGTTTCTGCCCCGGTTTCTGACACAGAGCTCCTGAAACCCTTGTAAATTCCTACATGATAAGAGCATTAGCAGCACCTTTATTTTACTGTGGCGACTCTGGGTGGGCTCCTGGATGGTCACCAGAAAGACCAAACCATGATTAGGAGCTTGGCATTTTCAGCCCCAGGCCCCCATCCTCCAGAGAGGGGAGAGGGCTGGAAATGGAGTTAATGATCAATCATGCCTATGTGAGGAAGCCTCCATAAAATCCCAATAGCATGGAGTTCCAGGAGCTTCCGTGTGGGTGAACACATCCACATACCAGGAGGGTGATGCACCCCAACTCCACAGGGACAGAAGCTCCTGCACTTGGGACCTTCCCAGACTTCACCCTATGTATCTCTTCATCTGGCTGTTCATCTGCATCCTTTATCATGTCCTTTAATAAAATGGTAAATGTAAGTAAGTATTTCCTTGAGTTCTGTGAGTTGCTCTACAAAATTAATCTAACCTGAGGAGGAGGTCGTGGGAACCTCCAAGTTGCAACCAAATCAGACAGAATTTGTGGGTAACCTGGGGACCTACTACTTGCAACTGGCATCTGAAGTGGGGTGGGGGCCAGTCTTGTGGGGCTGAGCCCTTAACCTGTGGGATCTCCAGGTAGACAGTGTCAGAACTGAGTTCAATTGTAGGACACCCAGCTGATGTCACAGAGAATTGCTTGGTGTGGGGAAAAAAACCCACACATCTGGTGTCAGAGGTGTTGTGAGTGTTCTGTGTGAGTAGTAAAGGAGACACATTGGAAAGAGAAACACAAAAGGAGGTGGAAAACTTGTTTTTTT
>NW_006777287.1:1579795-1582371 GCF_000442215.2 Lipotes vexillifer | reverse complement strand
TTCCCTACATGGGAGGTGAAAAATGGTTGTTTTTCCTTTTTAGGCATATTTGACAATAAAGAACATAAGGAGATGGTTCCTGGACCTAAGAGGAAGAGATGGAGCCTGGACACACAAGGATTATCCAGGTGTATTGATTGGACAATAAATGAATACATAAATACCTCTTCTCTATACTTTTTTCTAAATCTTCACCAATAAATCATAATACTTCATATGGACCCATGATTTTAGTACATTTTTATTCAAATTATTCATATAGACAGAGGCCTTGCAAAAAATATTTGTCTGTGGTCCCACACACCTTATTTTTTTTAATTTATTTTATTTTTTAAATGTATATTTATTTATTTGTTTATTTATTTATTTGTGTCTGTGTTGGGTCTTCGTTGCTGTGCGCAGGCTTTCTCTAGTTGCGGCGAACAGGGGCTACTCTTCGTTGTGGTGCGCGGGCTTCTTACTGCAGTGGCTTCTCTTGTTGCAGAGCACAGGCTCTAGGCACGCGGGCTTCAGTAGCTGTGGCTCGAGGGCTCTAGAGCGCTGGCTCAGTAGTTGTGGCGCACGGGCTTAGTTGCCCCTCGGCAGGTGGGATCTTCCTGGATCAGGGATCAAACACGTGTCCCCTGCACTGGCAGTTGGATTCCTAACCACTTCACCACCAGGGAAGTCACACACACACCTTAGAGGCAGCCTCTAAGATGGTCCCCAATGACCCCCTCCTCCTGGTGCTCATGCCCTTGTGTCATCTCTTCCCCTTGAGTGTGGCCTGGATTTACAGAGTCACTTCTAACAAATAGAATAAGGCAGAAATGATGGAACATCATCTCAGGTTAGTTTATAAAAAGACTGCAGCTTCTGTCTTAGGTGCACTCTCTCTCACTTGCTGGTGCTCTCTCTCTCTTTTTCCCTCCCTCAACTGGAGCCCAGCCAATATATAAAGAAGTCCAAGCTATCCTGTGAAGGCCACATGGAGGAGAGAGGCCCTGGAGGGTCTAGCTGCAAAAGGTACAGCCTAACAAACCAGATACCCTGTGGTCAGATCATAAAGGCAAATCCCCAATCACTGCTGCCATCAATGGGCAATAACTTGGTTACAAGAAGCCGAAAACATTTAACACACAGCTCGGCCGGCAGTGTGGCCTGGCCTCAGCTATCTATTTTTCTTTATTTGACCCCTGCAAGGAGCAGGGTGACACGAAGTAAAATTTTCTTCTTCCTGCACTTTTGTTATTGACTGCTGCTGGAATAGCCCTTCTAAAACTCACACTTATCTCTTTGCTCTCCTGCTCAAGAAGCCACAGTGGCTTCCTCCTTCCTGTTATCACATGGATCCCACTGATCATTTCCTCAGCTTCCGTGCCAGCCAGTCATCTGTCCTAATATGCATTGAGGCCACGGCACTCACTGTGTGTCACAATCATCAAAAGCAAGGCCAGAGGTGACCTCTGCTCTAAGGCTCATCACTGGATGGATTTTAGGGGTCGCTAGGAATGCTAGTTTCCTGAGGGCAGAGGTTTTGCCTGTTTTGTTCCCTGTTAAATCCTGGCACTGTGCCTGGCACACTGTAGAGGCGCAGGCAATATATGTCAGAAGAATGAATGAACTGACTCCCCAACTCTCAACTGGGTCTGGAGGAAACTGAGGCACAGAGTGGAGAGGTGACTGGCTCAGGACCATGGATTAAAAAACTGGGTCCCCAGTTGCTCACCCAGTGGCCAGACGTTTCTTTCCCAGCCCCTCTCCTCAGGTCTCTCCTGACAGTGGTAGATGCGGATGTGCACCACCCAGACCCCCTTTCAAGGAAGCACTGGCTGCAGCTGTCAGCTTGGCAGGGTGGGCCTCCGCTGCTGAGAGCCACCTCCCTGAGGTCAAGCCCTGCCCGGGCCAGCCCACATCTGGTGACCCAGCGAGGCTGAGACGTGAAGCCCAGCATTTCCTCCCAACAGGGGGCGCTCTGACGAGCAGACCACTGCACCACCAGGGAAGTCCCTGTTTTTTGTTCTTTGTTTTTATAACTTGAGGGTTTCTTGTGGTTCAGTAATAGAGAAGTGCACATCTTTTTTAGTCAGACGAGGCTGTGAGGTAGAATTTGACCATCAGTGACTTCTTCTTTTGAATAAGCACCTGAAAATGGACCTTGTGGGAGGCAGACACTCATAGATGCAGAGAGCAGATTGGTAGTTTCCAGAGGTATGGTCGGGGGACTGTGAAATGGGTGAAGGGAGTCAAAAGGTACAAACTTCCAGTTATAAAATAAATAAGTCATGGGGATTTAATGTACAGTGTGGCAACTATAATACTGTAATATTATAGTAATACTGTTAATAATTCTGTATTGCATATTTGAAAGTAAATCTTTCTTTAAAAATATTTATTTATTTGGCTGTGCCAGGTCTTAGCTGCAGCATGTGGGATCTAGTTCCCTGACCAAGGATCGAACCCAGGCCCCCTGCATTGGGAGTGTGGAGTCTTAGCCACTGGACCACCAGGGAAGCCCCCTGAAAGTAAATCTTAAAAGTTCTCATCACAAGAAAAAAAACTGTAACTATATATATATATATATATATATATATATA
>NW_006777287.1:1575043-1579785 GCF_000442215.2 Lipotes vexillifer | reverse complement strand
ACAACAAAAAAAAAAAATGTATATATATATATATATATATATATATATATATATATATATATATATATGGTGATGAATGTTAACAAGACCTATTGTGATCATTTCACAATTTATACAAATATCAAATCATTATATTTTATTATATTTACACCTGAAACTAATATAATATAGTATGTCATGTATACCTCAATTTAAATTTTTAAAAAAATTTTTCAGCTGTGCTGCACGGCATGCGGGTTCTTAGTTCCCTGACACGGGATGAACCCGTGCCCCCTGCAGTGGAAGCGTGGAGTCCTAACCACTGGACCGCCAGGGAATTCCCTAAAAAACAATTAAAAAAAAACATGGACCTAGTGTCGTCAAGATCTAATAGGAACGTTAAACATTGTACCTGTGGCCACTCATATTCACTGCAAGAGAGAACACCCAAGGCCATGAGAGTATCCCTCTTTGAGTCCAGGATAGGAAAACACGTAGACCACTTCCTCTATTTTACTGCATTTTCCACTAAACCTAATTTATAAGCCTATATCATATTTTTAATGTCTGGTGTGGAGACTGCTCAACTTGATCCAACCATATGGATAAGTTGGCAAGGATTCAGTTGGCTGTCTTCTATTTCTTTAGCTAAAGGTCTGGTCTCTGTTATATGGACTATAGAAATTTATGACTGTTATATTTTCAATGTTGGTCATGCCCTGGATCAATAAAAAGGGTCCTTTTTAACTGCTTAATGCTTTTTTCCTTAATTTTATCTTGAATTTATATTGCAACTACTGTTTACTCTGTCTTTACTTTTCTCACACATTTTTACTCATTGTTTAAAACAATCTTTCTGAATCATTTTGATTTAGACATTATTTGGTTGAGTTTTGAATTTTTACTCAATCTGCGTGCCCTTGTCACTTAATGTATGGACTTTAATCCATTAATGTTTATTGTCAGAAAGTGAAATTCTGTGTTGTTTTATGTTTTCCGTATTTTTTATGCCTTCTTGGTATTTCCTTAGTGGTCTACCTTTTGTTATGGAATCATTTCTCATTCTTCTTCAAGTGATTTGAAAGTTCTCTTTCCTGTCTTTAATTCAACTTGCGACTATCGTTAAGTTTTTTTAAAAAAAACTTAGTTGAATCTACATTTATCTAATTATCTGCAGCAGAAATGAAAGAGTATCTATTCATTTCTTTTCTCCTTTGTGAATGGAGTGTGAACACTCCTATGGTCATAAGATAGGTGTCTGAACACTTAGGGTAACAGACCGGGATGTGGAGTCCCATGAGTCATGTGCAGAGCACTTTGGAAACAGGTCAAACAGACTGGGTACAGACACTCCTGGTGTAACACAGATTGTGGTATGAACACTTCTGGAGTCATACAGACTAGGGTGTCGACATGCCTCATGTCACAAAGACTAGAATGTGGACACTCTTGGGTACATATGTACTAGGGTAGGGACCTCCTGCAGTCACACAGATTGGGGTGTAGACACTTTGGGGGTCATACAGACTGGAGTTTGGACATATGTGGTCACGCAGACTAGGTTGTGGAGACTCCTCGGCTCACACAGAGTCAGGTATGGATCATGGGAGTGTCTGTGTTCCAGTCTGTGACTCCACTAGAATCTACATTTATCTCTGTGAACAGTTTGGTCCACATTGTAATCTCCCATCCCATTATATGTGACTGTAGTCTGTATTTCACCAGTAGTGACCACTTTGAAGTCCTTATAAGTTGAGTAGATTTCATCCCCTATATTTGAATTCAGACAAGAAGGCCATTAATGCCGGAGTATTTTCCATAAGCCCAGGTTTGAAGTCTTAACCAAAGGGGCACAGATGGTGAAAGACTTAACAATGGTCCAGGTTCAAGGTCAGAAGGTAGGGCATGGCTAATGGACTAGTTAACATGCTAGGGTCCAGTGCTCTAAAAGAGTACTGATGGTGAAATTACTAACCTTGTTTAAGGTCAGGCCAGAGGGGCAATAACAGTGCTAGCCTTATCAGAGGCCCCTGTGGAAGGCAGCACTGCCAGAGGGGAACTGACAGTGGAAGAATTCACACGGACTGTGGTTCAAAGTCAGAGAAGAGGAGCATTGATGGTAGAAGAGTTTACACACAGGGTTCAATTACAGACGAGAAAATCACTGATGGTGGAATAAAGAGACCCAGATTTGGGGTTATGTAAGAGAGGCCGGGATTTTTTTAATTAGTTAACAATCGTTCTGTTTGATTATCTAGACAGAGAGATGTTGATGTTAGAATAGTTAGCAAATGATTGAACTCAGACTAGAGGGGCATTAAGAGTTAACAGAGGCCCTGGTTTAGGGTCAGACCAAAGAAACAGAGATGGAGACAATTGAATAAATATCTGGGTTTGAGCTCAGTCAAGAGAACAGATTCTAGAATAGTTAACAGAGCCCGGGGTTCGAGTTCAGATTCCAGGAGCACTGATGTTGGAAGAAATAACTGTACAAGTTCAATGACAGACTCACAGGCTACTGGTAACAGAACAGTTATCAGAGGATCAGGTTTGAGGTCAGGTTTGAGTTAATGGTGCTATATTTAACAGAGGTTTGAGGATAGGCCTGGAGTGGAGGGATTTAAATGGCTGTGTTGGATAATTAGACCAGTAGATCATTGAATTTGGAAGAGTAAACATCAGACAGATGGCAGAGCAAGGATAGTGGAAGAGCTTTGATAAGGAAGCAGGATGACATTGAAGGTGAAATGACAATAAAAGAGACCCTGGTTTGAGAATAGACCAGCAGGACATTGATGTTGCAGCAGTTAATAGTGGACCAGGTCTGAGGTCAGACCAATGGAGCACTGTGGCTTAAGAGTTAAAATGGCCTGGGTTCAAAGTCAGATCAGAAAGGATGGAAGGTTGAATAGTTAAAAAGAAGCCTAGGTACAACAGTGTCGGAGTCTTGGATGAAGAATTAATAAGAGATCTGGGTTTGATTTGAGACCAGAGGGGCCTTTCAGTTAGAATATGAAATGAAGGCCTGGGTTCAAGGTCATGCCTAAGGAGCAGTGATGGGAGGATACTTAACAGAGACCTTGTTTTTATGGCAGACCAGAAGGGCACTGATGGTGGAATTATTAATAGAGGAGGTCAAACCAGAGAGGCTGGCATCTTGGAATAGTTCAAAATCAGATAGGAGGCTCCCTGACTTCAGACTATACTACAAAGCTACAGTAATCAAGACAGTATGGTACTGGCACAAAAACAGAAAGATAGATCAATGGAATAGGATAGAAAGCCCAGAGATAAACCCACGCACATATGGTCACCTTATCTTTGATAAAGGTGGCAGGAATATACAGTGGAGAAAGGACAGCCTCTTCAATAAGTGGTGCTGGGAAAATTGGATAGGTACATGTAAAAGTATGAGATTAGATCACTCCCTAACACCATACACAAAAATAAGCTCAAAATGGATTAAAGACCTAAATGTAAGGCCAGAAACTATCAAACTCTTAGAGGAAAACATAGGCAGAACACTCTATGACATAAATCACAGCAAGATCCTTCTTGACCCATCTCCTAGAGTAATGGAGATAAAAACAAAAATAAACAAATGGGACCTAATGAAACTTCAAAGCTTTTGCACAGCAAAGGAAACCATAAACAAGACCAAAAGACAGCCCTCAGAATGGGAGAAAATATTTGCAAATGAATCAACTGACAAAGGATTAATCTCTAAAATTTACAGGCAGCTCATGCAGCTCAATAACAAAAAAATAAACAACCCAATCCAAAAATGGGCAGAAGACCTAAATAGACATTTCTCCAAAGAAGATATACAGACTGCCAACAAACACATGAAAGAATGCTCAACATCATTAATCATTAGAGAAATGCAAATCAAAACTACAATGAGATATCATCTCACACCAGTCAGAATGGCCATCATCAAAAAATCTAGAAACAATAAATGCTGGAGAGGGTGTGGAGAAAAGGGAACACTCTTGCACTGCTGGTGGGAATGTGAATTGGTTCAGCCACTATGGAGAACAGTATGGAGGTTCCTTAAAAAACTACAAATAGAACTACCATATGACCCAGCAATCCCACTACTAGGTATATACCCTGAGGAAACCAGAATTCAGAAAGAGTCATGTACCAAAATGTTCATTGCAGCTCTATTTACAATAGCCCGGAGATGGAAACAACCTAAGTGCCCGTCGTCGGATGAATGGATAAAGAAGATGTGGCACATATATACAATGGAATATTACTCAGCCATAAAAAGAAACGAAATTGAGCTATTTGTAATGAGGTGGATAGATCTAGAGTCTGTCATACAGAGTGAAGTAAGTCAGAAAGAGAAGGACAAATACCGTATGCTAACACATATATATGGAATTTAAGAAAAAAAAATGTTATGAAGAACCTAGGGGTAAAACAGGAATAAAGACAGAGACCTACTGGAGAACAGACTTGAGGATATGGGGAGGGGGAAGGGTGAGGTGTGTTAGGGCGAGAGAGAGACATGGACATATATATACTAACAAACGTAAGGTAGATAGCCAGTGGGAAGCAGCCGCATGGCACAGGGAAACCGGCTCGGTTCTTTGTGGCTGTCTGGAGGGGTGGGATAGGGAGGGTGGGAGGGAGGGAGACAAAGAGGGAAGAGATATGGGAACATATATATATGTATAACTGACTCACTCTGTTATAAAGCAGAAACTAACACACCATTGTAAAGCAATTATACCCCAATAAAGATGTTAAAAAAA
>NW_006777287.1:1574115-1574833 GCF_000442215.2 Lipotes vexillifer | reverse complement strand
AAAAAAAAAAAAAAAAAAAAAAAAAAAAAGGAGGTCTTGAAGGAGTAAAGGCTAACAGAGCCCGAATTTGAGGTCAGACCAGAAATGCCTTGATGATTCTAGAGTTCAAAAAGGCCCAGTTGGGACTTCCCTGGTGGCACAGTGGTTAAGAATCCGCCTGCCAATGCAGGGGACATGGGTTTGAGCCCTGGTCTGGGAAGATCCCACATGCCATGGAGCAACTGAGCCCGTGTGCCACAACTACTGAGCCTGTGCTCTAGAGCCCACAAGCTACAATTACAGGAGCAGGCGTGCTTAGAGCCCATGCTCTGCAACAAGAGTAGCCCCTGCTCACCACAACTAGAGAGAGCCCGCATGCAGCAACGAAGACCCAACACAGACCAAAATGAATAAAATAAAATAAATTAATTAAAAAAAAAGGCCCAGTCAGAGCAGAAAGCCAGTGATAGTGGGATATTAACTAGAGGCCTGCATTCAAGTTTGGACCAAAGAATAGTCAGCAGAATTTCAGTTCCAGATAAGACCAAAGGGGTATTGATGGTGGAGTGGTTAAGAGTTCCAGATCTGAGGGCTTCCCTGGTGGCGCAGTGGTTGAGAGTCCGCCTGCCAATGCAGGGGACGCGGGTTTGTGCCCCAGTCCGGGAAGATCCCACATGCCGCGGAGCGGCTGGGCCCGTGAGCCATGGCCGCTGAGCCTGCGCGTCCGAAGCCTGTGCTC
>NW_006777287.1:1558022-1573981 GCF_000442215.2 Lipotes vexillifer | reverse complement strand
CCAAAAAAAAAAAAAAAAAAAAAAGAGTTCCAGATCTGATGTTAAATCAGAGGCACAGTGATGACAGACAAGTTAACAGAGGTCCAAGTCTGACCAGTAAGTTTATTTTTTTATTATTTGCTCTTTATTTATTTCCCCTTAGGTTGTAAGTCAATCATGATGAAGAATTTAAAGCAGGTCAACTCTGTTACCTCAAAATTTCGCAAGGAGGAAGTCCCCCAAATCATGTATAACAACATCTGTGATCAGCCATCTTGAATCCAGATGCAATGAAGACATGAAAAATGTGAAGAAAGTATTAGAGAAAAATGAGGCTCCCTGAAATGATTTTGTGATCTGCTAACCTCAGTGGAAACCAAGCGTCTTTTTGGTGCTCCATACTGTGCAGAAAAGAGTTAACAGCAGGCCTGAATTGCTGTCTTTGGAAAGGCCTGCTTCAAGGGGGGCCCTTGGCTGGCATCTGGAAATTTAGATTCCAGGAAGATTCCCACCACTCTCTAATTGATAAGAGTGACCCACTGTGCCTGTACTGTTTGTCCAAGCACCGTGGTTTATGCTAAACACCTGCTTTCCTTCAGGGAGTCAGGGAGTTGGGTATGTGCCAGGCAGAGGGTGCTTACATGACCAACCCCTAATAGAAACCATGGGTGGAGTCTCTAACAAGCTTCCCTGGTTCACAGTGTTTAACATGTGTTGTCACAACTGAGGGAATTAAGGGTGTCCTGTGAGGCTTCACTGGAAGATGACTCTTGGAGGCTTGTGCCTGTTTTCCCTGGGCTTCACCCCATGCGCCATTTCCCTTTGCTGACTCTGCTCTGTATCTTTTTGCTGTAAAAATCATAGCCATGTATACAGCCACATGAGGAGACTGAGAATCCTCCTAGCAAATCACTGAGTCTGTGAACAGTCCAGCTCTCTAGACTATCACCACATCTCATCACCATTTACCTTAAGGTCTGTCAGATGGAAGTACCAGATAGAAATGCTTCTGGCTACAAGTAACTGCACTGTCCAGTAACAGTGGCTTGAATGAACAAAAGGTTATTTTCCTCCCTCAACAAGACTGCTGGTGTTAGTTCAGCAGCTCAACAATGTTGGGCCAGGTCGGGGTCTCTGTGACTCTGTGGACTGACCCTGAGGTCTCAAGACGGTAGCTACACTTCCCATTGATACATCTGGATGTGGCAGCCTATGGAGCTGGAGGGAAGGGAGCAGCTGGAGCAAGAGGCTCTTTGATACCCTGGAACTTTGACATTTCCTGGTGACTCAGGTCATTGACAAGGGATTTGGGTTATCTATCTCCCTGTCTACACCCCAAGCTTTCTGACCTCACTCAGGGCTCCTCTCAAATACTGAACATTACTCTGTGTTCTCTGAGCTGTTCCAGGCCTCGAATTTGGGCCCTGGGTGGGCATGGGAGGAGCTAGGGGTAGTCTGGAGTCTCTCTGGGGTGGAGAGAGATACCCCATCCCTTTCCTCCCACAACAGGAGCCGCTACCTCAGCCTCAGAGTCCATAGTTGCTCTGTACCACCTTGGCGCTCTCAACATCTCTGCTCCCTGCTTGCGGAAATCAACCAATGCACTGACAGGTGTGGGGCCCAGGGTGCGGCTGGCCCGGGGGTGGGGGGAGCCTGGGAGCCTCAGCCTCCCTGAGGAGCCAGCGGAGTCCTGCAGACTAATAGGATGAAACCCCTGTGGTAGAAGCCAACATTCCCTACCTCAGCCCCTCCGCTGCCACCACCCTGGTGCAAGTCCCCATCACTGCTCACCTCAACTACTGCAGGGTCTCCTGAGTGATCCCCCTGCTCCCGCTCCCCCATTCCAGTCTGTTCTCTTCATAGTGCCCACAAGGATCCTCTTACAACCAAGTGAGATCATGTCCCTACTCTGCTCAAAATGTTCTGGTGACTCACGCCTCACTCAGCAAAAAGGCTCAAGTCCTCACTGTGCCCCAAAAGCCCTCCAGGATTGGGCCTGTCCAACCTCATCTCTTAGCAAACCTTAATCTAGCCACACTGGCCTCTACAATGGTCCTCCTGGAACACTCCAGCCTTGGTGCCTCTGAACTACCTTTTATCTACCTATGATATTCTTCTTCCTCACACACTATGGCTCTCTCACTTCATTCAGGTCTTTGTTTAAACTTCACACTGTCAGAGACCCCAAACAGACAAAGAAATCTTGAGAAAGAAAAATGGAGTTGGAGGAATTAGGCTCCCTGACTTCAGTCTACACTACAAAGCTACAGTAATCAAAACAGTATGGTACTGGCACAAAAACAGAAATACAGATCAATGGAACAAGATAGAAAGCCCAGAAATAAACCCACGCACCTATGATCAATTAATCTATAACAAAGGAGGCAAGAATATACAATGGAGAAAAGAGAGTCTCTTCAATAAGTGGTGCTGGGAAAACTGGACAGCTACCTGTAAAAGAATGAAATTAGAACATTCTTTAACACCATACACAAAAATAAACTCAAAACAGATTAAGGACCTAAATGTGAGACCGGATACTATAAAACTCTTAGAGGAAAACATATGCAGAACACTCTTTGACATAAATCACAGCAATATCTTTTTGGTTTCACCTCCTAGAGTAATGAAAATAAAAACAAAAATAAACAAATGGGACCTAATTAAACTTAAAAGCTTTTGCACAGCAAAGGAAACAATAAACAAGATGAAAAGACAACCCTCAGAATGGGAGAAAAGATTTGCAACTGAATCAACGGACAAAGGATTAATCTCCAAAATATATAAACAGCTCATGCAGCTCAATATTAAAAAAAAACAAACAACCCAATCAAAAAATGGGCAGAAGACCTAAATAGGCATTTCTCCAAAGAAGACATACAGATGGCCAAGAAGCACATGAAAAACTGCTCAACACCACTAATTATTAGAGAAGTGCAAATCAAAATTACAATGAGGTATCACCTCACACCAGTTAGAATGGGCATCATTAGAAAATCTACAAACAACAAATGCTGGAGAGCTTGTGGAGAAAAGGGAACCCTCTTGCACTGTTGGTGGGAATGTAAATTGATACAGCCACTATGGAGAACAGTATGGAGGTTCCTTAAAAAAGTAAAAATAGAACTACCATACGACCCAGCAATCCCACTACTGGGCATATACCCAGAGAAAACCATAATTCAAAAAGAGTCATGTACCACAATGTTCGTTGCAGCACTATTTACAATAGCCAAGACATGGAAGAGACCTAAGTGTCCATTGACAGATGAATGGATAAAGATGTGGCACATAAATACAATGCAATATTATTCAGCCATAAAAAGAAACGAAATTGAATTATCTGTAGTGAGGTGGATGGACCTAGAGTCTGTCGTACAGAGTGAAGTAAGTCAGAAAAAGAAAAACAAATACCATATGCTAACACATATATATGGAATCTAAAAAAAAAGTTGTTCTGATGAACCTAGGGGCAGGACAGGAATAAAGACGCAGATGTAGAGAATGGACTTGAGGACACGGGGAGGGGGAAGGGTAAGCTGGGACGAAGTGAGAGAGTGGCACGGACATATATACACTACCAAATGTAAAATAGATAGCTACTGGGAAGCAGCCGCATAGCACAGGGAGATCAGCTTGATGCTTTGTGATGACCTAGAGGGGTAGGATAGGGAGGGTGGAAGGGAGGCTCAAGAGGGAGGGGATATGGGGATATATGTATATGCACAGCTGATTCACTTTGTTATAAAGCAGAAACTAACACACCATTGTAAAGCAATTATACTCTGATAAAGATATTAAAAAAAAACCCCAAAACCAAAAAAAAAAAAAATATGATCCAGCAATCCCATTCCTGGGCATAGATCCAGAGAAAAAAACATAATTTGAAAAGATACATGCACCCACAATGTTCACTGCAGCACTATTTACAATAGCCAAGACACGGAAGCAACCTAAATGTCCACTGACAGACGAATGGATAAAGAGGATGTGGTACATATATACAATGGAATATTACTCAGCCATAAAAAAGGAATGAAATAATGCCATTTGCAGCAACATGGATGGGCCTAGAGATTACCATACTAAGTGAAGTAAGTCAGACAGACAAATATCATATGGTATCACTTATATGAGGAATCTAAAACAATGATACACATGAACTTATTTACAAAACAGAAACAGACTCACAGACTTAGAAAACAAGCGTATGGTTACCAAAGGGGAAAGGTGGGAGGGAGGGATAAATTAGGAGTTTGGGATTAACATATACACACTTCTATACATAAAAAAGATAATCAACAAGGACCTAATGTAATACTCCAATATAAAATAAAAATTAAAGAAAAATAAATTTCACACTGTCAGGAACATCTTCCCTGATCAGGACACCAAAAGGAGCCTAACCCTCCCCTCACTCCTGCACTCTATCCCACGCCCTTTTTCCTCACAATGCTCAGCTTTAGCTGACCTATTATACCTTTTTTTTTTTTTTTTTTTTTTTTGCAGTACATGGGCCTCTCACTGTTGTGGCCTCTTCCGTTGCGGAGCACAGGCTCCGGACGCACAGGCTCAGTGGCCATGGCTCACGAGCCCAGCCGCTCCGCAGCATGTGGGATCTTCCCGGACCGGGGCACGAACCCGTGTCCCCTGCATTGGCAGGCGGACTCTCAACCACTGTGCCACCAGGGAAGCCCCTAGCTGACCTATTATCTATTTTTGTCTATTATCTACCTGCCTCCACTAGAACGTAAGCTCCACGAGGGCAGCCATTCCTGCCAGTTTAAGTCACAGCTTGTACCCTCAGTGCCTAGAACAGGTCCCAGCACAGAGTAGGTGCTCCACAATGTCTGTCCAAAGCGTGACTGTGTAAAACACTTGAAGTGGTGCCTCTGACATGGCAGACGTTCATAAACGGTTGTTGAATGAATCCATCAATGAATCAATGCATGAAGGCATGAATGAGGAGGTGAACCCCATCCCATCTTGGGTCCTAGAGCTGCCCTCTCCCCCATCCCAACCCCAGAAGACCTGGGAGCCAGCCATCGGCACAACCACAGGAACTTTATTTACAAACACAAGGCTGGGGCCGGAGGCAGGTGGGAAGGTCGACAGTGACAAGGCTGGAAGTCTCCTACTTCTGCTCCCGCCTCCAGACAATGACCATGCCGCTAGCGTCGCTGGAAGCCAGCAGGCTCTCATCGCAGTTGAAGCTGACATCCAGCACGGGCGCGCTGTGGCCCTGCAGCTTGTTGACAGCGGCCTTGGCTGCCCGCTCCACGTCAAAGAAATGCACGCACATGTCCTCGCTGCCCGTCACTGCCCAGATGAGAGACCATCAGGAGGTGTTGCAGGAGGCAGCGGGGTGCCCTGCATGTTAAGTCTCTGAGGTGTTGAGGGATTTATGTCCAAGGTGTGAGGTCCCGGGGCTGGGGGCTCTGGAGTGGACCATCCCCAGATGCAAGGTCACCTAGCTGTTTTGGCTCTGCGTCCAGAGTGTGAGGTCTCTGAGCTCTTTGTTGGTGGCGGGGAGGGGTCTGTGTCTTAGACTGTGAGGTTTCTGGGCTGTTTGGGGGGTCTGTGTTCAAAGTGTGAGGTTGCTGGGGCGTGAGAGTTCTTGAGGCCCAGGAAGTCAGGGCATTAGGATGTCGTGACAGCTGAGCCAGATCAGCACCAGCCCCGGTCCCTGCCCCTCCCTGGCCACCCAGACACCCCAACCCCATGGGACTCACCCACACAGGCCCCCTGGCGGAAGGACATGAGGGGGCAGAAAATGCTGCGTACAGGATGCGAGCTCTGCTCAATGGGGAAGCTTCTCTTCAGCTGCAGGGTCCCTTCGTTGTCCACCACCCTGAGAGGAGGAAGAGAGCAGGTTAGGGGGCAGCCTCAGCCCCAGAGGGGGACGAATGGTGGGCCAGTTTGTGTCCCCACCCCTGCACCTGAGGTCTTTTCAAGGTTCATGAAATCCAGTTTTGAGACGACTGCATAAACCTATAAAGCACGGGATGGTGTGTGAGTTAGTGACAGTTTGGAAACTGTATCTGTCGACACAAATGGGGAGCCTCTGCTCTTTAATTCGCTAGTTTCTTTTCCTAAGGGTCCCGAAGAGATCCTGATTTTAGGACGGGCACAAAGAGAGGGAATGACTGACCAAACTACAGCACCCCTGCACCGTGGAATACCACATGGCCATTCAAAGGAATGAATCCGAGCTACTGCAGGGAGCAGCGTGCAGCCCAGGCTGAGAACTGCATTTAGATGACAGACATAAGTGAGTGGTGATAGTAAAACTCCCAGCTTCAAAAAAAAAAAAAAAAAAAAAAAAAAAAAAAAGAAAGGAAGAAAGGGAAAGCAGGCCACTGCTCTAAGGGGACTCTAGTCTATTTTATGGCTCAGTTTGATCATCTGTAAAATGGACATGATTACAGCACCCACCTCACAGTGTTGCTGTGAGGATTAAATGAGGGGATATGAACAGGGCCTGGCCCAGCAACTGCTACGCACATGATAGCTGCTATTACTATTACTGCTCCTATTGATGTCACCATTATCATATTATTACTATTATTAGGAGACCGGACCTCCCCTCTCAACGAAGTTAACCTCCATGGCTTAGTCTGCTGGGGAGACAGGGCTCTCGTCTCAGTCTGACAGAGGCGGCAGGCCCCCCACCTCCAGGCGGCCCAGAGAGGAGACCCACCTGTAGAGCAGCAGCTTGTTGAGGCAAGCATTTATGAGCAGCGAGGGGTCCCGGGCCTCGCGGCTGACCCAGGAGCGGGCGGAGATGCTGGTCACAGGGCTGCCCTCATGCACCACCAGACGCTTGGCTTTGGTCAGCTTCCCTGTGGCAGCAGAGGGAGTGGAGGCAGCGGTGAGGGTTGGGACTGTGCACCAGAAGGGTGAGGGTGTGAGCAGCTGGATGCAGGCCTAGGGTCTGCCTACCTGTGGCCATGTCGAAGAGGAAAGAGAAAACACTGCCGCGGTCATCACCCGCCCAGAGCAGCCGGCCAGGGGCATCAAAGGACAGAGCAAGAACACGGCCTGTCAGCTTGCTGGAGCCACCCTTCACTTTCTTGCCCGTGGAGATGTTCATGACGTGCACGTTGTGCTTGGCATTCCCCACCTGTGTGTGAGAGCCGCACACCATCACCCTGCTCCCAGCCACTCCCTCCTTGAGTCTGACCACAGCGGGGCTGCTGTTGATGGGACTGGCTGATCCCTACTGGACTCTCATCACAGTGAGGGTGGGCCGGTAGACTGGAAGGTGACTCAGGCCGGTCATCCTCCCCAGCCAGTCCCTCTTGCAATCTGACCAGAAGAGACAGCTTCTCCCAGAACTCAAGGGGCCTGCCTGGTCCTTCCTGGAGCCTTGACTACACTAGGGCAGCGGCTGCTGCTACAGCTGAAAGGATCCCAGAGCACAGGCTCACTGCGGGGCCTACTCCCCACTCAGGACCAGGCCAGACTTTTCATTTCCTTCCCCTGCCCTCTGACTCTCTATCCGGGTCGGACCACCATGATGCTGCCACTGAGATGAAACAAGGTTTCCGACTAGTAATCCTGCTCCCCAACCAGCAGCCCCTGCAGTTGGAAAATGGTAGGACTACTGCTGATGGGACCGTGACCCTACCCCCAGACCGCCCCCCATCCCCGGAGTCTACCACAGTGAGGCCATCCCAGACCAAGAACCACGTCCCCAGTTCTGCCGTTTCCCTCTGAGTCTGGCCAGAGGAGGACGGAGGCGATGGACTAGAGGGGACCCCCTTATCCCGACTCCCTGCAACAGCCCTCCTGGCCTGGCATCCCGCCCTCGGCAAGGGGGTGCTCTGGAGCCTGACCACAGTGAGGTTGTTGTTAACCGGCTGGAAGGTGCAGCAGAGCAGTTCAGCACTGTCTGGGTCAGGGATCTCCCGGATGCAGCGGCCGTCCTCAGAGGCCCAGATGCGCATGGTGGCATCAAGCGAGGTGGACACGAGAATGTCGTTGGAGAGGGACCAGGCGAAGTCGGAGACCCCGCGGGTGTGGCCCCGCAGCACTCGGAGCACGGTGGGTGGGGCGGGCACCAGCTGGCACAGCGAAATGCTGCCATCGAGTGAGCAGCAGGCCAGGCGGTGCCGGTCGTCATTGGCGAAGCGCACCCTGGGGACTGCAAGGCCAAGGAGCCACTTGTGAGAGCCGCCACGCTCACCAGGTGCTTTCATTTACAGAAGGTTCTGACGTGTGAGCCAAGGGCCGGGACCGACTGTACCAGGCACAGTGGCCTCAGCAAAGGGTTTTCCTTGGCTGAGAAAGAGAGTTGGAACCCCAGAAGGCCCTCTACCCAAAGCTCCCTAAATTTGGCAGGTACTTTATGGATTGCAAATGACTTCTGCAATGCAAAAAGCCTTCTACATCTCAGTAAGCACTTTACAGTTACCAGGGTCTTGGCAGTTTGCAAAACCACTCTGCCCTTTGCAAGGAGATTTCTCTGCAGCAAAGGTTTTAAGCTCGTTCAAGCGACTCATGACCCCAGAAGCCTTCTGCAAAGTGCTCTTTTAAGCTGCTGAGCCCCTTTATGGTAGACAAAGTAACCAAGACTTTGCAGGTCACTTTGCAGAGGACTTTTAGGTTTTGTGAAAGGTGTGATGAATAGCAATTCCTCCCTCAGAGGTGGGCCTGAGACTCTGCATTCCAGAAAAGGATGCACTGGGTGGTTGTCACCCAGTTGTTTGGGCAAATGCGTGGTGATGGGACCCGCCATCCACTGGCTCACCTGCCTCATCCACGTGCTGGTCAAAAACATGGTACATGCCCGCAAAGGCGTAGTTCTCACTCAGCGATGTGTCCCCGGCCATGGCTCGACTTGCTTCTGCCACTGACGTGGGAACCACGCTGCCGGGGGGCCTAGGCCCCAACAGGAGTGAGGGGTGAGAGGAGGGAGGTACTAGCATTTGGCCTGCCATTGCCCTGTGGCTCCCCTCCTCCTCATAAACCTTCAGCTGCCCCTGGTGCATACCTGTCCTCATAGACGGCACGGTTCATCTGTGCCTGCAGCTGGTAGGAGCCTCGGCTGACGGAGCGGCGGTGCCCACGGGCCCCCAGGGCCCGAGGGTCATCCTCGAAGTCCTGCAAACAGAGGGTCAGGGTAGGTACACCTTGCAAACAGCCCTCAAGAACCTATGAGATCTAGAGTCTTCAAAATATACCCAGAACCATGGGACTTCCCTGGTGGTCCAGTGGTTAAGACTCTGCGCTTCCACTGCACAGGGCGCAGGTTCGATCCCTGGTCAGGCAACTGAGATACCGCATGCTGGAACCAGATCCTTTCTCACCCCTTCCACTGTCACCACCGTCACCTGGACTACTGTGGTGTCCTCTGCACTAGTTCCCCTACTCTCACCCTTGCCCCACTCAGCAAATACTTAACAGATGCTCTTTGAACAAAGAATGAACACTTTTTCCCCAGAAAACCACTCAGCTTTGTCTCTTGCCTCATTCAAGTCTCAGCTCAATTGTCACCTCCTCAGAGACACCTTCCCTGAGCATCCCCATTAAAAATAGCTTCTCTCTGTTCCCAACACCTGTCCTGTTTCATTCCCCAAGTCAGCTTTATTTTTCCATGTTAGCACTCCTCACTACAAGCCATGGTAGTTATTCACTTGTTTACCTGGTTTGCTACATTTATTGACCTATTTATCTTGTTTATTGCCTGCTTATCAACCTATTTATCTTATTGTCTGTTGATTTATGACATACATTTTCTCTTTTTGCCCTCTGCTCATCCTAAGAGCCAGGAACAGTGCCTGGAACATAGCAGGTGCTCGACAAGTCTGTTGAGTGAATATATATGGAGGCAGGTGGCGTGGGGAGGAGCTCACCTCCATGCGGTCAAGGGTAGTGCGGCTGCTGCGGACGATGCTGTTGCTATAGGCACGAGCACTGCCTGGCTCAGAGAGGGGCCCGTAGCGCTGGCCCAGCAGCTGCCCACGCAGCCTCAGGTACTGCCGACGCAATGCTGGAGGGTGTCCAGCCTTGGCATTCTCCCGCAGTAGCTGGCTGCGCCGTCGGATATATTGTGTCCGAAACTGTGGAAACGTTGGTGTGCGGTACGCATTGTACCTGCGATGGCAGGAGGCAAGGCGGGCAGCAGGCACAGGACAGAGGGAATCAATCAGCTCAGGGGATAGGGAAGGAGAATGAGGTGTGTGGCAGTGATAGGTCAGGATGGCAAGTGATCAGCAGTGGTGATGGGGGTCACTCTGGTGTTGTGATAAGGGTGTGTCCGCAGTAATAATGGGCATGGCAATGAGGGCAGTGTGGGCACAATGGAGGCAGTCTGCAGTTCTGCTGGAATTGGTATGGGGTGACTGAGTCAGTGTAGACAATAGGGGCCAATCTGACATGGTGACGGGGGTTAGCATGGGGCAATGGTGGCGGACAGTATGGCAATTGGGTCAGACTGGGGAAGTGATGGTAAGAGAAGTCTGGGGGCAAAAGTGGGGGACAGGATGTCACCAGCATGGGCTCTATCACCCCCCCCACCCCCGACCAAGGCTCCAATACCACAGACTCTGCGCATGCCCACATGTGACTGCATTATCCTAGCATGCTGTTTAACAACCCTCGCATGCCAGTCATTCCCTGCGGGCAAGCCCCACACCCTGCTACTGCGCATGCTCACCTCCAGCAAGCCCACTCAGCCGCATAAGGCAAGTTCTCTGCCCAGCCTCACTTATCGCCATTGCGCATGCACCACGTAACTTCCGCTCCCGCGAGCTTCGACCCCACGCCTCACCTCGCGTCTACTGCTAAGACCTGCTGCCACACCGCAGCCATTCCCCGGCCTCCTCTTCCGGCGCGTCCGCCCGCGGGAGCCTGCAGGACAAGGGCCTGGAATGTCAGCGTCTCAAGTGAAGAGATCTAGATCCGCCCCTTCCGCCAGGCGATCGTTGCCATAGACACGGAGTCCCTCCAGTCCAGTTTGTCACGATATCCCACCCGGCTGTTAGCATGGTCACCACCCCAGTCCTGCCCTTCCCAGGCAGCGCCCAGATGATTCACAGCAGACCTGGCCCCGCCCCCCGGTCACCATAGCAACGCCCCTCCTCCCGCCGCCTAGCAATCCTTGTTGGCATTCTCCACCCATCTTGCCCCCACCGCCCCCCGCCTTCCCTTCTCGGGTCCAAGAGCAGGACCCTGGATTAGGGACCACCTCCGGGGCTGCCTCCCGCTCTTGAGGCTCCCGGGGCGGCCCTGAAACCAGCGTCACCCTTCTCTCCTCTCTCAAGCTCCAGCAAGATGGCCTCCTGCTGCCAGGAAGAACTTCCGAGCGCAGAACAGATCGATAGGAATCCTCCCCAGGGCGTGGGAGAACCACGCAAGCGCATTAAGGGACAGTAGCTTCTGGCACAAGGATGGAGGCTCCGCCCTTTTAAGTTCTATCCAGCCTCAGTCCCTAATGGCATTTTTTTGTGTACACAAGAACAATGTCCAGGGACCACAGGGACAGGGGCTAGTATGCAAATCACTCACTGAAAATCAGAACTATGACTTTCAAAAAAAAAAAAAACGAAAGGAATTTTTTTGAAAGAGTGGTATAAGCTGCTTTTTAGCAGCACAATCTTGGCCAAGCAAGATTTGAAGTGCAGAATAAAAAATAATCACACATGCAGAGGCCCCCAGAAAATTCTCCAGTTCCTAGGTGACTGATGGGCCTTCAGGCACGCCCAGAGTAAGAAGAGTCCTGTGTGTCTGTGTTGGGGTGGGCGACTTGGATACTCCCAGGGAGCTTGGTCTGGGCGTGAGTCTCTGAAGGCAGAAGATATAAATAGGTACAACAAGCTCTGGGGTTTGGATCCCAGGAGGCTATCTGAAATCATCCTTATTTCAACTCCAACAAGAAGCTGCATCTCTATTCATCTTAAGGTGACCAGGATATACAATGTAGGAAGTTGGAACACAATGTTTAGTAGCTTCCTTTCGGATCTTGACTTTGACACAATTCTCATTATTGTTCAGATTACTGTATGTGTTATAAAAATAGTGTTATTTTCACACTATTTTTATTTATTTTTAAAATAAATTTATTTATTTTTTGGCTGCATTGGGTCTTCGTTGCCGTGCGTGGGCTTTTCTCTAGTTGTGGCGAGCGGGGCTACTCTTTGCTGCGGTGTGCGGGCTTCTCATTGCGGTGGCTTCTCTTTGTTGCAGAGCACAGGCTCTAGGCATGTGGGCTGCAGCAGCTGTGGCACGTGGGCTCAGTAGTTGTGGCTCGCGGGCTCTAGAGCGCAGGCTCAGTAGTTGTGGCACACGGGCTTAGTCGCTCCGCCGCATGTGGGATCTTCCAGGACCAGGGCTCAAACCCATGTCCCCTGCATTGGCAGGTGGATTCTTAACCACTGCACCACCAGGGAAATCCCCACACTATTTTTATAATACAATAATCTGAACAGTATTTTTTAAAGCAACCTTAAATGAGACACAGCCAAAAACGTATTGCCCTTTGTATTCTAACAAAAATAGACCACACTGTACTGTACTGATGCAGCAACCTCTCTTGTCCATGTAACTAAGCTATGGGTGGTCTTTTCAGGATATTGAACACTCTTTTGTTTCACGATTGCTAAAGAATAAACTTTGCACAAACGTGTAACCACTAACATTTATTAGACAATGTGCTGGATACTGTTTAAGGTGATTTACATGTATTATCCACTTAATCCTAATAACTGAATGTTGTGGGTCCATCACTACCCCCATTTTACAGATAAGGAAACCTGAAGCCCAGGAAGTTCAAGGGTGACATTTTGTTGAACTGGACCCCTATTTGTGACCAGCATTGGGTTTACAGTTGGCCCTTGAACAACACAGGTTTGAACTCCACGGGTCCACTTACACACAGATTTTTTCAATAAATATTACAGTATTACACCATCTGTGGTTGGTTGAATCCGCATATGCATAACCACAGATACGGAGGACCAATTATGGGATTTGAGCATCTGTGGATTCTGGTATCCATGGCAGGTCCTAAAACCCATCGGCCACAGACACCGATGAACAACTGTATTTCCAAGTTCTTTTTTTTTTTTTGCCGTAAAGGATGATACAATCAATGTCTTTCCCATTCACCTTGACCCTCGCAGGACAGAACCCCACCCCTTCACCCCACCATTCAGCTTCCAAAGAAACGTGGTGGGGGGACTTTCCTGGTGGTCCAATGGTTAAGACTCCGCGCTCCCAATGCAGAGGGCCCGGGTTCGATCCCTGGTCAGGGAACTAGATCCCACATGCTGCAACTAAGAGCCCACATACCACAACTAAAAGATCCCGCGTGCCACAACTAAGACCCGGTGCAGCCAAAAACCAAACAAACAAAACAAAGAAACGTGGTGGGAAGAAATCACAGGAGAGTCAGCAATACCAAGGAGATCTACTGTCTCACTGCCAGAATTGATATTTTGTTCTTGTTGTTTTTACAATATTCATGTTAAAATTTCAAAAATTATTTTTAAAACCTCATTCCTAGAAGGCTATATATAAGATACTATATATAAGATACTAATGACAGGGTTGTTATAAATATGAATTAGCTATTAATGCAGAGAAAGTGTTCAGAATGACACCTGTTGCGAGAACATTTGCTGTCATTCCCGGAAGTAGTACAGTACTTTTCAGAAGGCAGTATAACCTGGCCACTGCCACAGGCTCTGACAACTATGTGGTCTTGGGCAGGTCACTTAACTCCTTTGTGACTCAGCCTCCTCATCTGAAAAATAACTGCCTCATAGACTTAGTGTGAGGACTAAATGAGTTAATATTTTTACAGCTTAGACAAGCATCTGGAACAGAGAAGATATCCACTAAATGCTGACTACTGTTAGTTGTTTTAATAACTTTTCCCTATAACAGATCCATCTGCCAGAGGTAAATCTGGTGCAGAATAATGTGAATGAGAATGACCACAGCCACCTCTTGCATTTATGTGCTCTGCATTTCTTCAATTTTTGTTTTTAAACATTTACACACTCTTACTGGATTAAAAATGGGTTTTGAACAAGCTGATGACAGAAGGCACTTGGTTTGTTGGGAGCCTGGAGAGAAAGGGGCAGAATTTATGTACATGAATGGCAGGTCAGTGGGTGGGGAAAGAAGGGTCTCAGGCCTGAGGGTATCAAGTCACCAGAAGCAGCTCCTGGAGGTTGTGAGTGACCTTGGTTACAATCATGACATCTAAAAAAGCTCAAGTCCATGGGGGACCACAAGTCCCACCCACTCTAACAGAGTCTGGGGTTATTTTACTGTCAGAGTGATGGTTGAGGGTCCTAGCTGAATGAACAAACAAAAACACATTTGGACAGAAAAGACAGGTAAGCCAGAGCGGTTTAAAGATAATGCCACATCACAAGAGTAACTTAAGTGATGGCAGAAACAGGCAGGGCCCATGTCTCTTTTGGACTCCTTTCTTCATGTGCCTCCTGCCTATTTGGCCTCCAGAGTTTATAACTGCAAAGGCGAGCATTGGACCCCACTGGCTGTGTCTGCTTTTCATTACTATCACAGGCTGAAATGAAACCTGAAGTTGGGCCTCATCCTCAGGAACTAAAAGGAGCACGATTTGAGGGAAAGCTTAGGTGGCTTGGGGTGACAAAGGTGTGCTAAGAATCAAGGCCAGAGAGCAACGTGGGAGGACACACGGAGCTGAGGTGTAACTGGCGTGTAGACCCTGAGTCCTTATTCACTTATCTCATCCCTGAGGTTTCTTCCCAAAGTGGACAAGTGGGGGTTGGGACATAAGATCATAATTTAAATCTGACCATTTCCTGATAGGAAAACGTTTGCCTCTGAAGCCAAAGCTCTCACAATCCCCAGAGTCTTAATGGTGACAACTCTCCATGGTCTGAGTCAGAAACCAGATTCCTACACTTGGGAAAAGCCTCACAGACCATTTGAGCAGCCTCCAGCAAGCTGCAATAGCAAGCCAGCTTTCCGACAAATATTTATCAAGCCCCTATTAGGTGCCAGGCACTGGAAAAACAGCAGTAACTCAGACAAAAGGTCCCCACTCTCATGGAACTGCCATTTTAGCTAGAAAGATAATTGATAAATAAGATCACTTTTTTAAATTGGTGCTCACTATCATTAAAACAGTAGTTTGGTTAGCATTGCTGAGCGGCGGGCGAAGGGGGCAGGGATGAGAAATAAATTTAAGCTGGTCACAACACTGTAAATCAACTACCCTTCAATAAAATAAAGTTTATTTTAATAAAACAAAAATTTAAGCTGGAACCTGAATGAAAAGGAGCCAAATACACAAGGCTCTGGACAGTGAATGTGTGGATAAGGCCAGTGAGGCCAGGAAGTGATTGATTCAGAAGAGAAATCACTTCACAGGGCTAGAACTGGAGTCACACTTCTCTTTTTCTTTCTTTTTTTAAAATTTATTTATTTTTGGCTGCATTGGGTCTTCGCTGCTGCGCGGGGCTTTCTCTAGTTGCGGAGCAGGGGCTACTTTTCACTGCGGTGTGTGGACTTCTCATTGCAGTGGCTTCCCTTGTTGCGGAGCATAGGCTCTAGGTGCGCAGGCTTCAGTAGTTGTGGCACACAGGCTCAGTAGTTGGGTCTCACGGGCTCTAGAGCACAGGCTCAGCAGTTGAGGCACATGGGCTTAGTTGCTCCGCGGCATGTGGGATCTTCCCGGACCAGGTCTTGAACCCGTGTCCCCTGCATTGGCAGGCGGATTCTTAACCACTGCACCACCAGGGAAGCCCCACTCTACTCTTAAGATCTCAACTGCATTTACCCACTGAGTGATTCAGGGCCAGACTGAGGGCCTGAGCAAGACTGGACCCTGGGGGCTTCCCTGGTGGCGCAGTGGTTGAGAGGCTGCCTGCCGATGCAGGGGACGCGGGCTCGTGCCCTGGTCTGGGAGGATCCCACATGCCGCAGAGTGGCTGGGCCCGTGAGCCATGGCCGCTGAGCCTGCGCGTCCAGGGGCTGTG
>NW_006777287.1:1533089-1557950 GCF_000442215.2 Lipotes vexillifer | reverse complement strand
ACAAAAAAAAAAAAAAAAAAAAAAAGACTGGACCCTGGGTTTGGTACCTCTGTCTCAGGTGATATAGCTCCATGGGCACAGCCCTTGCTTTGTCTCATTTTTTTCTGTTAATACACTGACCTACATCTGGTTTCTTTTTAAATATTAAGCCATCCTTGCTTTCTTGGGGTACGTTTCACCTGGTTTTGGTGACCGCCTGCATTTACCAAGCTCTTAACAATATCCATCTTATAGAACTGTCACAACAGCCCTAATGAGGTAGGTGCAACATTTAGCCCCACTTTGAAGATGAGGAAAGTGAACCCTGGAGGGGTTTACTGTCCATGGCCACAGACATAGAAAATATTAAAACTAGCATTTGGACCCAGGCAGGAAGTAGAACTGGACTGTTTCTTATCCTGGATACCAGAAACCACCACCCCCGGTAACTAGCCAGGAGTGTTGACAACAGTACCCTATCCCTCTCTCACCTCTCTGTATGTCCCCCCACCCAACCCCCATCCCCGCATCAAGTCCCAAATCAATTTCCACTCCTGTCTCTCTTCTGACCTTCTGCACTGGTAGTTCGGCCCTGAAATCTACAACAGCTTCCAGTTGCTGTGAGAAGCCGACCTCTTTAGGCCTCCTCTCCAACTTCATCCCCTGTTGCTCTTACTCTATCTGATTATGTTCCAGTTACACTGGCTTTCTTGCACATCCTTTTCAAACTGCACAAATTGTTCCTGAGATCTGGAACACTCTCTTCTGTGCCTGCAAACAAATACTTCTACTCATCCTACGCTAATATTACTGATAACAAGCACTTTGTGCCAGACACTGTTCGAAATATTTTACATAGAAAACCTTCTTTAATACTCACAACAACCTTATGAAGTTGGTACTATTATTTATCCCATGTCACAGATCAGGAAATGAAGACAAAAAGATGAAGTAACCTGCCCAAGGCTGCACAGCCAGTAAGCAATGGAGTTGGATTTACACCCAGGCCACCTGGCTCCAGAATCCTTGCTCTTAACCACTACACTACTTAACACCAATTCCCAATTTACTTTGTGTGTGAGGTTCTCCAGTGTGGATTCATAACAATTTCTTTCTCTCATCCCACCCCCTTTATCTCTGATCTGTCAGCAAATCCTGTCGGTTCTACCTTCAGAATGTATCCAGAATCCAACTTCTCCTCTCTACATCCACTGCCGCCACCACCACTGCTGGCCTGGACTACTGTGGTGGCCTCCTCACTGCTTCCGCCCTTGGCCCCTCCCCAAGTCAATCCTCACAGTTGCCAGAGGGTCCTGTTACAACCCAAGTCAGCCCATGGCCCTCCTCTGCTCAGACCCCTGCTCCATCTCTCTCAGAGAAAGAGCCAAAGTCCTCCCCGCGGCCAGAGGCCCTACACAACCAGGCCCCATCACCTCTCCGACCTCACCTCCTGCCACTAGTCCCCTCACTCACTCTGCTCTGGCTGCACTGACCTTCTTGCTGTTCCTCACACACACCAAGCAAGCTCCCAACTCAGGGCCTTTGCACTTACTTGCTTTTTCTTCTGCCTCTAATTCTCCTCTTCCAGATGTCAAGGAAAGGTAAGGCTGAGATATTTGGCTGGTAAAGAAACATACCCTGGTTCGATTCAGATGTTTGCTACTTACATAGACAGCAGAAACAAGAAAAGCCACAGATGCCAGCTCATGTCCCTCGTGCAGGGTAACGCAGAAACAAAAAGGGGCCAGATGACTGCAGCACGGGTGGTAGGATACCGTGTTGCCAAAAAGCTAGTACATGCTAAGCAGTTCTATAACCTTAAATTGGGGGAGAGAAGGAACAGAAAGCCTCATACCTCACCAGAACCTCGGGAGATAAGAAACCGTCTCATGGCAGCCTCCTTGGTAGACAGGATGTTAATGAGAAATGGCCATGTAGCCTCTCATGCTCTGTATTCCGAGGATCCCAGGGCGTTCTGCCAGTACTTAGATCAGCTTGCCTACGTGGCCTATGAGGAGACATGCTAGGCAGCCAGAGCACCGTGGCAGACCCATTCCCCTACCATTCTCCCTCTAATTTCAAGTCTCTGTTGTAAGGTCACCTCCTCCGAGTCACCTTCTCTAAACCATCTTGTGTAAGACCCCAACACTCTTCACTCCCTCTGCTTTATTCTCCTTAATGCTTGTCACTTTCTAACATTACATCACATACCAGTTTATTACTTTATCATCCGTAGACCCCAATATGTGGTTCCTAAGCAAAGAAATTTGTCGTTATCTGTTGCTGTGTTCCTATTATTATCTGGCACACATAACAAATGCTTGGTAACATTTATTGACTACACGTAACTACCAGACACTGTTCTAGGTGTTTCCCATGTCTTGACTCATTCAATGGGTATGATCCCCATTTTACCCTTAAGGAGAAAGGTTTCTAAGAGGTCCTGGGTTTTTTTTTTTTTTTGCAGTACGCGGGCCTCGTCACTGTTGCGGCCTCTCCCGTTGCGGAGCACAGGCTCCGAACGCGCAGGCTCAGCGGCCATGGCTCACAGGCCCAGCCGCTCCACAGCATGTGGGATCTTCCCGGACCGGGGCACGAACCCGTGTCCCCTGCATTGGCAGGTGGACTCTCAACCACTGCGCCACCAGGGAAGCCCCAAGGTCCTGGGTTTTGAAGGAAGGCAGGCAGGACCTCTGGTGCCGGGCAAAGGAATGGCCCATCTGCCTGGAGAAGCCAGAGGCGTCCTGAGGGCTGTGATTGGGGAGGAGAGGCAGGAAGGGGTTCTAGGACCTGTATCTGGTTTTGCTTTTTTGGCCACGCAGCATGGCATGTAGGATCTTAGTTCCCTGACCAGGGATCGAACCCGTGACCTCTGAAGTGGAAGTGCAGAGTCCCAACCACTGGACCACCAGGGAATTCCCTAGGACCAGCATCTGGAAAGTATTGTCAGATGTCAAGAAATACAAGCTAGCATTGCAGGGTTACTTGAGGCCCTTGGAATAGAAATGCCTGTAACAATGGAGAAGGCTTTGGGGAACAGGGGCAAGCCAGCCAAAAACAGCTGACAGCCATCCACTTCCCATGCCATCGCAAAGGTCTAATAAACCACACCCCTAACAGTTTTCTTTTGAACTTTTTATTATGGAAAGTCTCAAACTTACAATAGTAGTGATTTAATGTACTTCCATATACCTATCACCCAGGTTCAACAATTATAAACACTGCATTTTCTAAACTGCAGGCTCCATAAGCATTTGAGTGGTTTGGAGTCAACTGTTTTTGTTAACAAACAGATAACAAACTAGAAAACATCAGGGCATTTTGCACATTTAATTCATTAAACCTTTCTTCCACTTAAATAGACAAATGGGTAGACTGTATCCCAATTTAAAAAAATGTACTTCTTACTAAGGATTGCAGTCAAAGTTTAAAATGGAGACCACAAGTACTGTGCTTGAATGACTATTAAGTAGACAGAGTAAAGAAAACTTTCTGAATTTTACTTGAAAGAAGCTTAAAACTGAATTTAGAACAGCATATTAGAAATGTTTACGCAGAACAATGCCACAGATTGTTTTCAACAATTTAGAAGCCTTAGGTTTCTTTGTGCCTTCACTGGTTATGTTAGAACCCATGTCCCATAGACTCTAGGGCAGTTCTCCATAACCTAACACTAATACTTCTGCAGTATATTGCATACATATTCACACTAAGTGGGAAAAATAAAGATTATGAAAAGCTTCAGGTCTTGTCACCGAATTTGAAATAAAACTTAGTTTTGCAGATCTCTGTGCACTTCGAATTATAAGGGATCATGCTAGCCTGGAGAGGGGTGAGAGGCGGAAGAGGAATGCAGCTAGGCAGGAACTGTGGCATGCTTTGTCTCCAAAAGCAGGAGTGGAAGGAACACTGCCCACTGTTATCCGATATGCTTTCTTACATACCTGAAGTATTTACAGCAACTTATTTTAAAAAGCTTTTTGAAAGTTTACATCCCCCCAAACAGAATGTAGGGCAAGGTGTGGGGGTAGCATCACAGACCTACCTTGTTCTAAACGTCACCTCCAGTACCGTTCTGTGAGGTGGCACTATTATTCCCATTTTGCACGTTGAACCTGAGGCAGATAAAAAAACTAAGCTAGGAAGCAGGGTCTGTGACTTCCGCCACATGTGGTGAGAGGGGCAGGGTTTGGGATTTATTTTGGACCTCACAATGGGTAGGGGGTGGGGGTGTCTGTGAGATGTTTGTATCGAGTTTGGTGGGGGGTAGGTAAGATCCAGGGATTGAAAATACAAATACTTGTAGGCCAGGGGTGTGGTCTTCACAGGCTTTGGGACACGGTTCTCAAAGCACCTTGGAATGTGCTTGTGGTCTCAGTGGGTTCTTGGGAAACATGCACACTACTGAGATTCTGGTCAAAGTGAAAAGGACTAAGAAGCTTTTAATAAGGGTTTTCAATCTCAAGTCCAGAAATTGTATTGCTGAGTATGTGCCAAAGAAAACTGTCTTCTAGGCCCCTTCCTTAGAGCAAGTAAACAAGAGACTGGGCCTCCGAAGGCTGGATTACTACACAGCACCTTCTGAAAGGACATTTATGGTTTTTGTTGATGTCACTTGGGGGATCATTTTGTTGCAGGAACTTTGTGATTATGGGATCCTGTCTCAGGCCACATTGTGAGACGGACATTTTACTTCCTGAGAGGTAGGATGCAGAGGTGCCCCCGCCCTAGGCAGTAACAGTGGTCCTCCTGCCAGATCCCACAGCCTTAACTCCCTGGAGGCCCAGAACAGAATGCCTTAGACTGAGTACTCAACCAGTAAGGAGTAGCCACAATGGCCCTTTACCTGGGCCTGGATCAGCGGGCCAGGCAGGTCTCTGAAGTTCCCAAGTCTCCACCTGGCAAAACAAATTCAAGACTGGATGGGAGGAATGGTCCTGGGGCCTGTCTCAACTAGCTGGGAGGCACAGGAGACAGGCCATCAATACTGGAACTCTCACAATACAGGGACCCACGTAACCCACCAGCTCTGGTTGCCATTTAACAGCACCACATACTGGGTGGTTTATAAACAGAAATTTCCCATACTTTTCGAGGCTGGAGTCCTAGATCAGGGTGCCAGCATGGCCAAGCTCTCCTGGGGGAGAGCTTTCTAGATTGCAGACTGCCAACTTCTTGTTGTATCCTCACATGGCGGAGAGCAGGAGATTGAAGCAAGCTTTCTTAGTGACTATTATAAGGGCACTAATCCCATCATGACGGTGGAGCCCTCATGACCTCATCTAACCCTAATCACGCCCCCCAAAGGCCTCACCTCCTAATACCATCACATTGGGGAGTACACTATCAGTCTATTAACACCTGCCCCATGAATGAGTGAATAAGGCAGTTTATTAGAATGTCCTGAAACTTACAATCTGGTGGTACTTGGCTCAGTATCTGCCAGTTAGAAGCAATGGACATAACTGATCAGAAACTCTAAAGAGGGATAGAGCCCATGGGACTCCAATGCAGGCACCAGAACCATGACTAAAGGGACTTAAAACTAAGGAACTACCACTTTACCACTGAAGACCCTCACACCACCATGGAAGACTGAACGCCTGTGGTTGATGCCTTTGCCAACTGTTTTTTAACAGCTATAAACATGCTTATTAAATGCACTTGACCCCCCCAGAAGAAAATGTAAATTGTCCATGAGGCTGAGACATGTTAAATGACCCACTGAAGGTCAAATAAGTGGAAAGCAGCAGAGCCTGGATTTGAATCCTGGAATCAGAACCCAGAGGCTGTGCTCCTAGAACCCTGCTTTCAAACCAGGATTCTCCTGTGTCCCTCACACCAAGGTGAGTTTACTATACCTGCCCCCATCCCCAGTATTTCAGGAGGAGGAGCTGGCACCACTGTTTACGGCAGGATTTAGCCTACATTCTCAGAACAATCTTGTGAGAAGGGCACCTACCTGATGCTCAAAGACAGGGAGATTCAAACCCAAGCAGTCATTCCAAAGGTGACACCGAGATGATCACAACGGGACCAAGAGACCATCTCAGGAAACCCAATTCCAGCCATGAGGGGATTTCACCTGGACTCCCCACCCTTCCCACAAGCCTTATGTATACCAAAACCAATCCCAAACTCAACCAAACTTTGAACTCAAGGTCTCTACCCTTTCGGCAGTCCCTGCCCACCCCCTAACTAAATCCTTTTCTCAGTCTCCCTCTTGAACCTCTCCTATTTTTAATTTGTAATAAGCCTCTATACCTTAATTTGAGTAAGGAAAAAGCACTATCAATATCGATTTGTTTTCATCTTTTTAATCAACTCGGTGAAAGACATCCTAAACACTACATGAAACACAACAGAATATTTTTTTCTTCCAGTATTAAAAAAAATGACACAAACATTTTTAAGAAACTTCTATATAATCAAGGCAGAGATCTGGAGTAAAAAACACCTCTAAGTAATCGTGTTCTTCATTTCTTATAGTTACAGTCAGAAACCGCTTCCTAATCATAATTAAACATTGTGTACAGGTGTTTAAAATGTTCCTAGATGCACATTATTTAAAAAAATCAGTCTGGCCAAACATTTTTTGCCAGAACCAACATTCCTGAGAGCCTGAACTAAAAAACTGGTAAAAAAAAGGAAAAAATATCCAGACTCCACAAATGTCTCAGAATTTGTCTTTAAATGGGAGAAAAATTTAACAAAAAAACACATGGAACTTTCTGAAAGGTCTTTAACAAGCTACCTTGGGAGCTCTACTCAAAAAAAGTTGACGTAACTAAAACAGATGTTTCAGTGCAGCTCCAAAAATCTTTATAAATACAGCCATTTGGAGGGATGGTCCTGGATCAGAAGAAGTTTTATTCCTTGTGTATCTGAGAACAGTAAGAAGGGGGAGAATTGTGATGTTGGGAATAGGCCAACATGCTCACTTCCCAGGGCTGATGAGGATGCTGAAAGGCTAGACAACAGGGATACCCCTCCACCTCTTCCATGCTCAACAGGAGTAGATGATTACAGACAAGACAGGTTTGACACCCCCCAACCCCACCCGCCAAAGCAGACTAGCCTTTAACAGGCACCTGAGAGCAAGGGAGGCCTAGGAATGGTGTCAGGTGGGCTTGTTGAGGTATGCATAGGCAGGAGAAAAGTGAGAGGGACAGGACTGGTACACAGAAGTCTGCTCGGTGGCAACACAGAAGCCTCACCTACATTAGGTGTGCATGCCTCATCTCAGTTGTCATAATTATCCCTGTAATTTCCTCCTGAGTAGCGGTCATAACCACCCTGGCTTCTGGGAAAAAAACACACACAGTAGTATCACAGGAACATCTTATATACACCTTCTGATAATACTAAAAACCATGTATACTTACAAATCCTGTCACATTTTTTATGTACTAGAATATAAACTTTAACGTGTAAAATGAGATGTTAAACGTGAACACCAAGTAAACATCAAATAATCACATTATGTATAACTTACGTATAGCATTTTAAACCATATTAAACATTAATAGAATACACACAATTAATCAAGACAATACAATAAACGTGTATGTGTCACTGTCTACTGCACACTGCAATTATATGACCTAATATCTTATTGTTATATTTAACCCAAATTATTGTTTCACACTTATTGTGTAGTTTCATTATAATTTTGTAAAAGCAAACACTAGTAGCACCACAGTAAGAAATGTATGAATACTCAGGCAGCCGAGCTGAGATCTTGGGGAGAGGGAAGACCACCACCAGAGTACCCCAACCCCTTGGCTACCCACCTGCCGCCATAGTCTCTGGACCTTCCATATCCATATCCATATCCTCCAGGTCGGCTATCATACCTGCCACTTCCATAGCCCTGGTCCCCACCACCTACAGCAGATAAAAAATATTCAAATGGCAATTGTCCAGACATAGGCTCACAGGCAACTCTCCTCCACATCCCATGATCAAACTTACCACTGCACTTACCTCTAGAGTAGCTGCGACCACGCCCATAGGCCCCAAAGGCACCCCCTCTTGTTCCCCGGGCCGACTTGCCCGCGTGGTCTACACGGATCTGACGACCGTCCAGAGACTAGGTGTGGGGAGACACAAGGAGGATGGATGGGTTGGTAGTCAAAGAGAGCAGGGATGAGGTAAGAGCGGGCTGGGCAGGTGGACAAAAGAGCCCAGAAATTCCTGCCGGGCACCAGGTTCTGGGTACCACATTCCAGAACAAGCTCCTTTGACCAGAATGGCTTTATCAGGAGCTACAGAATCCCACAAAATGACCTGAATCCACCGTGTTCCCCCTGCTACTACTTACATCTTGACTGAACTCAGGTTGAGTTCTCCTCCCCACTCCTCTAAGCTGCCCGACTATTAGGGCTAGATAGACACCTCTCTTGGTTTGAGGCTTCAGAGTCCATCCCAGAAGACTCACGAGGTCCTCTCCGGGCCAGGCCCACAGGTCTGCAGACTCTACTACCTAAGCCCAGAGCAGGTCAACCATCCACAGGTGGCTTCTCGGCCTCATGCAGGACCAGTCGTCGCCTCCCAGGCAGCCCGGCTCTGTCTGCCGCTGCCCTCCACCCCCTAGAACAGAAGGCAGTCACGCTCCTGTGAGTGGGCACTGCGGAGCTTGGTGGCCGCGCTGCCCCTAGCAGACACAGAGGGAAAAACAGAAAGAATGGTCGAAGTGACAGATAGGAGCAGGGCCCTTATGCAGGTAGGCGGCCTCACCTCTCCATTCATGGCTCTCATGGCATCTGAGGCATGCTCTGGATTGGTGAAGGTGATGAAGCCAAAACCCCGGGATCGCTGAGTGTCCCGGTCCTTGACAACAACCACTGGAAAACGGAGAGGGGAGAGAGGTAAGAGGACAAGTGGCAAAGGGTGTTGGACCCTCCTCCCACCGATCCTCAATGGAAAGTTATCGAGTTCTCAGTCTTAGACCTAGGAACAAAAGCAGGAGAGGAGTAATGTAAAGGCCTGGGATCCTGACCCTTTTCTCCTGTTTCCTGAAATGTATGGGCCCCAGACTTCCTTCCACACACACCCCCCATCACGTGTCTGGCCCATGTCTCACCCTCAGAAATAGGTCCGAAGCTGCTGAAGTGGTCTTCCAGAGCCTGCTCATCAGTGTTGAAGTTGAGCCCTCCCACGAAGAGCTTCCCTTCTTCAGATGACATGGCGGTAAATTCAAGTCCTGTGGAGAGAATAAGAAAAAGAGTGGAAGAAGCAGTGTAATTGGGAGAAAGAAGAGATTGGAGAAATGAGAAAAGATAGAAGAGAGGAGAGAACACAGAAGAGACAAAAGGAACGAAATAAGGGGTAACTATGGAGAACACACAAAGGCCAAACCGGCGGGAATCTACGGGGCAAACTCAGCGAGGTAGCCATTTGGGGGCCGCCTTCGCGCATGCCCACAACACCCCCCGCCACCGCGCCCGTCATTTTGTGCGGCCGCGCATGCCCAGAACACCCTTGCGCTCCCTCCGCACCCGCAAAACAAGATGGCGGCGGTAACGTAAGAAAACCCCCCCACCCCCACCCAGGCCTCCGCTGTCGCGCGGTCACTGCCACCAGCCACGCCGCCAGCCCTCCCAGCATTCCTCGCAATCAGATATAGCGCACCAGCCTCGCAGCAACCAAAGTGTCACCGCCGAGCACGGGACCCACCCGCCCCGGAGAAGCCCAAGCCTACGTGTCAGAAGCCGGTACTCTCCCCACTCGCGCACCTCGCTCTTGCCCGGCGTGGCACACGTCAGTGGGGCGAGGAGCGGTGGCTCCGCAAAACACGCTGCTTACCTGGAAATTAAGTAAAAGACCGAAGAGACAGCTACCGCCAAGAAGCCGAGAGACTGGGAAGGGAGCCGCGCGGGAAGACTCCTGATAAAGCGTACGTAGTGGTACGTCACGGATCGTCCGTCACGCGTGCCAGCGTGCGCACTCATTGGCTGACGCCAGTGAGGGGGCGGGGTGGGAGGAAGGGACGGCAACGCGAAGGGATCGATTCGCTGAGTATGCTTCCGGGAATGGAGGCGAGGTTTGTGTAGTTGGTTCCCCCTGGCCTCAGCATCTCTCCACTGGCCCCAGCCGTCTTCATCCCTTACACGCACGAGCCTTTTCCCTGTCACACCCATTTCCGTCCCGGACATCACCCTCACACGTCGTCTCCCCCATTGGTTTTGACGTCTTCCTCTAGGTCCCTGAGGACATAATTACCGTCCTCTGATAACCTCTTTCACCTTCTAGTCCTCTAACCTCATACCTCTCGAGGCCTCGATGTTTTATCTCCCCACTGTCCCTGACGTCATCGCCCTTCACAGTCCTTAACATCAGACCCTTTGTTTCTTAGTCCCTGACCCTGACCCCTACATTTCCTTCTCTGTGCCCAACATCTAGCCACCTGTTATGGGACCCTTTTCCCTGGCATCGTTCCTTCTCATTTATAACTTCAGCCCTCATCCTTATCTGACAGCCTCCTGAAGCCAGTTTCTCGAATTCCCTACCAGTGGACCACCTGAGGTGCCTTCTACAGAGGAGGATGCTTCAATCTTCAGAAGGAGTAAATCCCAATCCAACAGAACGACTTTTTGCTGTCACTCAGAGTTGCTGAACCCTTGATCCACAGAAAGGACTTTCACAATACATAATGGACTTATCCAAAGCAAAGAGTGTCTGAGCCCACTCCCCACAGTTTGTTCTTGTTCAGCCTTCTGAGTGTCTGAGCTACCTTTACAATGAATGGATTTGACAGACTTTTCGTTTCTGAACTCCCCATTAAGGAAGAATGGGTTAGTTTGCCCTCAGAGACTCCAAATATGTCATCCATAGAATGGACTTGTCCAGCCTGCTAAGGGTCAGCGCCCCAAACACAGACTACATTTAACTTTTGGAGTACGGTATGGTATGCATCCACAAAATGGACTTGTCTGGCTTTTGCCATATCCAGACTTCTATGCCCAGGATGGACGTGAAGAGATTTCACATTGCCCACATATGTGCTAGTCTTAGCCCTCTGATAATCTGAGCCCCCATGCAAAAATTAGAGGTACTTATTTACCTCTCAAAGTGTCTGAGCTCTGATCATATTTCACAGTTCGTGACACATCGTCATGGTTGTTCTATACAAAGCCTCTCATTTTATTTATTCTTTTATTCCTGCACCCAACTATCATTCTCTTCCTCCCACAGTTAACTATTTTATTGGGTTTAATGTTATCTTTTGATGTGATTTCATATAAAGTGTGCATTTTTGTGTATGCTTTTTTAAAAATGTATTTATTTAGGCTGCGCTGGGTCTTAGTTGTGGCATACAGGAACTTAGTTGCAGCATGCAGACTTCTTGGTTGGGGCATGTGAACTCTTTAGTTGCAGCATGCATGCAGGATCTAGTTCCCTGACCAGGGATCAAACCCAGGCCTCCTGTATTGGGAGCGCAGAGTCTTACCCATTGGACCACCACGGAAGTCCCTTGGTATGCTTTTAATTTAAATGGTAGTGTCATTTGTTTTGGAGTTTTTTTACTCTTTTTTTCAACCAGCATTATATTTTTATTCCATCTGTGGGAATTCCCTGGTGGTCCAGTGGTTAATACTCTGTGCTTTCATTCCTGGGGCCCAGGTTCGATCCCTGGTCGGGGAACCAAGATCCCACAAGCTGTGCAGTGTGGCCAAAACAAAAAACAAACAAAAGAACAAACAAAAAAAACACTAATGGGAGTTTTGTTGGGATTGCATTGAATTAATAGATTTGGGGCAACATAATATCTTAATAATATTACCTGTGGAGGTTTTAAGATATGTTCACAAACTCTTTGATAATGCCCCCTTCAAGAGTTGGAGCCTAGTTCCCTTGCCCTTGAGGGTAGGCTGGACTTTTGACTCACTTGTAATGCACAGAATGAGCACATCATTTTCAAAACTAGGTCATAAAAGGCACTTCGGGTCTTCCCTGGTGGCGCAGTGGTTGAGAGTCCGCCTGCCAATGCAGGGGACACGGGTTCGTGCCCCAGTCCGGGAGGATCCTACATGCCCGTAGCGGCTGGGCCTGTGAGCCATAGCCGCTGAGCCTGCGCGTCCAGGGCCTGTGCTCCGCAACGGGAGAGGCCGCAATAGTGAGAGGCCCGCGTACCGTTAAAAAAAAAAAAAATACACTTCAGTTTCCTGCTTTCACACAGACTGCTTTCTCTATGGGACAGTACCTGGTACTTCATGCAGCAGCCCTATGGAGGAACTGAAGCCTCCTGCTAACAGCTATGTGAGTGGGCCTTCTTGGAAGTGGAGTCAAGCCTTCAGATGACTGCAGCCCCCTTCCGCATCCTGACTGCAACCTCATGAGAGACTCAGGTTCAGAACCACCCAGCTAAGCCACTCCCAGAATTCTGACCCTCTGAAACTGAGATAATGATTATTGTTTTAAGTCTGGGAGTAATTTGTTACCAATACATAGCTAATACATCACAAAATCTTCCAAGCAAAGAGCATGAGATGTTTCTCCTTTTATTCAGATCGCCTACAGTATTTGTTATTAGAGTTAAAAAAATTTTTTAAATAGATTTTATTTATTGATTGATTTATTTTTTGGCTGCGTTGGGTCTTCATTGCTGCGCGCGGGCTTTCTCTAGTTGCGGCGAGTGGGGGCAACTCTTCGTTGCCGTGCGAGGGCTTCTCATAGCGGTGGCTTCTCTTGTTGCGGAGCACAGGCTCTAGGCACGCAGGCTTCAGTAGTTGTGGCTCACGGGCTCTAGAGCGCAGGCTCAGTAGTTGTGGTGCACGGGCTTAGTTGCTCCGCGGCATGTGGGATCTTCCAGGAGCAGGGCTTGAACGTGTGTCCCGTGTTGGCAGGCGGATTCTTAACCACTGCGCCACCAGGGAAGCCCCCAATTTTTTTTCTTGTAGAAGTCTTTTGTATTGGTTAAATTCTTTCCTAGATACTTTATTTTCTTATTGTAGAGAAATGGTTTTTATAGGTTGATCTGGAAACCTTGCCGAACTGTCATTGGTCGTAACAGTTTTTCTGGTCATTGTTAGTTCCTTAAGGTAGTCAGTCATATCATTTACAAATGGGTTTTTATCAATTCCTTCCAAAACTTACATCTCATTTCTTTTTCTTTCCTTACAGCACTGGCCAGCTGTATGTTAAGTAGCAATATTGAGAGGGAACATCCTTGCCTTATTCCTGATCTTAGAGGGAAAATGTGTTTAAATTTTCTCTATTAGGCATTTTGTTTGTTGTTTTCTTTCTTTTAAAAAAATTGTTTTTGTTTTTTTCTATTGGGCATTTTTGCTCTTTTTGCCACATAACCTTTATCAAGTCAAAGATGTTCTCTTCTACTCTTATTTTGTTTGCTCAGTTATTTTTTTAATATCATAAACAAGTGCTGAATTTTATCAAATTTTTTTTTCTGCTTTGTGACTATCATATGATTTCTCCTCCTTATTAATGTGGTAGTTCACTCATTAATTTTCTAATTTGGATTATGTTTGAATTCCTGGGATAAGCCCGACTTATGATTTTTTCTAAACTAACACTGTTGAACTCGGGTAGCTAATATTTTATTAGAATTTTTGCATCTATATTCATAAGTGAAATGGGTCTATAACTTTATTGTCTTGTATGTTCCTTATCTGGTTTTAGAATCAAGACTGTACTGGCCTCAAAAAATGAGTTGGGCAGCTTTTGCTTTTTTCCTAGTTTCTGAAACGATTTGTATATTTGGGAATTAACAGTTCCTTGGAAGTTTGATGAATTACATCTGCAAAACCATCTGGGTCTGGGCCTGAAGCTTTTCGTTACAATGAGATGGAGTGTCTTTTTTTTTTTTTTTTTTACACGGGCCTCTCACTGTTGTGGCCTCTCCCATTGCAGAGCACAGGCTCCGGATGCGCAGGCCCAGCAGCCATGGCTCACGGGCCCAGCTGCTCCGTGGCATGTGGGGTCTTCCCGGACTGGGGCACGAAGGCGTGTCTCCTGCATCGGCAGGCGGACTCTCAACCACTGCGCCACCAGGGAAGCCCGAGATGGAGTGTCTTTAACTATCATTTCAAATTTTCTTAAAACTTGTTATATTTCTCAATTTCTTTTTTTGCGGTACGCGGGCCTCTCACTGCTGTGGCCTCTCGCGCTGCGGAGCACAGGCTCCGGACGCGCAGGCTCAGCGGCCATGGCTCACGGACCCAGCCGCTCCGCGGCATGTGGGATCTTCCCGGACCGGGCACGAACCCATGTCCCGTGCATCGGCAGGTGGACTCTCAACCACTGCGCCACCAGGGAAGCCCTCTCAATTTCTTTTCGCATCAGTCTGAGCACATTTTAATTTTTCCAGAAACTTAAGTCTTTCATCAAGGTTTTCGAATGTATTAGCTTCCAATATTGAGCCTTTTTGTGTCTATAATTTCCCTTTTTCTGTGTTGTATTTTGCATTCTTTTAAAGGGGCCTTGGCAGAGGCCTATCATTAATATTTTAAAAGAACCAGCTTTTCATTTTGCTATTCTTTATCATTACTTTAAAAATTCTCTTTGGCACTTATTTCCTTCCTTAACGATATTTCCTTCGTGACTCATGGAGTCATGGGTTTGTTCCTCTGCTGTTTTCCCAACTTCTTGATTTGAATGCTTAGGTCATTTATTTTTCAACCTTTCTTCTCTCCTGATAAATGTACTTAAAGCTATGCATTTTCTTTTAATAACTGATTTTTCTGTGTCCCAGAAATTTTGCATGTAGTGTTTTTACTGTTTAGTTCTAAGTATTTCTAAAGTTCCTTTATTTCTTCCTTTACCCAGGGGTTATTTAGTAATGCTAGTTTCCAAAAATGGGGGCCTTTTTTTTTTTTTTTGGCCGTGCTGTGTGGGATATCAGTTCCCCAACCAAGGATTGATCCCAGACCATGGTAGTGAAAGCCCAGAATCCTAACTAGTAGGCCACCAGGGAACTCCTGGGGCCTTTTTTAAATTGCTTTTCATTATTGCTAATTTTATTGCATTGTGGTCAGAGAACATGGTTGATATTGATACTTTTGAATTCATTGAGGCTTTCTTTGTGCCCTAACAGGGTCCATTTTTTGTAATTAAGTGAAAGCATAAAAGGAGTCTTCTCCATTTGTTAAGTGGAGGGTTATATAGGAACGTGTGTCATATATATGAAATTATATATCAAGCTTAAAAATGTATTGTTCTGGTCTCCTTAGGAGTATATGTGTTTATGGTAGACATATATTCTTTGTTAATGAGTATATGTCCTTCTTTGTTTTTCGCGATCTGAAATTTCATTTTGTTAGCTATTAGGATGTCTCTCCCAGCTTTCTTTGGGCTTTTATTAGTCTGCTATATATTTTCTTCATCCTTTCATTTTCAACATCCCTGTGTGTGTGTGTGTGTGTGTGTGTGTGTGTGTGTGTGTGTGTATACAGTTGGACCTTTTTTTTTTTTTTTGGTAAGCGGGCCTCTCACTGCTGTTGCCTCTCCCGTTGCGGAGCACAGGCTCCGGACGGACAGGCCCAGTGGCCATGGCTCATGGGCCCAGCCGCTCTGCGGCAAGTGGGATCCTCCCGGACCGGGGCACGAACCCGTGTCCCCTGCATCAGCAGGCGGACTCTCAACCACTGCGCCACCAGGGAAGCCCAGGACCTTTTTTTAAAAAAACAAAATCCATTGAGGGTGGTGTTCTAAATGTTTTTTGTACTTACTATCATATTAAAACTTGACATCTCATTTCATCTTCTCCATTTACAGTATTTTTGTTTCTTTTTTTTCTACCATCATACTCATACCTTATATTGTTTTGAGTCCTTTTTCTATTTCTTGTTCCTGTTTTATATTTTCTCTCTTATTGTACTTATTTAAAAGTCTTCATCTGTATGTCCCAGTACTTCTGCTTCAGATACTGTATGTCACCCAGTGTGGTAGCCAGTCTGATATAGCCCCCAATGATCCCTGCCTCCTGATGTTCACATCCTGCGTGGTTCCCCTCCATGTTTTACTAGGGTTGGCCTATGTGACCAAGAAAATACAACAAAAGTGACGGTATGCCATTTCTGAGGTTACGTTATAATAGACATTGCAGCTCTGTCTTGGTTACGGTCTCTTGCCTGCCTGCTGGGACCACGTGTTGTTTGGAGCCCCATGGAGAGGCTCACGTGGTGAAAAACTGAAGCCTCCTACCAACAGCTCTGTGAGTGGGCCACGTTAGTGTTGGGTCGTTCAGCCAAGTCATGCCTTCAGCTGACTGCAGTCCTGGCTGACAACTTGACTGAAACCTCAGAAGAGACCCTGAGCCAAAACCTCATGGCTAAGCTGCTCCCAGACTCCTGACCCTCAGAAACCGAGAAAATAAATATTTGTTGTTTTAAGCTAAGTTTGGGGGTGATTTGTTATACAGCAATAGATAACTAATACATCCAGTTTATTTTTCACTGGAGGTCGTTATACTGCCCGGGTGTCTTGTTCTTTTGGCAGTGAGCTCATATTCCCCTGATGTGAGCAGCTGTTCTGGCTGGTACTGTACTGAGGGAAGGCTGAAGGCCAGACTTGACTCTGGTTAATCACCTGGAGTCCAAGGGGTAAAGGGATGTGAGGGGAGATGAGCCAGAGGGTGGAGAGTCCCAGGCACCACACAAGTAGAGCTCTCACTCCCATCTACGATCACACCACCCAACAATTCTGCTGGTAGGTTTCATCCTTAAACCCTAAGGGGGGGGGGGGTCATCTCCCAGGTGTTACCACTAGCCCTGGTGTCTGGAGTGGGACAGTGGGGGAGTAATCACTCCTCTGGCTGCTCATTTCCTCCCCTCAGCAGGGTTCTTGATACCCTGATACTAGTCCCCCCACCAGACACCTGTACCAGTGGTTTGGATGATTTCTGCAATGAGGGGGCAGGCAAGGCAACATGGGGGAGAGGCACCATCCAGAACTTAAATCTCTAACCTGTCCTGTATTTGTTGCCTCCAGCCATCTACCACTCAAAACACAGGTCAGTTAAAGATAACCTTCCATCTCCTCATAGGTCTTCATAGCTGTGCTAGTTTTTGGAACTCATGTTTCCCTCTGTAGTTTCTCCAGAGTAGTTTTTGGGCAAGGGAATCAGTGGCTTGTGATGTCTGCCATCTTAGCGGGAACCAGAAGTCCCAAGTAACTTCAGAAACTAATAGAGATTTCTGTCCTTCTGGTTATCTGAGCCTCCTGTTCACAGAAAGGACTCCTCTGGCCTTCAGAGGTCCCAAGCTGCCATACGCAGAATTGACTTGTCTGACTTCTCAAATATCTAAGCTCATAAATCACAGAATACACCCAGAGGGTGTCAGCTGGTTACTGACAAAGGGGACATTTCAGGTCCTCAGAGGGCCAGATTCTCCCATATCTTGGATGGCCCCTGGGGCCAGGGTGCCTGAGCCCCTTATCCGTACTTGTTAGACCCACAGTCTTGGAGACCCTAGGCACAGAATGGTCTTGTCCTGCCTCCGGTGACTGAGCCCTCATCTGAGGAGTGGTCAGCCTCCTGTCCAATACTGGGGGGTGATGGGAGCCTTTTGAGAGCTAACTCCAGCTTTATATGACATTGTTTTGGGAGAGACAGATAAGAGGATAGCTGCCCTCGTGCCCCTCACCTGTCAGTATGGCCTAGAGCAGCAACTTCTGGCCAGAACCTGGCACAGTGAGCCCACGACCTGAAGGACCCCAAGTTACTTCATCCATCATTTGCCATGTCTTCTGTGGAGGGACAGCACTCAGCCTGTGAGAGAATCTGCCTTCTGAGAAGGTAAGTGGGAAAAATGAACTTTTTTTGGATCATTATCCTCCACACAGGTGGGTGACTCCTTTTAGGGCCTGAGCTTTATCAGTGCTTGATTTGTTTGTCCACAGTAGTGGGACGGAGAAGGCAAATAAATGGTTTCTATTGTTGAAATGGTTAAGACAGGTATCCATGAGCTGGAAACCCAGTTTAGTGCTGACAGCCTGAGGCATGGCAAGGCCATAGTCCCTTAAGCTGTCCCCAAAGCAAGTGACGAGAATAGGAACCTTAGACCCCTGTCCAGGACCACTAGCATTAGTGCATAAGACTCACAGAGAAGGGGCTGGATCCTAGAAATGGTGACGTGTGGAATGCTAGAGGTAGCTGGCCCAATGTTTCTAAGTAGCCCATACTTCCCAGTCTTTGTAATGAATCTTGCCCTTTCTGAATCAGGAACTCTCTCTCCCATCCCTCATTCAAGGGCCTGTCCTAAAAACATACATTCACAGACATCATCCAGACCCTTACAGGCAGACAGATGTACCACAAAACAGCCTCAGGCCTCCTCAAGCAGTCCTCAACCTGGGCTCACCTTCTAGAACTGATTTCTCAGCATCCATTCTCCTGCCACTGGGGAAGCAGGAACTGCCCTTCACCTGAAATGGGAAGTATTTCAGCTCCAGCAGGTAAAGAGGCCCTGGGGACTCCATCTACAACAAAAACCAGGGAGAAGGCAGAGAAATACACAGACCACAGTGACCTTCATGTGTGCAAAGTACAATTGTTAAAAACAAAACAACAAAAACAGAAAAAAGAGGCCGTGGTCGCCATGGGGCAGTACTGAAGCAGAGCCCCATACTCTCAGACCTGGGGAGAGAGGGCACTATGCTCCCACATGTCTAGGGCTGGCAGGCAGGGAGGTGGGGTCTCATGTGTAGGCCCTCTTGGCAAAGAACGGATATCTGGTGGGGCTGACAGTGGGCTGGAGGGAGTCTGATCAAGATGGGGCTGTGGCCTCGGCCCCCTCCTCTGAGTCCCACACCTCTGACTGCAGGTAATCAGCGAAGAGAGCCTTGGCCCGGCGTAGGACGCGCCCCAGGTGGTGTTTTCGCACAAGGCGGTCAAAGTGCATGGCCAGCTCGTTGTAATCCAGCCCGTTGCGCATGATATGGTCGCGGTGCTCCAGCAGGATGGCGAGGCACAGGAAAAGCATGAATGGGTTCCCTCGGCCAAACTCCTGGGGCGGGGGCAGGCCCAGTGGGGGTGGGGGTGGCAGGGACTTCCCAGGGTTTTGTGGGGAGCCCACCTCTGGCATCAAGGGGGATCCTGCAGCCACGTCACCCGTGGGAGAGGCGTCCTGGGTGGATGGCGGAGATGAAGACGATGGGGAATCAGGGTGGGAAGAGGAGGAAAGCAGTGGGTCTGAGGAGTTCAGCAAGGGCTCAGAGAGAGACTTGGAGCTGATGAGGGCAGCTGGGTGGGGCAGCTGGACCAGAAGGTCCCTCCTGGGGCCTGTGTTATCCCTGAGTTGCTGGAGGTCATCCAGACTGGCCTGTCTCAGGAGACGCCCTCCGCCACCAGGCCCCTGGCTGGTGGTGGCCAAGTGGTCAACAGCATCTTCAAAAGCACCATCTCCTCCACCGGCGGGCCTCAACATGTGCCTCTGCCGCACGGGCCGTCCCCTGTGGCCCCCAAAGCCAGTGTCTGCCACCAGGCTGGGGGGGCCCACGAGCTCTACCTCATGCTCGGGAGGGTCGGGGGGCAGTGAGCTCCAGGTGACCTCCAGCATGCGGAGAGCGTCATCAAAGGCGAACTCGCGCTTGAGCTCGAGCAGCAGCCAGCGGTAACAGAAGAAGAGGTCGTCAGCACCGGCTTCCTGCAAGTACTGGTAGAAGTCAGGGTCGGCGTGTCGCAGCAGCAGCTTGAGGTGAGCGAACTTGGTGGCCATGGCACGGCCATCAGGGTGGAAGTTCGCAGCCAGGCGCTTCATGATGCCACAAAAGCAGACGAAGGCATGGCCCTCGTGGTCCATGACGGCAAGGATGGGCGAGGCCAGGTCGCTCATGCCCTGGCAGTAGGACACCTGTGGGTGGGTAACGGCGTAAGTGGTGAGCAGGTCGTGTAGAGCCCGCAGGTGTGGGCCATCCTCGGGCCCTGCGAAGTAGGGGTGGGCCCGGTCGGTACGCAGCACGTCCTTGAGAACCGTGCTGCGGATGAACTCCAGGTCCTCGGGGCTCGCTCGCTGGGCCCACTCGCTCTTGAGCTGCTCATACTCGCGGCTCTTGCGTTTCATGTAGTCCATCCGCTCGCGGCCTGTCAGCCCGTCTGGGTACACGTTCAGAAGGTACCTCCATACCACCTGGCCAGGGATGAAAGGGATGAGGCTGAGGGTCTACAGATGAGCTGCCACACCCTCGTGTGGCTCCATCACCACCCAGCCACCCTGGGCCTCTGCCCTCCTTTGGAAAAGCCTGCCCCTCCTGAAGGTAAGCCTGCTGTGCTGGAATACTTCCACGCCATCCCCCGAGAGTGTGGCTCACCGCATGTGTCTCTTGAGCTATTCATGACGGATCCAATGAGTGACCAAGAAGGCTCACCTTTCGCAGGGAGGGCTCAACACCACCATGGTAGATCCGCAGGCGTAACTCCTCGGGGCGCGAGAGCTGGCCCTCGTGGTTCAGGTATGTGTGAAACTCTGCATCGCTTAGGGGAGGCTTGAAGGGCTTGACGTCTTCCCCATATGACCAGCTCAGCACCTGCTGGACCTTGGACAAGGTGCGGCCCACCTGTGAAGGAAGGAGGGAGGGAGGCCACCACTCAGCCGGGCAGGCCAGGGGCAGGTACCAACCGGCATGCTCGGAATCGGGGGTACCAGGGATGCCCTGCCCTCCAATCACAGCTGGGCCCCGCGGCTCCCTGAAAGCACCTGAGAGAGGATGGACTGTGTGAAGGGCAGGGCAGCTGTCGTCAGCGATGACCGCTTCTCAGCCAGCAGCATGTCGGAGCCAATGACATCCTTGGGGCTGATTATGTCCCAGTCTTCCAGCAGCGGGCCTGAGCACACAGAATGATGCCGTATGAGAATGCGGATGAGAACCCCAGACCTCAGGGCGGGGTTCCTCTCCCTCCAAAGCCAGGCCACCCACAGGGCAATGAGCCACTCCACTCTCCCTTCCCATGTCATCCCAATCACGTAAAAAATAAAACCATGAATAATCCTCTTGTGGAAACTGTCTCACAGAATGGCTGAGCAGACTCTAATAGTAGTATTTTAATGATATAAGGTAATATTTATCAAGCACTTACTATGTGCCAGGCACTGTGACAGGGCTTAACGTCAATATAAACAATAAGAACAGTAGACAACACTTCCATACGGCTAAGTGCCAGGAAGCGTTCTGAGCCCTTTGCAAATATTAACTCATTTAATGTTCACATCCATCCTCTAAGTTAGGTACTATTATTATCGCCACTCTATGTGGAAACATGCATAGTCAGGACTAGAAGTTGCCCAAGGCCCCACAGCAAGTGGGTGAAAGAACTGAAATTTGAAGGCCAGGCCCAAAGCTCAGGAGCCCAAGCTCTTAATCTTATATTCCTGCTAGTTCTCCTCCCACAATTGGTATAGACTGCCATTATCATTCTTATTTTGCAGACCATGACAAACAGCTTGGACCAGTTAGTAAGTGGCCAAGGCAACAGTAGGGCTGGGATGTGAATCTCATTTACCTTACTCCAGGGCCCAGATAAACTTTAGCAAAAGTATTTGTAGAACAGGTATGCCATGCATGTTAGAAGAAACAATGCTATGCTTGATACTACCCAATTCTGGCCCTTGGAACATCAGCAGAAGTCTGTCCCTTCTCTCTCTTCTTTACTCCCCCTTGCATCCTTTCTGCCCACCTCAAATGTCACGTGGCTGAAGCAGCAGTGGCCACCTGAGTAAGTTCGAGAGACTTAAGAGATGTCGGCCCTGGCGCCACAGAGCTGCTAAGCTGACAACAGCAAAGACCAGTAGCTTTCAAACTCTATTATACGAAACAAATCAACTGGGATTTGTTTAAGCCACTGTCATTTGCAGGCAAATGCCATCACTAAGCAACATTTCCATGAAGTCCACTGTACTTTCTCCCACAGAGTTGAGGGGGAAGCAAACCCTGGGCCACAAGTGGATGTCACTGCCTCTCCTTAGGTGTCCCATGGGGCACTGCAAACCTAAGGGGTCCAAAAGGGGAGCCCAAGATCCACTCTAGACATAACCTCCTCCTCTGCTCCTCATGTGAGTGAACAGTGTCTCTACCTGTTCAGTTGCTTAAGTCCCACACCTCACAGATGTCCTTGCCGCCTCCCACTCTCTCAATTCCCAGGGCCAAACCATCGCCAAGCTCCATAGCTTCTGCATGCAGAACACACTTCAATTCCACCTCTTCTCTCAGCTCACACCACGCCTCTCACCTGAAACTGCCTCCCAACCAGTCCCTGCCTCCCCTTTGCCCCTCTGCACCCTCTCCCAACAGCTGCCAGAGTGGGCTTTTCTAAAACATGAAAACACATAAAATGAAGAAGGTTGCACTACTCAACAGGTAAAATAAAGAAGGTCACACCAATGGTCTGAAAGACCAAAGAGAGGAGCCCCTGTCAAGGCACAGAGCTAAAGCTTGATGATTTGAGAGGAAAGCAGAGAGACCTGGAGGACAAGTCCAGGAGACCTGACAATGCAAACCCTAAGAAATGCAGGAGGAGCAAAGGGATCAGGTGGAGACAGAATTACCCAGATATAAAGGAAACTGTCCCTGAGATGAAGGTCTCAGGTAGGCTCGGCAGGTCTCAGGTAGGATGAATCAATGAACAGCACAGACCACGGGCTCCCCCAACTCTATTCACCTGCTGGCGAAGTGCCCACATTCTAAGAATGAAGACAAATTCTTGCCAGCCTCCAAAGATGAAGAACAGGCTGCTTACAACTGAAAGAAGGTCAGATTGCCAATGGGCTTCTGTCCCACAACTCTGGAAGCAAGATAGTGGCTTGCAGCACCCACGGAGTACTGACAAAAGAGGCCTGAGATCCAAGGGTCCGACATCCAGCCAACCCAGTACGTATCCACCACGACTGAAGTTTCTGATCATTAGCATACATCTAACGCATGCACCTTACTGGAGAACAAAGAAGTTCTCTAAGAAATGACTACTGAATGACTACAAGGGCTCAAGGTGGGTGGGGGAAGGCAAAAGGGAGGGTAAATGGGGACAGGCCACAAGTTTTTAATATATACAGTTAAACATAAAATGACAAAGAGACTGTGACTGGGAGTTTGTAATATTGTTATGTTAGGATTCCTGAAACATAAGCGAGGGACTCTAAAGAAAAGATAATGATAGCCTGGAAATGAAAAAGAGAAAAAATTACTGTTGGAGCAAAGCCCAGAAGTTAAGGGTTAGGGAGCAGGAGAAGGATGAGAACGAGAAGTGTTCCAAAGCTTCCATTTCATGGGCTACGGAGGGTGGGGGAGACTGGAGGGGGAAAGTGCTCAAAAGATTTCACTGTCAATTGTGTAAAAAAGCATAAATCCAGCTACGGAGATTTTGTGAGAGACATACTAAAACTAGGTGACAAAGAAAGGTTAAAAATTGAAGAAACATGAAGGTATACCTGGCAAACACAAGCAGAAAGCAAGAGCAGCCATGTGAATGTCAGAAAGAGCACCACTCAACACCAAAAACATGGGACTTCCCTGGTGGCGCAGGGGCTAAGACTCGGCACTCCCAATGCAGGGGGCCCCAGTTTAATCCCTGGTCAGGGAACTAGATCCCACATGGAGGCCGCAACTAAGAGTTCACATGCTGCAACTAAGGAGCCCGTGAGCCGCAACTAAGACCCGGTGCAACCAAATTAAAAAATAAATAAAAGTGTATAACTCAGTGAGTTTTAAAAAAAATAAAAGACCAAACACATGACAGGAAAAGAGAGATATTCTATATTGACTTTTAAAAGAAAGAAAGAACCTGTTAATAAAATGGACAAAGGATTTCTACAAGCCCAAACTCATCTAGTGGCAAAACCGGATCTGAACTGACATGTGACTATATGTAGTCTTTTTTTTTAAATAAATTACTTTATTTATTTATTTTTGGCTGCGTTGGGTGTTCACTGCTGTGCGTGGGCTATCTCTAGCTGTGGTGAGCACTCTTTGGTGCGGGGCGCGGGCTTCTCATTGCAGTGGCTTCTCTTGTTGCAGAGCACAGGCTCCAGGTGTGTGGGCTTCAGTAGTTGTGGTGCACGGGCTCAGTAGTTGTGGCACGTGGGCTTCAGTAGTTGTGGCTCGTGGGCTTTAGGGTGCAGGCTCAGTAGTTGTGGTGCACGGGCTTAGTTGCTCCGCGGCATGTGGGATCTTCCCAGACCAGGGCTCAAACCCATGTCCCCTGCATTGGCAGGCAGATTCTTAACCACTGCGCCATCAGGGAAGCCCTATATCTAGTCTTTATGTAACTCACTAAGTGTGAATATGCACACACTTCCCTGAAGAAACATGCACGTTTCATTATGGGGTGCTGCCCCAGGCCCTTCTTGCAGTATTACACAATATGTACTATACATACTGCACCTCCTTATCATAAAACTGTCAAACCTCCCAAACCCTAAATTATATATGTTGTGCAATGCCAATCAGTGATGTAGTGGGTTTTTTCCTGGAACTGGATAAAATTATTTTAAGGTTCATATGAAAGAATTCACATTTAAGAATAGTTAAGAAAAAGGAGAGCCAAAAAAAAAAAAGAATAGTGGGAGGAAGGCAATGCTTGCCTTATTAAAATGTATCAGAAAACCACTGTGATGAAAATATGGTGTTAGCATAGCATGAGACAAACAGAGCCAACTGGTGGAATTCAATATAGAAAGCCCAGAAATAAATCCAAGGACATATGGGAACTCAGTATATGACAAAAGTGGCATTTCAGGGCTTCCCTGGTGGCACAGTGGTTGGGAGTCCGCCTGCCAATGCAGGGGACACGGGTTCATGTCCCGGTCCGGAAGGATCCCGCATGCCGCGGAGCGGCTGGGCCCGTGGGCCATGGCCGCTGAGCCTGCGCGTCCGGAGCCTGTGCTCCGCAACAGGAGAGGCCGCAGCGGTGAGAGGCCCGTGTACCGCAAA
>NW_006777287.1:1525228-1533062 GCF_000442215.2 Lipotes vexillifer | reverse complement strand
AAAAAAAAAAAAAAAAACAGAAACAGTATTGTAACAAATTCAGTAAAGACTTAAAAAAAAAATAATAATAAAAAGTGGCATTTCAAATCAGTGTAGAGAAAGTGGTTATTTAATAAATGATGCCGACATACCTGTTTGTCTGGAATTTTTTTTTTAAAGCTAGGTCTACTAATCACAATGCTGACAGAGATTTATACGTAGAAAAGAAAATAATAAGCATATTAAAAGAAAATGTAAGAGAATATTTGTATAAGCTTGTGGATGGGGAGGATGTTCCAAAGTAAGGAGAAATTCAGAAATCATAAAGAAAAAGACAGATATATGTATAAGACTGCATACATATTTTAGTTTTTGATAGGATCAAAAAAGCACCATAAACAAAGCCATAAAACAAAAAGATAAGCTTGGAAAAAAATATCTACAATACATATGACAGAAAGAGGATTCATAACACAAATGCACAGATTGGTTGATGGTCTAGGCTTGGTAATCTTCCAACTGTAGAGGTGACAGAAACTGACTTCTTCCCTGAAAGAGGGACTGGGCCATCTAAGTGGTCACAACATGCCTGTTGCTTTCACAGTCATGAACATGATCCCAAGAATTCCATTAATAATATTTGTAACAGCTCCATCGATTGGACACTTACTTACCTTTTTTTTTTTTTTTTTTTTTTGCGGTACGCGGGCCTCTCACTGTTGTGGCCTCTCCCGTTGCGGAGCACAGGCTCCAGACGCGCAGGCTCAGCGGCCACGGCTGACGGGCCCAGCCGCTCCGTGGCATGTGGGATCTTCCCAGACCGGGGCACGAACCCGTGTCCCCTGCATCGGCAGGTGGACTCTCAACCACTGCGCCACCAGGGAACCCTTACTTACCTATTAATGTATAGCATGATACCATTAATGTTAAACACATACCGTCTGTGTATATATACAAATATGAATATACTTACGTATCTCTATATGTAGATTAATTTGTCTGTGTGTATGTGTGTGTGAATAAATAAAGGACCTGTAAGGTTACACATCAAACTGATCAAAGTAGCTCCTGCAGGGCAAAAGGGTAGGAGAACAAGATTAGGCACAGTGGGGGCTTCCCTGGTGATGCAGTGGTTAAGAATCCGCCTGACAATGCAGGAGACACAGGTTTGAGCCCTGGTCCGGGAAGATCCCACATGCCGCGGAGCAACTAAGCCCATGAGCCACAACTACTGAGTCTGCACTCTAGAGCTCACAAGCCACAACTACTGAGCCCGTGTGCCATAACTACTGAAGCCCGTGCGCCCAGAGCCCGTGCTCCCAACAAGAGAAGCCACCACAATGAGAAGCCCGCGCACTGCAACGAAGAGTAGCCCCTGCTCGCAGCAACCACAGAAAAGCTCGCGTGCAGCAATGAAGACCCGATGCAGCCAAAAATAAAATAAATAAAATAAATAAATTTAAAAAAAAAGATTAGGCACGCTGGTTCCAGGAAACTTCAGCATTATTTATAATGAGAATGTATTTACTGGATAATTAAGGATTAGTTTCATTAGGGAATTCCCTGGCGGTCCGGTGGTTAGGACTCTGTGCTTTCACTATGGAGGGCCTGGGTTCACTCCCTGGTCGGGGAACTAAGATCCCACAAGCCACGTGGTGTGGCTAAAAAAAAAAAAAATAGTTTCATTACAAAATGCAACTCCAGGGAATTCTCTGGCGGTCCAGTGGTTAGGACTTGGCACTTTCACTGCCGTGGGCCCAGGTTCACTTGGTTCCATTCCTGGTCAGGGAACTAAGATCCTGCAAGCTGTGTGGCACAGCCCCCCCCCCCCCAAAAGCAGCCCCAATCAAATTCCCATCAGGATTTTAATGAAATGATAAGCTAATTCTATTAAATGAAAAGAACAGTGGGACTTCCCTGGTGGTGCAGTGGTTAAGAATCCACCTGCCAGTGCAGGGGACATGGGTTCAAGCCCTGGTCTGGGAAGATTCCACATGCCACGGAGCAACTAAACCTGTGCGCTACAACTACTGAGCCTGCGTGCCACAACTACTGAAGCCCACGCACCCTAGAGCCCATGCTCTGCAACAAGAGAAGCCACCACAATGAGAAGCCCATGCACCACAATGAAGAGTAGCCCCTGCTTGCCGCAACTAGAGAAAGCCCGTGCATAGCAACCAAGACCCAACGCATACAAAAAAAAATAATAATTAAAAAAAAAAGAACAGTAAGTGCGTGAGAATATTCAAGAAAAAATTTTAAAAGGAGAACATTAAAACATATCATAAAGCTACATGATTAAAACAACATAGAATTGGCTTAGGGTTGAACAAAGAGATCAGTGTAAGGGGATCAGGAATTCAGAAACAAACTCGTGTATTTGCAGGAGTTTGGGAAACAAGACAATGGTAGGAATAGAACTAACTCATCAGTAACTGGAAAGTTGATTCTCTTTAAAAAGGTAACTTTTAAATGTCCTTTTGCCAAACTGATGGGTGTGTGTCTCTCTGTGTAATTTGCATTCCTCTCAGTTCTTGTGCAGTTGGGGTTTTCTTCACATGTTTATTAGTGGGGCAGATTTTATTTCTTTACTGAAATAGTGCTATTGTGTCTATTTTATAGGTGAGGAAATGGAGGCTTGGGGACTTAGCTAAGTGACTGACACATAGTAGCACACAGGGCTGCTCAGTGCAGAGGTTCCTGTGTCTCTGGCTACCTGTCTTTTCCCATTTGTCTCTCTGCCTGTCTCTGTCACTATCTTTCCCTCTGACTCTTGTTGCTCTCTCTCTCTCTCTCTCTCTGTGCCTATCTTTTTCTCTAGTTTCTTTTTCTTAACAAGCCCCACATTTTGTAGAGTTAAATGGTTAAAAGCAAGGACTCTGAAGACAGTTCAGCCACCACCTGGGTTCAAATCCTGCTCCTCCACTTACTGTCTGTGTCACATGGACAAGTCCTGTCCCCTCTAAGAGCCTCAGTTTCCCCATTTATAAAATGGGGATAACGATTGTCCCTACCCTGTAGGATTCTTTTGACAATCCAATGAATAAACATTATGTGTGCAGAATGGCCCCAAGTGTTCGACACATGTTAGCTATTTATATGTTATTATGACATCAATAAAATGCCTCAGGACTTCCCTGGTGGCTCGGTAGTTAAGACTCTGTGCCCCCAATGCAGGGGACCTGGGTTCGATTCCTGGTCAGGGAACTAGATCCCACATGCATGCCCGCAACTAAGGAGCCCGCGAGCCGCAACTAAGACCTGGCACAACCAAATAAATAAATAAATATTAAAAATAAATAAATAAAGTAACATAAAATGCCTCAGTCACCCCAAATAGGCACTGTGAATTCCCCGAGGCTGGGAACCGTGTCTTCCACTCCACAACTTTTTATTTTAAAAAATTTCAAATCTATGACAAAGTTAAAAGATGAATACATTGACCATCCATATGTCCTTCATCTAGCTCCCCCAACTGTTCACATTTTGCCACATTTGCTTCATCTTGCTCTCTCCATATATATATACATTTTTAAAATTTTTTTATTTTTTTAACATCTTTATTGGAGTATAATTGCTTTACAATGGTATGTTAGTTTCTGCTTTATAACAAAGCGAATCAGTTATACATATACATATGTTCCCATATCTTTTCCCTCTTGCGTCTCCCTCCCTCACACCCTCCCTATCCCACCCCTCTAGGTGGTCACAAAGCACCGAGCTGATATCCCTGTGCCATGTGGCTGCTTCCCACTAGCTATCTATTTTACGTTTGGTAGTGTATATATGTCCATGCCACTCTCTCACTTTGTCACAGCTTACCCTTCCCCCTCCCCATATCCTCAAGTCCATGCTCTAGTAGGTCTGTGTCTTTATTCCCGTCTTACCCCTACCTTTTTTCTCCCCTTAGATTCCATATATATGTGTTAGCATATGGTATTTGTTTTTCTCTTTCTGACTTACTTCACTCTGTATGACAGACTCTAGGTCCATCCACCTCACTACAAATAACTCAATTTCGTTTCTTTTTATGGCTGAGTAATATTCCATTGTATATTTTTTTGCTGAATTATTTGTAGATATCATGATGCTTTACCCCTTAATACTTAACTGTGTTTTTCCCGAGAACAAGGATATTGTTTTCCTTCTATAACCATGATACTGTTACCATACCCAGGAACTTTAACACTGACACACTATTATTTTCTAATGTATGCTCCATAATTAAATTTTGGGGACCGTGTCTTAATTTATCTGTGGGCTCTCAGGGACCAGTACAGGTAAGACTAGGGGAACAAATATGAGAAGACTGGAAGTGGCTGAGAGATAAAAGGAACAAACAAATGAATATGAGTGCATGGTGAGTGAATGAATAAATACAATTACCATGACTATAATCAGCATTGTTATATTCACAATATTATTATAACTGAAACATATAATACTGTAGCTCTATTATTATATTGCATTGTACAATTATATATTACTACATTATATGCTATAATAAATGTGATCATTACTGTTATTAGAGCTAATACTTTTTGAGCATTCACTATGCAGCCATGCACCTTTCCAGGTTTTTTACATGAATTTCCCTGTTTAATCATCATGATGGCCCTAAGATACCATTATCTCTACTTTACAGATAAAGAAATTGAGGGCCAGTGGCCAAGCCAGGATTTGGACCCAGGATTCCTTGCTCCCTAGCCCACTGTGAGGGAGTGCATTGTGAGGAGTGGAGTCATCCCATGGGGAAAGGGGGGCATCCCAGAGCAGTGCCCGTGAGGCACCAGGTACTCACTATCCTCAGTGGGCCGAATATCTACACGCAACTGCAGGTAAGGTTTGGAGGCGGTGGCGAAGGCCGTGCTGAGGTCCCAGTCAGATAGGAGTGAGAGATAAGCTTCCTGCCCCAGCCGATCCCGGCCCAGGTAGCTGATACCAAAATTCTTCTTCCTGGACAGAGGACACATGGCAGCTTTCAGTGCCCCAGTGCCCTGAAGGCCTCAGGGACAGTTTCCAAAAGAAGCCGAGGAGGATAGATGGTTGTGAAAACAACTTCCTACTGTGTGCTGGGCACTGTGCCAAGGATTTCAGGCTGCCTGAGGTCACATCATTTTTTTCTATTTTGTTTCACAAACAGAAGCAGATACACACCTGCTTGTATCTGGAGAGCACATTGGAAACTGGTAATGTGGTCCCCTCTAGGGAGGGTAACAGAGTAGCTGAGGGATAGAAGTGGGAAGAAAGCAGCCTCGTGCATAAAAAAAAAGCAATCTGTATGTTTGTTATTTTTCACAACAAAAAATGTTTATGCACAAAAAGTCAAATAACAACTAAGAATTTGTTCTTCAGATACACTGGTGCAACTATGCAAAGAAGTATGTTGTGTGATAACTATTGTAACCATAGAAACATCCTAAATACCCATCACTTTTGTATTATTTGAGTTTGTTACCATGTGCATTCGTCCAAAATAACAACGACAACAAAATAACCATCACACCTGCATCCAAGAGACACTACTTTTCATCTATCAGGTTGGCAAATTTTCCAATGTTTTCTAGTAGCCAGTGTTTGTGAGGGTGTGAGGGAAACAGGAATTTTATGGGCTGCTGGTGAGACTGTAAACTGGTAATACCTACCTGGAGAACATTTTGGAAACATCTGTTGAAATTTAAAAAAAGCATACACCGTTTAACTCAGCAATATTACTCCTATGACTAGATTTCCCCAAATATTCCAAGGTATGTATGTGGCTGTTTGTTCACTGTGGAATTATTTTAATAATAATAATAATAATAGTAATAATAATAAGAAAACAACCTCCCCCTTTACCAAACAACAACAATAAAAATGCCAAACAACCGCTGTCGAGGTGGGTGGCCCACTGGCTTTCCCCAGCACCCCGTTACTCACCCGTTCAAGTCAAAGGCTCGGATGAGGATGTGCTGTAACACATCGAGTGAGGTGATCTGGGGGTCCACAGCAAAAGAGCGAAACTCAGCTGGCAAGAAGTTCTCACATTTCTGGGGAGAGAAGACAGGGGTAGGCCATCAGGGGTCACATCACCATGCTGACATGGAGTGAGTGGCAGGGACCAGATCAAGGCGGGAGTTCTGAGCCATGGGGAGAACTGTTGTTTTTGCTCTGAGTGGAGGGTGGGGGAGGCTTGGGAGGGTTCTGAGCAGAGGAGGGATGTGGTCTGACTCAGGATTTAACAGGATCCTTCTGGCTGCTCCATGAACAGTCTGTGGGGGACAAAGGAGAAAGGAGTGTTCCAGTGAGGGGGCTACTGCAATAGTCCAGGCACCCAATCCTTCTCCTACATCCCCTCAATGATGGTTGCCTGGATCACCATGTCCAGTCTGGCCCTCACTAAACCAGCCCTCCGCGCTGCAACCAATCTAGCACATCTATCTACAACACTCCCCTGCTTAAATCTCTTCAAAGGGAACCCCAGGATCGCCAACAGGTGGGCCTGTAGGACCCCAGCCAGCCTCTCTCCAGTCAGCTTTTTTGAACTTTACACTCTGGTACTACCAAACTCCTGGAAGTTATACTCTGAACACATTCTGGCTCCAGGCCTTTGCTTATGCAGATCCCCCAGTCTGGTACGTCCTCCCCACTTTCTTCAGCTGGCTCACTCACAGCTCAGGCATCTTCTCTTTTCTGAACTCCCAAACCTCTACCTTTGAGCTTCCTCTATTACACTGAAGTGATCTGTTTACTTCTCACCAGAATCTACCTTCTTCTCATCACCACCAGTGCCACCACCCTAGTCTGAGCTACCGTCACTGACTGCCTGCTGGAACTACTGCAACAGCTTTCTTACTCAAGAGTACATGCCAAAGACCCTTCACAATCTGCCCCTCTCTTACCTCTCCGATTCACCTCCTACCACTCTTCCCCTCACTCTCTGGGATCCAGAAACATGGGAACCTAAGGGAACATGCCAAGCTCATCCCCACCTCCCAGCCTTTGCCCTTGCTGTTCCCTCTGTCTAGAACACTCTTCCCCCCTGATATGCACATGCCTGACTCCTTTTTATTTGCGTCTCTGCTCCTTCAGTACCTCTCTGGAGATTTCCCTGTACGACCTTGGCTGAAGTAACTCCCTAGTTCCGAACCTTTTTCGTTATTTCCCCATGACATTTACCAGTGGTCTGAAGCGTTTGTCTCCCCGACGAGTATGTCCGCTCATCCAGGGTGGGGACTTGCACAAAAGTGCACTCTCAACACATATGTTGACTGATGTCAGAGGTTCCTTTTCAGACAGCAACAGCCTCCCTAATTTCTCAAGGCCCTACTCAACTATTAAAGACCCTCTTCCAGCCCTATAGCCCCTCCTCTCTACCCACAATCTCCACCCACCCATTCCAGAGGCCTCTACCTTTCCATTTGCAGTCCTCACGCCCCATGCCCTGCCCTCGCATTCCCAGGTCCAGCCTCTCCCCCACCCTCCACTCACGCCACCATCACTCTGCCCTCAAGCCTCGCCCCTCACGGAACACCCCAATTCTCAGGTCCCGCCTTCCAGCCTAGGACAGCCACCGCCTTCCCTTCCCCCGGGAGCTCGGGGCGGGCTGGACGACGGGCCGCCAGCCTCACCTTGACTCGGACCCGCACCACCTCTCGCTCTTCCTCCTCAGCTGCCGCTTGGGCTCCCCCACCAGGCGGGGGCGCTCCAGAGCCGGCCAAGTCCGAGGATCCAGAGGCCGTCGCCATCCCTCCACCACCCGCCTCCGGGTGACAGCTGACCGTTGCCCCCTACCCTTGCGCACACCCCAGAATGCGAGCGCCTGCGGCCCCACCTTGCGCCCGGGCGCAGGCGCAGAGGGCGCCACGGGACCCTA
>NW_006777287.1:1520683-1524681 GCF_000442215.2 Lipotes vexillifer | reverse complement strand
CCAACCACCACCACCACCACCTGGCACAGGGTGGAGGTCGCCGCTGCGCACGCGCACAGTGTGCTGTTGCCAGGAACCCCGCCCCGCAAAGCCGGGCATTTTGCCTCACTTTAGCCAGTGTGCAGGCGCCTATTGAGGGCCCGCCCCGCCCTTGTCCTTGGTTTGGTTGTTTGGGCAGTTTGCTTCCGGGTTCACCTAGGTGCAGTGTTAAAGTGACGACCTATTCAGGCGAGAAAAGTGGGCGGGGAAAGGAAGCTGCTGCGCGAAGACGTCAAGCCTCCACATCCCGCCCCAAGTCGCCTCGCGTCTCTGCTTAGAGATGATGTCATCTATTTCAAACGCCTGTGATCCTCACTTCAAATGAATCCGCTGAACGGAAGAATAATCCTCTTTCCAGAATCTTTTAAAAACTAGTTTACACGTTGTGAAAATTCATGGAGCTGTACGTTTATGATTTTTGCAGTTTCTCCCCGCATGTTATACTTCAATAAGTAATTTACCCAAAAAAGCCATTTTGTATGCTCTCTGGAGGTCCTAGCTTTTTAAAGTTTGCCTTTGTTTTTATTGAATCCTTACAACACGTTGAGATCGGTCCTGTTATTAAATGGTGTGTGTCCACCAAATATCAGCTGAATACTGGACATAGCTTAGACTCCTTTGAGAAACTTTATGTACCACAAAATGCAAAAAGGCATTCTCCTCACTTTACTGTATAACATCTATATGGTTTGGACAAAATACAGGCTGCCCTTACAAATGTAATTTCTCACAAAGGAGTCCCGTAAGTTACCTGGACTCCAGCTGTTGCTGCAGTATTGTATGGATGCTACCCTTAACGTTACCTTTTTAGACAAGTCTGCAATTCTAAAACACTTCTGTGGCACTGCTGGATTTTCTGATGGAAACAGGGAGTTTGAAAGTCTGTTTCTCATTAAAATTACCATAGGGTGGAATGAGCAAAACATTAGCCTAGAGCTTGGAGTTTTATCCTGCAGGTCCTGGAGCACAGGTTTTAGATGGGGGTATGATGTGATCAGATGTCCCTGTCTTGGTTGTGGAGAGAGCCCTGGAAGGAAAGATACTGGAAGCAAGGAATTCAAAAAGGAGGTCCTTGCCATAGTGCTGGGGAGAACTTTCTCTTTCATTCGTTCATTGTTCCATTCAATAAAGTGTATGCCAGATAGTCTAAATATGTTAATTCCTTTAATCTGCATAAAACCCCTATGAGATAGGTACTATTATTATAAGCATTTTACAGATGAAAGCACTGAATGAAAGGGGAAAACATGCTCTAGACCAAAGCGATAGTAAATGGCACAGAGAGCAGACAGTGCAATGGACGGAAGGTGGGCCTGTGCCTGGTGTGTCTGAGGAAGAGCACAGAGGCCAGCATGCCTTAAGTAAACCATGAGGTAAGTGATGGATCTGAGGTGAGGAAGTGAAGCACGGCCTTAACAGTGAGGCATTTGTCAAAAGCTACACTGTAGGCTTGAGCGGAACCAGGATTTAAACTGAAGTCCTGCTCTGCACAGGTTACCTGGAGCCAGTCTCCAGGTATCTGCAGTTTTATTATTCGTTCTTTGTCATCTCCTCAAAATTCCTCAAGTACCCATTTGTTTTATGACTGAAGGTCTATGAGGTTAATGACAGAGTGCAGGATGAGTGATGGGGGTCTGTAGGGTGAAGAGTATCTGTGGGTATGTGATAGGTGGTCTGTGGGGTTGAGTGATACGATATGGGGTAAGTGATGGAAGATCTGTGGGGTAATTGGGGATCTATAGGGTGAGTGATGGGGCATGTAAGGTAAGCGATGGATTCTGCAGGGTGAGTTATGGGGAGTTTATAGGGTGGTGATAGGGGATCTGTATGGTGAGTGATAAGAGGCCTATGGGGTAAATGATCGGGGGTTTGTGGGGAGAGTGAGAGGGTTTGTGTGACACATGATAGGGAGTCTATGAGGTGAGTCTTGGAGTTGTACGTGATGGGAGGTCTGTTGGGGCGAGTGATGGGGTCTGTGGTGTGAGTGACAGAGGTCTGTGAGGTGAATGATGGTCTGTCTATGGAGCAAATGAAAGGCTGTGGGGAGAGTGATGGGTATCTTAGTTGTTAATGATGGAGTATGTGGTGTGAGTGATGGGAGGGTGGTGGAGTGAGTTTTGTGGGGTCTCTGGTATGAGTGATGGGATCGTTAGGGTAGTGATGGGGATCTTTGGAGTAATGAGGGGTCTATGGAGTTAGTGATGGGGTAGTTGTGGGGTACCTGATCAGGAGACAAGAGGTTGAGTAAACTGAAGAACTTGGATTTGGAAAATTCTCAGCCTGTGTCCATAATGCAAAAAGAGAGGTGTGTTCTGGAGAGAACGCCAAGGGTGTGGGTGGATGATCACACCTTAAAAGAGCTGACAGGTGCGATTCATGGATCTAATCAGCCATCAGAGGAATCTGTGAGGTCAGTGATGGGGATTTGTGAGGTCATAGATTCGAGGTCTACATGATGATGATGGCAGTCTATGGCTGAGAGAATGGTGGTCTGTGGAATGAGTGCTGGAGGGGTCTATGGGGTCAGTCATGGGGCATCTCTGGGGTTAGTCATTAAAGATCTCTCAGCATAGGGTCAAGATCTTTATTTCCCGATTTAAAAAAATTGTCCCCATCACAGACTTCCAAGGTTCTCTTGTACCTTTGTCCCAACAGCTCCTGACAGTAGCTCCACACAGCTCTTTTCTTCCCCCTGTTCACCCATCAGCCTGAGTTTGACAGATCAATTTGATTTGTCCTTCCAACCTGTGAGAGCAAGGATTGGAATCTTCTGGCAGGTGAAGAGTTCCTCAATAGCCAGTGTTCAAGCCCAGTTCATCACTCATTAGTTCTGCTTGCTCTTGGCTTTTGTGGCTTTGGTGTCCAGCATGCTCTGGGCATGAGCCAGTTGCTTTATAGAATCAAGCACGAGGATTCCGGGCAGCACCAGCCACAGGGCGTTCAAGAAGACAAAGTAAAACCAGAAGTAGAGAGGGTGGCCCAGCTCCCCATGCTGGAATCCCTCACGGTGCTCTGTCAGGAAATATAGCACATCCCCGTATATCTGACCTGTGGGAGATAGAAGGGGGAGAAGGAAAGCCTGTAAGGAGGGGGAACAATTCCAAGCCATTTTCCAAGTCATCAGAGTTCAGGATTCCCAAATTCAGAGACCTAAGAGTTCTGCAATCATACGGCTAAGGATTTCAGAAAACAGAAAAGTGAGATTTCCAGAAATCAGAAGCTGAGACTTTCTGAACTCAGGAGAGTTCATATCTCTAGAGTTTAAGGAAGCTCAAAATCCTTTCATTCAAGACAGCTCAGGATTCCAGGACTAGAGAGAACTCACATTTCCAGAAAGTTAACAAAGTAAGAACGTAAGAGGACTGAATCTCAGATGAAGGAAACTCAGAATCTTGCTCCTGGAGGATCCGGGGGCCTCCCACCACCATGGGTCACCTCATGTAACCGTAACCTTCATGGGAGACTTTGTGATGGAGTGGGAGGAGAAATGAACCCTCCTTGCTTGAGAATGCAGGCCAAGAGGGGCATGGCTATTCCAGAACCTCAGGGAGTTTGTCATTCAGTCTGACTCAGCCCTGGATGGGCACATTGAGAGGTCCCACCTGCAGGGATGCCCCCATGTCTGTGGATCCCCCATCAAGCTCTCAAGCACCCAGTGTGGGCCCTCTCCTCACCCACAGAGACCACAAGCTGTAGGACAAAGCGGAGGGGCTGCTGGCGGAGAAAGGCGATCACCACCCATAGGCTGAGTGGTCCCCACAAGCAAGCTGTGATGGTCTCCATGCATATCATGAAGCTATCATTCCTGCAAGAGAAAGGATTGGGGGGCACTGGCATCACTGTGCTCTCCCCACAAGGCACCCCATTAGTGGTCCCTGACTCACCACCCCTCCAAAACACAGGTCTCCCTTGACAGAGGCAAACACTTACAGGATGTATCGGCTGTCTCCCTTGGCATA
>NW_006777287.1:1512869-1520673 GCF_000442215.2 Lipotes vexillifer | reverse complement strand
CTCTTTCCCTGAAGAAGACGAGAGACATACATGAAGAATATCATCAGGAAAAGGAACTCAGACTAACTTCCCCATGCCTTAGTTTCCTCATCTGTGAATGGGATAGTTGTTTGGACTCTAGGGTTAATATATGTATACAAGATAATGTGTGCAAACCTGGCACAGAACAATAAGTGTTGCTGTGATTGTCTGGTATTCAATAAATGTTTGTGGAGTAAAATGAGGCAGGTGTAAATGATGGAGTGAGGGACGTAGCCAATGAGTGAGTCTAGAAAAGGAGAGAGAGAGAGAGAGAGAGAGAGAGAGAGAGAGAGAGAGAGAGAGAGAGAGAGAGAAGGTGAACAGATGAGTAAATGAAAGAGTGAGCAGAGAATCAAGAAAAAGACAGATCACCCAATGTAAAAATAGGAGACTGGAATAGGTTTTTCACAAAAGAGGATTTCCAAAGGGTCAGTAAACACATGAAAGCTACTCAAACTTTTGTTAGTCGTTAAGGGAAAGCAAATTAAAACCATAATGAGATATCAATCACATCCACTGGAAGGACTAAAATTTAAGAAACACCTGACCATACCAAGTGTCAGTGAGGATGTGGGAAACTAGAACTCTCATATACTGCCAGTGGGAATATAAAATGGCGCAGCCATTTTAAAAAATTTTTTTGGTGCAGCCATTCTTGAAAAGTTTGGCAGTTTTTCATAAAGGTAAACACACATCTACCATGTGACCCAGCCATTCCACTCCCCCATATTTACCCGAGAGAAATGAAAGCAGATCTCCACACGGAGACTTGCAGAAGAATGTTCTAGCAGATTTATTCTTGAGGCCAAAAAGGAGTATTGTTTGTAACAGCAAAATATTGGTGGAAAATGCTATCAATACTGGAAAAGTTAAATAGTTCTGTAAGTGTCCTCATTTAAAAAAAGCAAAGTTCAGAAGTGTACATAGCATGTTACCATTTACACAAAAGAAAAAATAAAAATGATGATGATGATGATAATAAGTAATAATGGCATCTACTATCTGCCAAACACTGTTCTAAGTGTCTTACATATATTTGGATATGACTTATTATCCCTCTTTTATAATTGAGCAAATTGAGGCTTATGTGTGTTAATTTATGTGTAAAACCCTGAAAAGAAACATATGCAATTATTTGGGGAAACTTGGTGGATAGAACGCAGATTTTCACCACATACCTCTTTAAATTGTTTAGTTTTGGATCCATGTGAATATATATGCAACAAAAAGTTAAATAAATTTAAAAATTTTATTTAAAATGAATGGAAAAGAGTTGGTGGGTGGGTAAACATCTAAGCCAATCCCTGCCCAGGAAATTCCCTTCCACAGCACACTGAAGAACTCAGGACTCACAGAGTTGAGACAAGATGGCTTGGTCTCCGAGAAGGTCCTCGTGGTAGAGGCTGAACCAGCCCTCAATCACCAAGTGAATGAACCCACACACTGCAAACCAGCACAGGGACAGTCTCCGCCAAGTCCCCAGTGGGATGACTGCAGCATAACCTGACAACAGCCATGTGGTCACAACTAAGACCCCAGAGATGGAGAAGAGGCCAGCCAGGAGATGCCAGGTGGGGCAGTCATTAGGCACAAAGTTGTCCAGCCTCAGGTGCCGAGGCCAGTATGGGTGCACGGGGCTGGCATTGGTGGTCATGCCTTTGTAGGCTGATGGAGGTGTGTGGATATGTAGAAAGGAGAATAAAAGGAAAGGAAAAACCTGAACAAATAGAGAGCACAGAATGAGATCATAAAATCAAATCCAAATAGTTTATTATGACAAGAAATGTAAATGGACTCAATTAACCAATTAATACAGAGATGATTAAAATAATCTAATTATTTACTGTTTTAAAAAACATGACTATCAGGCCACAGAAAGACTGAAAGCTTGTTCCAGCCCTCCGGGAGCCACAGGATGCGGTAGACACAGGAACTAGAACAGGTCCCAGCCCTCATTGGTCAGTTTGCTGGGGAAGATAGGAACCAGGCCCAGTCTCTGCCCTCATTGGTCACAGTCTGGTGGGCAGACACAAGAATCATACTAGGTCCCAGCCCTCATTGGTCACGCTTTGGTGGGGGAGCCACCTGATCCCCGCCCTCAGGGGTCACAGTCGGCTGGGGGAGACACAACGACCAGGTAAGGTCCCATTTGCAGGGGTCACTGTCTTGCATCATGCAACAGAAAGCTATTACCCTCCCCGTAGTCCTGGAAACTGCAGGACAGAAGAGAGAAGACTAATCAGAACGACGACCCTCAGGTTCAGGGTGTGGGATCGCCCGACCCCTCCCGAAATTGCGCAGCCTGCGGCTAACCTGCAACAAAGAGGAGCCTTGCGCGGGGTGCTAAAGAGAAAAAGGAGGGTCAAATACAGAGACCACCAATCAGAACTAGAACCCGCTAGTTCAGCTGCCCAATGAGAAGGCGGATCTTCTGTCGTCCGGACGACCGCGCGGTAGCCGGGGGTCCTGCGCAGGCGCGTGGGGGTGGCGGGGGTGGTGGGACGGCGCGGGGGGGGGGAAGGGCAGGGGCTCGCGCAGGCGCGCCGAGGGCTGGCCGTTTTGCAATTGAGAACTAAGGGATGGAGGGGCAGTGGTACGGCGCGGGGGGGGGGAAGGGCAGGGTCTCGCGCAGGCGCGCCGAGGGCTGGCCGTTTTGCAATTGAGAACTAAGGGATGGAGTGGCAGGCCAGGCGGAGGGCACTCACCCAGCAGCGCGGCTGCAGCGGCCTCTCCTACCGGCTCCGGGGTCTCTCTAGGATCGCTCGCTGGCTCCGAAATATCCCTAGTTCAAACCCAACCCCTCACAGGTTCCGCCTTACGGAACTGGCCAATGGAGGGGGTGGGAAGGAGGCCAGTGCCGCTCCCAACCAATAGTAATTCTCTGTGCCGCCGACCCCGCCCTCACGCGTTGGTACCATTTTCGCTGTTGGTTGAGACCCAGTCAGGCGTGGAAGAGGCTGGAAGGGCCAAGGTTGGTGGGCGTTTTCGGCGGAAGCCAACCTGCAGCGCGTCGCGGCTTCAGTTTCCTATCCCCTTATAAATCACATCGGAAATCGGGTGTTTCTGTGCTGTTGCATCAGCATTGCGTTGTGTCCTGTCACCTTTGCCCTCATTTTCAAAGGCAGAGCAACGAAATCTTTTCCCAGACCAACCTTCAATCCTAATCCCCGAATGGGCAAGGAAACTGTTAATACAACAGGCAGATCAAATCCTACACGCTGCCTCTGCCTCTCCCTCTGGCCATCTTCACCTCTCCTGACTTCAAGTCAGAAGAACCAATCAAAACCCAGGCCCTTCAGCCTTGTTGGCCAATTGGCATGGAGACCCTCAGTCTCCCCCTGCCAACTCTAAAGAACCAATCAGGACTCCATAACTCTAACCCAGTGGGCACCCAGACTAAGTCAGTATCCAGATCAAACCCAGGCCTCCTATCCAATTAGAACCCACAGCCCTCAGTCCTAAGGACCAATAAGCATCAACTCTTCATCAGCCTTTCCCTCCTCTGTCCCAGTCAGGGCAACCAAACGGAATGGGGATCCCTCAGTTTTTCTAGGCAGTTAGTATCAGGCCTACCCTACATCCAAGTATCCAATCTGTCCTGGCCCCACTCAAATCAAGCAGTGCTATCCTCAGGCTCATCATCCAATCATGAATGATAATAAACCATGAACCAATCACAACCTCCCTCTTCATGGTTTCTAGCTTCCAAACCTTTATCCATGCTGTGCCCCCTTCCTCACTCACTTCTGTTCCCCACTGAGCAGTGAAGAGCGAGCCTTTTGTATACTTCCTACTTTTATTTGATAATAACAAACTATATAAAAAGGGACAAGGAAGGCGGGGAGGCCCTGGATCTCCCCCTCTCTGCTTCCCCAAGCATCCCCCGCCCCTAGGCCCCAGCAGGGACCACTCCCTTCCCGCCTTGTGGTGGGGTGGGGATTGACAGGCATGGAAATGGTGTGTGTGTGTGTGTGTGCGTGTGCGTGTGTGTGTGTGTGTTGGGGGGTCAAGGATGGAGAGAGGGTCAAGAATTAGAGAGAGGGCCTTCCCTCATCCCCCATCAGAGCTGGCACCCTGAGGAGGGGTCTTGAGAGAGTTGTGAGGGTCCACAGATGTGCCTCAGCCTATGAGACGGTAGAAGATCCAGCATCCAAAAGTGACCCAGTGACTGGCCCAGCTGAGCTCTGACCATTTGTGGACAGTGTATGCCATGCCGTAGCCCTGTAGGAGAGAAAGCGGTGATGGTCGGTCCCACTCAGCAAGAACAAAGAAGGTCTCAGGAAAACCTATCCTTTGCTCAAGGACGTTTCTGTGACTCCACTGCAACCCTGAGTGAGGCCCCAGAGAAGAGACTGGGTACATATGAAAGGTAAGCAGATTTAGTTTTTTTCTTTTGTATTTTCTTCTCTTTCAAAAATTTAAAAAACGAGACAAGGCAATCCCACTCTCTGACCTGTACTCTCCCTTATATATAAAGAGCTCCTAGAAATTGATTTTTTAAAAAGACAAAAATTAGCAAAGGAGGTGAGTAGGCCATTTTCAGTAAAGGAAAAAAAAAACCCAAATGGCTCTTAAATATATGAAAAGATACTCAGCCTCACTCATCATCTTCCTCCACTCAAACTGGCAAACATATCAATGAGGTCTGAGAGGCACTCTGTTGTCGGGGCGTCAAGCACGATCACATACTGCTGGTGGGAGGGCAAAAAGGTAACTTCTCCATTGCTGTCAAGACTAGATCCTACAGCTCTGTCTGCACCTATGTGAATCCACATGGATGTGAGGGTATTACTTGCTGCAGCACCACTTACCATAGGAAAAGAGTGGGAATCACCTGGGTGTCCACCAATAAGGGACAAACTACATTGTGTCACAATGGAAAAAATGAACAAGGACACTATGTCTTCATGTGGAAGGTTTTCAGGAATTATGTGAAAAAAGCAACAGGCAGCACAGTGTCATTCATGTGTTACCTTTAGGGTAAAAAGCAGGGGGGAGGGAATTAAAATATATTTTTATATCTGCTTATTATGCTTCAATTTAGAAGGATAGTTTAATAAAATGAATAAAAGTGGTTACCTGTAAGAGAGTGGGGGTAAGACGGCAGGAATAAGACTTTCCCCTAAATATCTTGAATACTGTTTGGTTTTTCAACCACGTGATATGCATTAACTTTTTTTTTTTTTTTTTTTTTTTTTTTAGAAATAAGTCACTTCCTGTTCTACAGAACTGCATAGTAAAGTGACCTGCTCTCCATGCCTAGAATAAACAGTGTTCATATTAATTGGAAACATTCCAATTTATTATTTGGAGAATACTTTCATCATAAAAAGGTTAAAAAATAGAGTTGGACATCACTATTCCAATATGAGAAGAGTTGCAGAATGTAAAAAAAAAAAAAAAAAACACAAAACCCCCTAGGTTTTTTTTTTTTTTTTTTTTTTTTTTTGTCATGCTGCGTGGCTTGAGGGATCTTAGTTCCCCGACTAGGGATTGAACCCTAGCCCCGGCAGTGAAAGCGCCGAGTCCTAACCACTGGACAGCCAGGGAATTTCTTTAAATTTTTAATTGAAAATAAAACTTTATATTATTTTATATTTTGTCATTAAAAACAATTTTTAATTTTTTATTCAGGTTGAATGTGCAAAATCTGGGTTTTGCTTCTTTTTAAATAAAATTTTTGTTTTATTTTTATTAAAACTTTAAAAATAGTTAATGCAGGGTATTCCATGACTGTCCAGTGGTTAGGACTCGGCACTTTCACTGCGGGGGCCAGGGTTCAATCCCTGGTCGGGGAACTAAGATCCTGAAAGCCACCTGGAATGGCCAAAAGAAAAAGAAAAAAAATGAACTGAAAGAGAAGCTAAACCGGGATCCTGCTAGTGCCATACTAGTATATACATTTTAACATACACTATTTTTTTTTTTTTTTTTTTTTGCAATACGTGGGCCTCTCACTGTTGTGGCCTTTCCCGTTGCGGAGCACAGGCTCCGGACGCGCAGGCTCAGCGGCCATGGCTCATGGGCCCAGCCGCTTCGCGGCATGTGGGATCTTCCCGGACCGGGGCACAAACCCGTGTCCCCTGAATCGGCAGGTGAACTCTCAACCACTGTGCCACCAGGGAAGCCCAACATACACTTTTTAAGTAGAATCCAGGATTTGCACAATCAATGTAAGTAAAACTATTTTTTTAACGAATTAAATAAAGAAATCTTGCGAATTCTACCTAAATAAAAATATGATGAAATAATTAACTTTTAAAAAAGTAAAACCTGGATTTTGCACTCCATCTCTAGAAAATAAATTTTATAAGTAAAATAAATGTATTTTGCACACTTCGCCCAAGTAAAAGACCCAACAGTATGAATCAACCAGAGGGACAAGGGGACAGAAGGATGGTAGAGCAGTGGCTACACAAGCTGGAGACAGATGACACAAGGTTCCCATGCCTTGGCCTCCCCACCTTTGTCCTCATGGTTCCCATGAATAGGTAGCATATCCCTGGGTAACCCCGAGCCCAGGGCCCCACCTCACCTGCTCCTCTGTGGTGTCGTCCACATCAACATCAAACAGGGAGCCCAGGTAGGCCAGGTGGAAGATGGCCAGGGCCCCAAAGAGAAGGTTTAAGGCTCGCACCCCCAGGCCCTGTGGGGGACAGATGGATATGCTTGGCAGCTGGACCTAATCACCATCGCCCAGCCCCACTTGGGCAGGGGCACACAGGGAATTGCACAAGGCACAGGAATGAGGATGTCCAGGGCACCCACCCCCAGGGTAGGAAAGAGATGGTTCTGATCCTCCTATGGGAGCTCAAGGGGTATCCAAGGATGAGGGTACTGTTAGCATGAGAGCGTCTAGGTTGGGGGAGATGTGAGTATTCAGGCAGAGGAGGAAAAATGGTGGGTAGGGCTTTGAGTTGGGGCTTTATGGTGATAAACATTGGTTGTCAGGTGGGAGGGAAATCTGAAATTCTCCATACTTCTTGTTGCAAAAAGAATGAGAAAAAAAAAAAGACTCAAACGAAAGCAAATCCCCACTGTGACCTACAGGGCCCACCTCTCCCAGTCTCACTCACTCTGCTCAAGCCATACCGGCCTCCTCGCTGTTCCTCAAATACTCCAGGCCCTCTCCCATCTCAGGGCCTTTACACTGGTTGTTGCCTTTGCCTGGAATGCTTCCCTCCCTCACCTCCTTCAGTTAAAGAACTCAAAAGTCACCTCCCCATTTAAACTTGAAACCACTCAGCCCCTGATACTTCCCTTTCTCTTTCTCTTATGTATTTTCTCCTTGGCACTAATCACGATCTAACAAACTATTATACTTTACTTATTTTTTATTTACTGTCTTCCCTGTTAAAATGTTTGTCCCAGAGGGCTGGGACTTTGGTCTGTTTTGTTCACCACTGTGTCTCCAGCACCTTGAACAGTGCCTGATACCAGCAGGTGCTCAACAGATGTTCACTGGGGAAAATAAACGCTAGGTGGGTATATAGCAGTTGCTTGATAAATGTTCGTTAGATAACTGGATGCCAGTGAATAGAGGTGAGGTTATGGGGGTGGATCGGGCACTGGAAGAGGAAGCTGGGCACCCTGAGACAGATGTAAGATGGAGACAGAAGTAATTTTTGAGGGGGAAAGTTGGACAAAAGGCTGCCTAGGCTGAACCCTCACCAAGCGATGCTGGTGTGAACAGTCTGGTGGGCACCGTTTCGACAAGATGCAGGCACTGAGGATCCGAGCCAGGCGCTTTCGGAGGACTAGGGCAGATGCGGGGTGGGCGGGG
>NW_006777287.1:1491535-1512600 GCF_000442215.2 Lipotes vexillifer | reverse complement strand
GGGGGGGGGGGGGCAGAGGTAAGGGTGTCAGGTTAGCCTCAGGGGACGGTGGTTCCAGCCCGCCACCAACCTTCCATCCCATCTACTGGGCTGGGTTCCGCCCTCACCGTGCTCCACATAAGTGATAAACGCCAGGGACAGCAGCACCGCAGCCAGGTGGAAGCTGAAGCCCTGGGGTGGGGGTGGGGGGCAATGAGGTGAGTGAGGAGGAGGCCCTACCACCCCCAACCAGCTACCACCCTGGTCCTGCTCCGCCCTGCTCACGTGCAGGAGGGCGCTGGCTGCATAGGTGACCAGCACAGCTGAGAAGGTCCCCAGGCGGAGAGCATTCTTGAAAACATCTGCAGGGGGGAGATGTGGGACAAGTGTCTCCTGAGATTCCCCCCTGCCCTTCCTGGAGGGCCATAGGGCAGGGTGAGGATACCCACAACCTCTTGGGGTCCCCAGGATGAAGTCTCTTTATAATGGCCTCCAACTTCACATTGTCTAAAAGCTCCTGATATTCCCTCCCAACCTGCTCCTCCCATAGTCTTTCCCAAGTGCAGCCAGTGTCAACTACACCCTTCCAGTTCCTCAGGACAAAAGCCTCACTATCACCCTTGATCTGCCCCCCACCCCCAACGCCCATAACCAAACTCAGCAAATCCTGTCAGTTCTATCTTCGGAGTTTATCCAGAATCTGACCTCTCCTCCCCATTTCCACTCTGCCCTCCCCGACTCCCCGTCTGTCCTCACAGTAGCCAGAGGGTCCTGGTACAACCTAAGTCAGCCCATGACCCTCCTCTGCTCAGAACCCTGCTCTGAGATCTCTCTTAGAGAAAAAGCCAGTCTTCCCCGTGGCCAGAGAGGCCCTACAGAACCAGGCCCCGTCACCTCTCCGAACTCACCTCCTGCCACTGGTCCCCTCGCTCACTCTGATCCCACCACACTGGTCTCTTCACTGTTTTTCAAATGTGCCAGGTATGCTCCTGCCTCAGGGCCTTTGCACTTGCTGTTCCTTCCATGTGTTAAATTCCTCCCCTACGTGTTTGCATTGATTGCTCTCTCACCTTCTTCAGGTCTTTGCTCAAACGTTAGCTCCTCAGTGAGACTTGCTCTGGATGATGTATTTAAAATTGCATCCACCCCTACTCACACACTCCTAACACTCCAAGATCATCTTTACCTGCTTTATTTATTTATTTTTTACCATAGCACTTATCACTACCTGAACTATTGTGTATTTTCTTTTTATTATACTGCTACCCCCACAAAAATGTCAACTCCACAAGGGCAGGGATCTGGGAGATTTTTTGGTCCCTACTATCTTCAGCTTGTTGTATGAATGTGTGAAAAGGGTGTGGGTTGAGGACTGCCAGCTCTCTTGGAGTGGTGACTTGGTGACTCACAGTTATTTAGCCAATAAGACATGGGCAGGTTCCAGCTTGTGACAACTTCCACCATGGACCGGGGCAGCTCCACGTTCAGTGGCTTAGAGACCGTCAGGTCCCTATGGGCAAAAGAGACACACAAACTCATTTGGGATTTCAACCCACCTGATGGCCACACTTTTGTTCTTGGCTGTTCCCTTCCCCAGGAACACCCCCCTCCTCCCTGCAGCTCCTCTAGGCAGCACCCTGTGGGAGATGGGGCCCCCCAGCCCTCCCCACCATTCCAGGTGATCCTTCTCCTCGGTGAAGCCAGCCCCTGCCAACGTGGCCGTGGCCTCGGACAGAAAGCCCACAAAATAGTTGCTGAAGTGGAAGGAGACAGCGCTCTCATAGGCTCGCAGCCACCTGCGGGAAAGGAGCCAGGGAGAGAGAGGCATCACGCCCAGGCCCCAGCATGACACCCCACCATGTGCCAGCATCCCTGGCCCCGCTCTGTAGACTCACTCACCTTACCATGGTGCCCCTAGGGGTCAGGAAGGCAGCAGAGAAGAAAGGAAAGAGAGTCAGAGAGGCCCTGGAGGCTGGCCTGAGTTGTTCATCAACAAGACAGACAAATATGGTGGCAAAAGAGGTGCGCTGTGATAGTCCCACACATCTATCCATCCGTACACCATCAGTTAGTTTCAGGTAGCTCAAATGGATGTGTGAGCTGCCCCATAATATGACACAGTCCCGCAGCTTCATGTGGCCAGACATCCAGACCCAGGGACTGTTAGAGGCTGACCTCACAGCCACATGGCCAGACACACATACTATCAGACTCCAATCTCTCTGACCTGATTCGGTGACCATAAGATACCCGGAAGTCCTTTAGTTAGGCACAGAGACCATCAAGCACCCTGTTATGCATGCACACACAATTCTGCAGATAGTCATCCTGTCAGTTGTACAGTCAGACACGGTCAAAGACAGGCAGCGTCTTACACTGAAAAAAGCATAGGTTCTGGATTCAGGCCTGGGATTAGTGCCTGGCTGCTTAGTTGGGTGACACTGGGCAAGTCATTCCACCCTTCAGAGCCTCATTCAGCATCAGACACAATCAGCGGCCAATGAGTAGGGGAGAAAGTCATACAGTCAAATAGCTGGATGAAATCCTAGTCACACCCGGGTGGATGGTCGGTTCTGCCCCTCAGCTAGACAATACCAAGGAGCCAGAGAAGGCAGACCCACAGGCAGAATCCATCACAGACATGCGCACGACACGCGACAGTCAGACCCATTCCCAGCCAGGGTTACAGACAAGCCAGATTTATCCTATCCAGTGACAGCCACATACTCCCATCATGGACAACCGCCCAGCCAGACAGCCAGAACTCCAGTCCCACACAGGAGTCCCTGGCTGATAGGTAAACAACCTATACAAACCCCTAGCTAGAGTCACAGACAGGTCAGTGTCACCAACCAACACACACTTGTGGCACTGCAGTCACATAACTTGCTTCTGATGGTGAAATAGCAGAACAGACGGACAGCCAGGCACAGTATGTGACGGAGTATCCATTGTACACGGAGTCATAGGGCCAATCTTGGTCAAACCACAGCCACAGACACTCAGTCTCTGTCTAGTCACTGGGTGGATGGTCAGACAGTCTCAGACTCACAGAACCAATCAGTCACAGACTGTGCACCCACCCCCATTCAGCCCCACTCGCCCTCAGCACCTGCCCTCATTTACCTGGCTTTGCGTTTCTTGCTGTAGTAACAGAAGACAGACAGAAGCATTAAGAGACAACTCAGAGCTGGGGAGACCCCAGGTCCCTCCCCACCCCCCTCACTGCTGGGCAGAGGCCTCGAAGGCTGTGCTCACTTGCGAAGGAGGCGGTCACCATCAAGGGGGATGAAATACGGGAAGAGGTAGGGGCCCACACAGGTGGACAGCACGAGGCACAGCAGGGCCAGCGCCAGACTCCGGGCCACCTTTTGCAGCCATCGGCGGCTCTGTGGGGATCAAGGCTCCATGAACACTGCCCCATGGTGGCTTCCCATGGTCCCTGCCCACCTGTCCACCCAGGACCTCACCAGCGGGCGGCCTTGGACGGCCTGTAGGTAGCTGTGGAAGGATATCCAGGGCCCAAAGACGATGGTGCCCACGAAGTAGAGGTAGCCCATGAACTCCACGGGCGAGGGCACTGCACCCACCTCACCCCGGTCCAGATCGAAGCCCAGAGACACCGCCTTCATGGCCACAATCATCTGGGCCCCTAGGTGTGGTGCCCATGGTCAAGTGGATGAGCAGAGAGCAGGTCATCATGGGGTATAGGGAACACCAGGTGAGAGGTGGTAAGAAAGAAGAGCAAGTGTGGAGAGGTGGGCATGGGGCCAGACAGGCAGCTGAGCAGGTAGGCCCAGGACTGGCAGATGTCCTGACTCAAGAGAGTCAGGCATGGACATGAGATGGGACAGACAGATGGGGAAGAGACATGGTAGAGAGAAACACAGATGTAAGGGGAATCTAAGGGCTGCGTGTCCAGTGGGCTAGGCAGATGAGGGAGAAAAGCGGGGAAGGAAAGACAGGGTGGGGGGAGTTAGGAGATGTGGAGTGGGGCTGGAGGGCTGGGGCAGGGGAGAGGGCCAGGGCTGCCTACCTCTCATCTTGTGCCATGTCACGGTGTCCACCATGTGCATCTCACTGAGGAAAAAGGTGGTGGTCTTGGCCCTATGACTCCTCTGGCCTCAGATACCACAAAGGGGGGAAACCAAGGTGCAGAGAGGGTATACCCTTCCCTGCCCTGCACAACCTCATGGAGGAATAGTTCTCCAGGGCTCCCTCCTCCAGGGGGAGCTCAAGTCCAGACTGTTCTGTGTAGCCTTCGGAAAGAACAAGTCTCCCAGATTTCCACCTCCTCCAGAAACACCCCACGTCCTCCCTGTCTTGGACAGCCTCAGGAGGGGCGGCCTGGGGATCCCCCCGCCCTTCTGCTAACAGCGTGGGGATGAGGACACACACCCATACCCCATGAGTAGGTAGATGAGGATGGTGACGGAGAGGAAGACGCCGCGATGGGAGGAATGTCGGCAGAGGAACAGCACGAGGTAGCACAGGAGGCTGAGCAGTACGACCCAAACCATGTGCAGCTGGAAGAAGTGGTAGAGGCTGAAGAACCCGCCTGCCACGGTGCTTGCATGCTTCACGTAGGATGGCAACCCTTTGGGTGAGAGAAAGAGAGAACAAGAAAGGGAATTAGAGCAGGGCTGGTAGAAGGGCAGCCTGGGCAGAGGACGTAGCTCAGGCAAAGGCTCAGAGGTTGGAACGTGGTGGGATTGCAGGGGGCCCAAAGCAGGTGTTGGGGAGCTGGGGAGGTGGCAGGGCTTGGGTTTAAAGAAGAGAGACATCTATAAAGGTCACTTTGGGAACCCTGGAGGAAATGTGAATAACTTACATTGAATAATATTATGGCATCAAGATTAAATTTCCTGAGGGGTGATGGTTGAGGCTATGGCTGTGGGGGGAAGATGTCTTTGTTCTTGGGGGACACACGCAAGAGGATTTGGGATGAAGTGTCAGCAGGTTATTCAAGTGATTCAGGAAGATGATAGATAGATAGATAGATAGGCAGATGGACGGACGGATAGATAGGTAGATAGGTAGATAGAGCAAGCTAATGTGGCAAGATGTTGACAGTTGGAGAATCGGTTGATGCATATATGGATGTTCATTGTACTATTCTTTCAACTTAGCTTTTCAGTAACCTTGAAACTTTTCAAAATGATAAACCTGGGGAAAAAATAAAACATCCATTTAAAATAAAAGAACAAGAAAAAAGAAAGTGTAGAACTTCTGAATCTCAGATTTCCAAAATTCTCAGCATCCCATGGGGATCTCGGGTACTTGGGATCTTGTTTGGATATAGGCTTGCCACGATTTCTGGAAACATTCCAGAATCCTAGAATCCAGAGATTTTATCATGCCTTATTCCAGAAATCCAGAATGCCAGCATTTTGGAAGCCTGGAATGTGAGAATTTCAACTTGTCAGAATCCCCAAACCCCATAACACGGCACTTTGGGATACATGGTACTTTCCATAACCCTGTGACATCAGCATTTCAGAATCTTATAACCTTGGGATGTAGGTATTTCAGGATCCCAAGATTCAAGAGCCTTAGCTTTCAACAGTCCCAGAACCCAGGGATATGGAAAGGTATGGCTTGGCATGGCAGGATGTGGCTTGGTGTGGTGTAGCATGGGGTGGCTGGGTTAGTGGGACGTGGTGTGGTAGAATGGCACTTAGCCTGGTGGGCTGTGGTAGGCTGGACGTGTACGAGCCTGGTTTGGCTTGGCAAGATGTGGCAGGATAAAGTGGGGCTTGGTATGGATGAACGTGGCAGGTGTGATTTGGCCTGGCGTGGTGGCCCATGGTGTGGCAGGCACTTACCAAGCCTCCACAGGAGGCGGCAGGCGAGGCAGATGGCAAGGAGCAGCCAGATCTGGTCAAGGCCCTGCTGGGCAGTAGGCAGGAGACAGCCCTGCAGCAGCTGCTGGAAAAATTCCTGGCGGCTGAAGGTGGCCATTGTGGACCCCCACGGATGGATGGACAGATGGATAGACCTGCCAAAGGGGGGACATAGAAGGAGCTTAGTTGGGATGTCCATGGGGCAGACGATGCTCAAGAGATGGACTTGAGCACTCAGATTTCAGTCTGGGGCTGTCCAACCCTTGTAGAGACAGGGTACTGGGGGGCTGAGGGAGGGTGTGAGTGTCAGGTACATCAGATTGAGCCGCCAGCTGTGTGTGTCTGGGTGTTCTGGGTGCACACACACAGCCCATGACCTGCGGTGAATGAAGGACCTGTGTTTCTTGTATGCTGGGAACAGTCCGGGTCCAATAGTGATTGAATGGTGTACATTGTAGGCCCGTATATCAAATTGGGGGGCTCCCTGGTTTCCGAGGTAGAGTCACTCAGTGTGGAAGGCAGAGAGGGAGATCCTGTGACACTTGGGGGCCATGTGCATCTCTCCTTGAACGGATGTGGGGGGTGTCCTGTATCCCCCGCGCGCCCCATCCCACCCCCACCCGGCCTCTCCCGGCCGCCAACAAAGCCCTGCCCAGGCCCGGGGGCTGCAGGGAGGTGGAGGTGGTGGAAAGGGACACAGCAGAAGGGAGAGTTGGAAAGGTGATGGAGAGGGGGCCCTAGCACACGCGCTGCAGACCCGCAAGGGGAGGCCGGCTCAGGATGCGAGCGGGAGAGCCGCACGTGCACTACCGGCGACCTACCTGGCAGTAAGAAAGCTGCGGTCCAGGGGGCCGGGGACGTACAGCCGCCGCCACCGTCGCCGCCTCCTCCGGGCAGCCTCCCCCGCAGGCCGCAAGGCCGGGACCAGCTGCGGCTCCCAGGGCGGCGCGGAGAGCGGGCCCTTTAAATCCCGGGGAGGCCCGGCCGGCCCGCTCGGCCAATAAGAGGACAGGAGCGGGGCGGGGACGGAGGAGGAGGGGAGCGGGAGGATTGAGGGAAGGAGGAGCGGGAGGTTGAGAGGAGCCGGGCGCCGGAGGACGTCGGCGCGTGGAACGTTGGATCCCGCACCTTTCCAACCTCTTGGTGTGCCAGTCCCTGAAGGGTCGCGTCGGGAGGTCTTATGGCCGTCCAAGAACAAACTGTCCAAACGCCAAATTCCTAATCCTTGGAAGCCGAGATGGGAAAGATGGGGGAGGGAGGAAAGTCCGTTTCCCCAGCCATCAGCCTCGCCCCCGAAACTGCCCACCCGCGCACGTCTTAGTGTCACTGTTGTGCCCCCTTTTCACAGATGGGAAAATAAACCGAGGTCTCTCCTTTCCCATCCTTTGAAGGAGCTATGGGAATTTCCAACCCTCTCCAGCACCAGGGACCGGCCAGAAACACCAGTACTGACTGTCACCTAGGAGCAAGAATTAGGCGCCTGTGCTTTCCCCTAGGGACTCCTTCCGGAGGCTAGTACGGAGCACCGATTGGGAGCATTTATAAAGCACTTACAGCGTCCCCAACAATGGTTTGTATTGGGCCCTATCTGCACCAACTCTGAGGATTTATGCAGCACTTGCTGTCTGCCTACCCTACCCTGCAGTGTCTGGACACTCCGCTCTGTCCCTAGGCTGATGAAGGGCCTTTTTCCAAAGGAGCATTTATTGGGCACGGACTGCATACTTACTTAGCTATCAGGTGGAAGGGAGAAGGAAGCCAAGGTCAAGCTGGACCCCACCCTGACCTGAGGAGCTAAGGAAAACAGGTTCTAATCAGATTAATGCCTGCCTGTATGGAGCTGGGCAAGCCATGCCCACTCCCCGGGCTTCAGTGTCCCTTTCTGTTAAACAAAAGTGTGGGATTAGCAGTTCTTTGCTTAGAAATACCAATGGCAATTGAAGAGGAATGCATGTCTCCTCTCTTTAAAAAAATGTTAACATGAAGTTAAATGGAGTTTTAACTCATAAGTGAATATGCGTATATTACAAATGAAAAATATTTAACGGTTGACTCTTGAACAACGCAGGTTTGAACTGCACAATCCACTGATAGGTGGATATTTTTCAATAGTAAATACTACGGTACTACACAGTCCTTGTTTGGTTGATTCCTGGGATGCAGAGGAACTGTGGGTATGGAGGGCCGGCTATGAATTATACATGGATTGAGACCCTCCTCAGTTGTTCAGTGGTCAACTGTAATGGATAATTACATAGGCCAGATGCACAACTATTAATTCCTTTCCTTAACAGCAGAATACAGGCCATACATTTTATGACTTAGACTTCATTCTAATTTTTCCCTCAGTTTTCAAACATACTCAAATCAAGTCAACAATGACCCACAGCACAAGCAAGAAATATTTCCTTTGGTTGCAAGACCTGGCATTTAAAACTGGAAGATCCTCACTATGTGTACCCTGAGCTTCACAGACTTGATTGTTTCCATCTAGTCTTTTGATGTGTGTGACAAAGAACTAGTCTCTAGATTCTAGGACATATAAAGGGCATCTACAAATCAATAAGAAAAGGACAAACAATACACTAGAAAATGGACAGTAGACATGAATAGGTAATCCACGGCAGAAGTCACTTGAAATGGCCAATACGTATAATATATGAAAAGATAACTCAAGCTCTTTATCAGGGAAATGCAAAATTAAAACAACAGATATGATTTCATATCTGTTAGGTGTGATGTTTCATATTTTTACCACTGGAGCTTAGTAGAGAGTGGGCACTCAATAAATATCTGTCAGACTTTATAGCCTTTGTAGTCATTCTGGGTTATAGTTTCTAGGACATTTTAAATGGTCTCCCTATAATTAAAGATGAAAATTAAGACAAAGAGATCCCATTCTTTGCTTATTAGATTGACAAAAAAAAAAAAATTGCCAAGCCTCAGAATAATGTTTTCTGTCTCTCATTTTGTCTCTCTTTTTCTCTCAGTATATCTCTATCTATCTATCTATCTATCTATCTATAATTTTTTCTAAAGTATTTGATCGTAGTTGCAGGTGTGATGCCCTTTCAATGAAATACTTCAGTATAAAATTTCTAAGAACAAGGACATTTTCTTACATTCCTACCAGCAGAGTATGAGGGTTCCAATTTCTCCACATCTTCACAAACACTTTGTTATCTGACTCTTTGATTCTAGCCATCCTAGTGGGTGTGCCAATACTGTCCTTTTATAGGAAAAGGAAATCCTAGGTCACGAGCTGCATTCCTTTATCAGGTCTTTTTGGTCTCTTTCAATCTGGAACAATGTCTCCATCTTCCAATAACTTTAGCGATCTTGATGTTTTTTCGAAGAGCACAGGTCAGTGCTTTGGAAGAATGTCCTTAAATTTGGGTTTATCTGATGTTTCCTCAAGATTAGATTTGGATTATGCATTTTGGGCAGGAATTCCACAGAAGTGACGTTGCGTTCTCCTCAGTGTATCCGGAAGCACAAAGCATTGGTTAATTCCAAATTGTTGGTATTAGCTTTGATCATTCGATTAAGGTGGTGTTTTCCAGGTTTCTCCACCGAAATGTAACTTTCCCCTTTGTAATTAATAAGTATCTTGTAGGGACATACTTTGAGATTATGTATCTTTCCTATTTTTCGTCAAACTTCCACTCACCAGTTTAGCATCCATTGGTGATTCTTGCCTGAAGCAATTACTACTATGATGGTGGCCATGTGATGATTTTCTTTTACATGTATAGCTGGGATTCTACTGTGAGAAAAGGCTTTCTCTTCTTCCCCATGTATTTATTTATTCATTTGTTTATTTGTATCAGTTGTGGGACTCATAATTTACAGGTTAAAATCAGTTACTATCATTTTAAAATTAATTTATTAATTAATTTATTTTTGGCTGCGTTGGGTCTTCGTTGCTGCGTGTGGGCTTTCTCTAGTTGTGGCGAGCGGGGGCTAGTCTTCATTCCATGGCTTCTCTTGTTGTGGAGCACGGGCTCTAGGTGCGGAGGCTTCAGTAGTTGTGGCGCGCGGGCTTAGTTGCTCCACGGCGTGGGGGATCTTCCTGGACCAGGGCTCGAACCCATGTCCCCTGTATTGGCAGGTGGATTCTTAACCACTGCGCCACCAGGGAAGTCCCAGTTACTAACTTTATGTAGTTATAAAAGTAGCTTAATTGAGATATAATTTACATACCATAAAATTCACCCAAGTTAGTTGTACAAGGCAATGGTAGTTAGTGTATTTATAGGCTTGTGCAAAAATCACCACAATCTAATTTTAGGATATTTCGATCACCCCAAAAAGAAACCCTGTGACTGTTAGCATTCACTCCCTATCTGTCCCTGACAGCCCTAGGCAACCACTAATCTCATTCTGGATTTGCTTATTCTGGACATTTCATATAAATGAAACCATACAATCACAAATCTTTTGTGTCTTGTTTCTTTCACTGAACATAATTTTTTAAACTGTGATAAAATACACATAACATAAAGTTTAGCATCTTAACCATTTTAAAAATAATACATTTATTTATTTATTTCTGGCTGCATTGGGTCTTCGTTGCTGCGCGCGGGCTTTCTCTAGTTGTAGTGAGCGGGGGCTACTGTTTGTTGCAGAGCACGGGCTTCTCATTGCGATGGCTTCTCTTGTTGTGGAGCATGGGCTCTAGGTGCACAGGCTTCAGTAGTTGTGGCATGTGGGCTCAGTAGTTGTGGCTCGTGGGCTCTAGAGCACAGGCTCAGCAGTTGTGGTGCACGGGCTTAGTTGCTCCTCAACATGTGGAATCTTCCCGGACCAGGGCTCGAACCCATGTCCCCTGCGTTGGCAGGCAGATTCTTAACCACTGCACCACCAGGGGAGTCCATCTTAACCATTTTTAAGTGTACAGTTCAGTGGCATTAAATATATTCACATTGCTGTGCAATCAACACCACCATCCATCTCCAGAACTTTTTTCATCTTTCCAAACTTAAACTCCATACCTGTTAAACATCAAATCTCCTCCCCTCGTCCCCCAACCCCTGGCAACCACCATTTTACTTTCTGTTTCTATGAATTTGGCTACTCTAAGTACCTCATGTAAATGGAAGCATACAGTATTCGCCCTTTTGTGACTGGCTTATTTCACTTAGCATAATGTCCTCAAGGTTCATACATATTGTAGCATGTGTCAGAATCTCCTTCTTTTTTAAGACTGGATAGTGTTCCATTATATGTATATGCCACATTTTGTTTATCCATTCATCCATTGGTGAACACTTGGGTTGCTTCCACCTTTTGGCTATTATGAATAATGCTACTATGAACACAGGTGTACAGATGCCTCTCTGAGACCCTGCTTTCAATTCTTTTGGTTATATGTCCAGAAATGGAATTGCTGTATCATATGGTAATTCTATTCTTAGTTTTCTGAGGAACCACCATATTGTTTTCTGCAGTGACTGCAACATTTTACATTCCAACCAACAGTGCACAAGAGTTCCAAGAAGGTTATCCTAACCAGCCCTTGTTATTTTTTATTTCATTTATTTATTTATTTTTATAGTAGTCACCCTAATGGGTATGAGGTGTATCTCACCGTGTTTTTTTTTTTAAATAAATTTATTTGTTTATTAGTTTTGGCTGCATTGGGTCTTTGCTGCACACAGGCTTTCTTTAATTGCGGCGAGCGGGGGCTACTCTTTGTTGCAGTGCGTGGGCTTCTCGTTGCGGTGGCTTCTCTTGTTGCAGAGCACCGGCTCTAGGTGCAAGGGCTTCAGTAGTTGTGGCATGCGGGCTCAGTAGCTGTGGCTCACGGGCTTAGTTGCTCCGCAGCATGTGGGATCTTCCCGGACCAGGGCTCGAACCCGTGTCCCCTGCCTTGGCAGGCAGATTCTTAACCACTGCGCCACCAGGGAAGCCCCTCACTGTGGTTTTGACTTGTATTTCCCTAATGATTAGTGATGTTTATAATCTTTTCATGTGGTTATTGGCCTCATTTATATATATTCTTTGGAGAAATGTCTATTCAAGTCCTTTGCTCATTTGAAAATGGTTGTTGTTGTTGAGTTGTAGGGGTTCTTTGTATGCTCTGGATATTAGCCCCTTATCAGGTATATGATTTGTAAATATTCTTTCCCATTCCATGGATTGCCTTTTCACTCTGTTGATTGCGTCCTTCGATGCACAGAAGTTCTTAATCTTGACATAGCCGACTTGCCTTTTTTTTCTTTTGTTGCCTATGCTTTTGGTGTCATATCCAAGAAATCATTACCAAATCCAATGTCATGAAGCTTTCCCTCTGTTTTCTTCCAAGAGTTTTATAGTTTTAGGTCTCACATTTATGTTTGATCCATTGTGAGTTAATTTTTGTATATGATATGACCCAACTTCATTCTTTTGCATGTGGATATACAGTTTTCCCAACACCATTTGTTTTTTTGTTTGTTTGTTTGTTTGGTTTTTTTGCGCTACGCGGGCCTCTCACTGCTGTGGCCTCTCCCGCTGCAGAGCACAGGCTCCGGATGCGCAGGCTCAGCGGCCATGACTCACGGGCCCAGCCGCTCCGCAGCATGTGGGATCTTCCCGGACCAGGGCACGAACCCGTGTCCCCTGCATCGGCAGGCGGACGTTCAACCACTGCGCCACCAGGGAAGCCCCCAACACCATTTGTTTAAAAGAACTGTGATTATTTATTTTAATGCTCAAATAGTTCTAGTTTTGGCCAGTGGGAGTCTCTTCGAGCTGGCTCCTGTGTCCTTTTGACATGTCTCCATCATTTTTTTATGCACAGCTTTCCTTTAGATCACATCAAGATGTTTCAGGTTCATCTTGTACTTTCCCAGTCCTGGCCCTGGACTCAGACATTTCTCCAGAGAAGCTTCGTTTTCTTTGAGTGGATAATGGCACTTAGGACACCAAGATCTGGGCACTAGAATTGCTCATTGCTTCTGTAGTGTTGCTGATTCTAGGCCCTCTCTGTGGACAGAGTTAGGATATAATATGGATGCGTATATGTTGTGAATCCATATACACATATGTATGTAAATCCATGCACACATCTATCTTTCTACTTATACATTAAAATCCATGAGTTCCTACTGACATCTATTGTACAATACCAATCCAACACCAGAGTGTTCATCCGAGCCTTTCTCTGTTTCCCTCTCTGTTTGTAACTCCCTTCTCCAACAGTGAGAAACCTGATTCTCATTAGCCACAAGAATTTTACTTATTTGCTCAGTCCTAAAGTACACATTCAGTAGTTTCAGATTCACTAACCTGATTCACTGTGGAAGAGAAGTCCACCAACTAGAGGTCAGTATTTGTTACAGTCCATTTTGTCTGTAGCCTGATGGATACCTTGTTCAAAAGTTACTTCAGTTTGGGAATTCCCTGGAGGTCCAGTGGTTAGGACTCTGTGCTTCCACTGCAGGGGGCACGGGTTCAATCCCTGGTAGGATTTTTTTCCCACAGCTTTTAGAAAGTTTTTTATTGGTTGCAATGATATAAAATGCATCATTTGAATTCCCCCCGTCATTAAGTGCTTGCTAGCAACAGCATAAGAAAACTTTCTGTACATCTGACAAGCTCAAATGATTTATTTCATGCTGGAAGGGGAAAAATAGCAAACACCACTCTTAACTTGTCTGTCTATAATTAACCTCTCTCTCTCTCTCTCTCAAGGCTACGTTGGTTAAAATCAACGGACAACCCCTTTTGTATGTCAATTTGTAAATTTTAATGTTTTCATCAGAATAGTCTTTTATATCACTCTCCAACAAGAAACAATAAAATTACTAACAGCAAACCTCAATACAAGAACACTCTCCAGATTAACAACTCAAACAAAATGCAAAATGTAAATCACGTATAACACAATTGAAGCATCCAAAACAATTTAAATAATTTTAAATATTTTATTTTTAAACTGCTACAAACGCTTTATACAATATTTCAACATAAAGTCCCCATAACAGAAATGTAACAAAATGGGAATGATAGTGAGAGGGTTAAAATGGCACAAATTCACCAAACAAGTATTAAACTACAAATTTTAAGAGGTAGATTACTTTTAAAGTTGAGAACAACAACAACAACAAAACACAAATAAAACAGCCATTTTCCACCAACTCAGTGATTAATTAGAGGGAAGGCATATAATAATGCACGGAGAAATAATACTTGTATACTCAGATATAGGCCAATTCGTTGGGTTTTTTAAATCTCTATTAGAGACTGATGTGTAAAACCTGATAAGTAAATTCATTTACCCTTAGGTGTAGACATACATCTACACAGGCCTGTGATGTATCCCGGGCACTGATATATTGCTACTGTCTCCGATAATATAACAGTTATAAGTTAGTGCCAGATAATAATCTGAGAGGATAATGTCCATTTGGATATATAAACATGACACTGGAAGAGGCATAAAAAAGAGTCCATATCCAATCTGGTTTCCTCTCCATTATGCTGGCAATCGGCTTGTGATAAAAAACAACAAACAAACAAACAACAATAAAAACAGGCTAAGAAAGAAGCTAAATCCCTCTGTCTACAATTCATTTAAAGGAAAGGCATCAAGGGTTGGTGTGACCAAAACATTATAAAACGAGTGCATCAGAATCCGTCATCCCTGAAATCTACAACAAACTATTGATAACACAGCGAACTTGCTTTGCAAGATTAGGTTCAACTCATTCCTTTCTCTGCTCTGGGCCAAAAGGCAGGGCCACGCTCAGGTCTGAGTTACCAGTCCCGTGAAGAGGAGCCAGGTCAGCTAGCCCATCCTATAGCGCCCTCCTCTGTGCATCTCAATCTCCTGTGAGCCCAGCACGTGTGTTGGGTGCCAGCGAAGAAGCGGATGCTTGACTCTAACCAGGGCAACAAGAAGCCCGCGGGCAATCGGCTGTGTGTTAGGGTTTCTGAGTCAGCTTCAACTGGTCTTGCAAGCTTGGTAGATTTCGTATGCTTTGCCGTAGTGCTTATCCTAAGTTGAGCATGCATTATCTTTATTTAGTCAATTAAGGTTTGTTTTGTTTGGGGGGGCTTTTCTACAGGAAGTTCCTAGAAAGTAAGAAGACTGAAGATAAATGACAACATAACACAACCTTATATGAACTGACCATGTTAAAGGAAAGGTGGGAAGACCATGGCGCAAATGTTAAGACAGCAACAGGATGACTCGGAAGGTGTGTGGGAACGTGGGTGTCCCACGCAAAAGAGACATGCTGGGAGGGACACAGACAGTATCCTTGGAGTGATGTGGCAGAGATGGTATGTGAGAAATCAGCACCATTTTGTTTTTTTAACCAATTTCATGGTAAATGGAAAAGCTTGGTCTGGAATTTCATCTTGCTTCTCCATCACTTATTTACATGTCCTTAACTGGCTGCAGTGGGAATATAGTATTTAACAACAACAACAACAAAAGCGGCTCTAAAAGCAGCATTGAAGAATGTAAAAATGCCTTGGGATTTACAAAGATCAAAGATGGGTAAGAAGGGAGTAGAAAATGTACCTCTTTCCTTATCTTTCTGTCTTACAGTCCATGGAAATGAGCCCTCAGCAACAGCTCTAAATGCAGTCCCACCGACAAGCCACAGGTGGGCTCCAGCCCAACCCGTGGAAAGTGAGCCCGACACAGCATTCGCTGGATTAAGAGCTGTAACAGGAGAATCTAGTCGGTGGTATGCCTCTGCGGCTTTGTCCTAAGAAAAGGATTTGGAGCACATGCCTTTTTCACACGCAGATTGGCACAATGGCTTGTGCTACAGGAAATGACCAAATGGCAAATTCTGCTGAGCTCTCAGTGTAGAATGGAAAACTGACGTCGTTCTCACGGCTGACTGCAAGTGTATACTTGAAAATGTGGAATCCTAAAGTGGCATTTGAATGTAAAACGTCTGAGTGCTGAGGACTAGCCCTTAATCACAGTTATGATGAAACACACAGGAAAAGGGTGTGCTGCCAGTTCGGGGATAAGTCCTGGAACATGCAATGGGGCAAGGACAGTGAAATCACTGAAAACCAGAGCGAAAGTGGATATTTCCAAACCTGTGCTATGAAATCACCCCTGAATAAAATTTACAAATAGAAATACACTGAAAAGGGAAGAAGACTAGTTAAAACAACTCCTTGGGCTTCCCTGGTGGTGCAGTGGTTGAGAGTCTGCCTGCCAATGCAGGGGACACGGGTTCGAGCCCTGGTCTGGGAGGATCCCACATGCCGCGGAGCAACTAGGCCCGTGAGCCACAACTACTGAGCCTGCGCGTCTGGAGCCTGTGCTCCGCAACAAGAGAGGCCCGCGCACCGTGATGAAGAGAGGCCCCCGCTTGCCGCAACTGGAGAAAGCCCTTGCACAGAAACGAAGACCCAACACAGCCAAAAATAAATAAATAAACAAACGAATGAACCGACATTAAAAAGCAAAACAAAACAAAGACAACTCCTTGCCAGTGTAGCACAACAAACATGGAAAATGCCGAAGCCTCCACTAAGAGCCCTGGGCTGACACCGATGGACCATCACATCCGGCCTGCGCCTAGGATCCCGGCTTTATACCAAATTCAGTACAAGGTACTAAGACCACCACAACTCTCTGAAGAAACTCCCACTCTTCTGCCCAGATGATCAAAATATGATGTCCCACTGAACGCTCATTTTGTAATTCCCAAAAATACTTCCCAAGTTTATGGTCATGGAAGCCTGCTGCTACCATTTACAGTCAGAATAATACCCGTGTCTTCTTAACTGATTTTTCCTTGTTTCCTTTTAGGCCAAATTTCATTCCAGCAATGTTAACTTTCAAACAAAGCAAAATAATTAAAACTAACTGGAGCAAAGAATAGAGACACAATTTTGTTAGGCACTTCAGTCCTTTGCAGTCTTTAGGGTTCTTCAAAAGCACTGGATGAACTTCACCCAGAGAGTTTTCCTTTATAGTAAGTTAATTTTTTTTTTTTTTTTAGCGGTACACAGGCCTCTCACTGTTGTGGCCTCTCCCGCTGCGGAGCACAGGCTCCGGACGCGCAGGCTCAGCGGCCATGGCTCATGGGCCCAGCCGCTCCGCGGCATGTGGGGTCCTCCCGGCCCGGGGCACGAACCCGTGTCCCCTGCATCGGCAGGCGGACTCCCAACCACCGCGCCACCAGGGAAGCCCCAGTAAGTTAATTTTTTCATATCAACTTTACCCTTGAACTGTATAAATGGGCTCCAGTACAAAATAAGTGATTCTTTCAGATACTATCGGAAACAAAGGCGAATACACATATACATTCTGAAGCATCAACCACCTGGGAAATGTTTTTTTAGTACAGTCCATGAAAACGATGGCATGTTCTAGGTTCTTTAATCTTGAAAAGGACAGTTTGAGATATTAAAAAAAAAAGTTACTTGAGCTAGTTCTTCCTGGTCGCCTTCAGTGAAGCTGTGTTTGAAATATGATTAAGGTTCATTTGTTTCTGTCTGTATTCCATTTTAGGATTTTACCCCATCCTTGTTAACTTCATTTATTTTTTTAAGTATGTGAAACATTAACATGGTTTCAAAAGTCAGAACTTTATCAACAAGTATGTTGCTGTGACAACAAGAAGTGTCACTTCTCTGTCCCATTTCTTCTAGCTGGCCCTCACCCAGCCCTCTAGGCAACCAATCTCAATATGTGCTGGTTTAGCCTTCGTATGTTTCTTTTTTGTAAAGGTAAGCAAATATACATGTGTTTTCTTATATCATCTTGTTTATTACACGAAGGGTTGCATACCCTTTTATGCACTTGGCTTTTTTCCATTTAACAGTATGTCCTGGAAATCACTCCTCATCCATCCACAGCTTTCCTCCTCGATCTTTTTACAGCTGCATAGGACTCCCTTGTGTGACTGTACCACCGTTTTATTCGACCACTGTCTATGTATAGGAACTGACATTGTTGCCAATATTTTGCAATTATCAATCATGCTGCAGTGAATACCTTGTGCATATGTATGTTCACATTGTTGGAGATGTATCTTCAGGGCCAATTGCTAGAAGTGGGATTGCTGGGGCAAATGAGAAACACATATGCATTTTTGTTAGATGTCACATTCCCTGGCATTGGAGTTGTAAAAAGGACATTTTTTAAAGCACGAATAAGGAAAGCTGCTATTCACAAGAGAAGCCAAACAGTCTTTCTTACTGCCATTCAGTGGTCCATGTTGGTTTTAAGATTGAGGGATTTAATTTCACAGAGACTGGTTTTAACAGAGTGATTTAATTTCACCAACATTGTCGGAGCCTCTGCGGGTGGCTGCACCCTCCCCCACACAACCTGATGCTGCTATAAGAGCCGCTCATTTCCCAGAGGCAGCAACTGAGGTCACATGTGATAAGCCACATGAGGGGCCATCTTGGACAGGCAATTCAAAGCCTGTCTGGGCTCTAGGCGATTTTAGAAATTACACATTTGTTTCTTTGTGAGATCCCAGATCTCCCAGAAAATCTGATTAAAGCCCTCTCCTTAGGAGCACACTGAGAAAGAGAAAAGCAGGCCCCATATCCAAGAGCTGGCATCCAACTCACAAACAGAACTTGGTGTGTCCCCCCTGCCCCGTTGAATGTGAACAGTTTTGTAGCACATCAGCCTCAGGCAAGGCCACTCTGAAGCCGCCATAGATCAAGACAAAAACAAGACCACTCCATAATTACGTCTGAACACAGAGCGTGAGGATTATCCGAGCCACAAAAATGACCAAGTGGTCCCCTAACCTGGCTAATATGCTGCTTCTTTATCAATTACAACTTTAGCCTCACTTTAATCTTCCCTCTTTCTAGATAAGATTTACTGATATGCAATCACAGAATCACTCCACTTCCAATCCAGAGCAAAGCCCTGCTTCCTTAAGCCCTCCCCCAAATCACCTAACACCAGCCCAAATCCTAGAAGAAATCCTCTCTAGCACCCTCTTACTAAGACACCCCACGGTTCCCCACAGTGTGAGCTGTCTCTTGTTGCAATGAGCAGTCAACCCAACTTGTTCAAGCAAGGCGTATTCCTGGGGGTCTTTGGCTGGAGGGCTTTGACAGCACTTACAGAGTTCGCTGAAAATTCAAGGGCTCCTTGAAACCTCTGGTCCACAGCCTCTTAATTAAATGGCCTTGTGCCTAGAGCATCAATAATGTCATTAAATAGATGGAAAAAGTGAGGTCTAGACAGATTAAGTGACTTCCTCAAAGTCCCACCTCCTGAGCTGGTAGCTGGGTGGGGACTGGAAACCATGGTGGCTGACCCAAAGTGTTTCATCTTTCCTGGTCCAGCTGCTCTGGGTCGCAGAGCCTGGTCCCTCACAGACCCTGTCACCAGGAGTATGCCTTATTTCCATCTCTCTGCTTCCCTTCTCATACCCCCCGGCCTTTGCCCATGCCATGCCCTCTGCCTGGAATGCCCTTCCTCTGCTTCTCATCCTTGAGCTCTCCTGATTTCCCTTCAAGATCCAGCTTGGTATCACCTGCGAGGTGGGGGAAACCTTTCCCGCCTCCTGCCTCTGGCACTCCCACACCCTGGGCCGACCCTCCCTTCATAAGCCTTGTCACACAGAAGCTACTGTCTCCCCACTAGGCAGGGCCTGCACATCTGTTCTGTGCCCCGAGTGCCTGTGCTGGGCTGCGCTGGGCTGGGCTTCCAGGGGATGTCCAGGGAGGGCTGACTACAGGACTCCATCAAGCAGCTGACTAGTGTGGGTGAAGGAGGGGAGGTGCTGCTGGCCTCTGCCTGCCTGGAGCACGCTTGGAATGAGGCTGCCAAGAAGACTCTCTGGAACTTGGGGGGCACTGACGCTCACCCTGCAGTCAGTCCTATTGCCTTCAGCTTCCTGCCCCACCACACCTGCAGGCTGCTGCTCCTGTTCCTTCCAGGACCCACTTGGGCCTCTCCAGAGCTCCTGGCTCCCCAGGGCCCCCTGGTACACTGTCCCTTACCCTGGGTCTCTCTGGTGCCCCAAGGTCTGACTGCACCGACCTCATGTCGAGCTGTTAAAGCTGTGGGCTTTTCCTAACTGGGCCTGACACCTGGAAGGCTGCAGCACGGGGGTTTGTTCAGCCACCGAGCCCCATCCCCTGCCAGGGATGTCATCCCTATGGCACATCCTCGACTAGGACAGTCCTGGCTCTTGGTCCCTGTGAAAGACAACGCCATCCCACAGAGCCAACAGAGCCCAATGCTCCTGACAAGCGGCCTCGGATGGTTTCTTAGATAAAAATTCAGCTACACTCAGGAGATTTCAGAAGCTGCTTCCGTTGAGGAGATTCTTAGAGTCCCAGCTAGAAGTGGCCTCCACTTCCTGGTTAGAGATGCTCACCAGCACAGCTGCCCAGCGCTCCCCTCCCTCCTCTTCCCTTGGTGATGCGGCCGTGCATCCTGCAAGCCCCCCAGCTCTGCAGAGCCGGGTACGTTGGGATGCACATGCCTAATGCCCCCAACCATGCTGGGTCCCTCACATGTGTCCCCAGAGCATGTGGCATGAACCAGAGTTCACGATTGCATCTGCACACCAACCAGTCGTCTATGCATCCATCTGTCGTCCATCTGTCCGTCCATCTCAGAGACAGTTCCCACAAAGGCATCCTTTCTGAGAATTTGGAGTCTTTTTGTTTCTTTGAATTGCAGGCTGGATTTGACACACATGGTTCCTTGGGGCTTGGAGCAGGAGTGGGCTGGCCACCCAAAGGTCTCTGGCTACACTCTCTGGGTGCCAGCTCTTTTCCTCAAATGTCACCCCTGGCTTCCCAGGGTCAGGAATGAAAGGTCCCTCCCCCTCTTTCCAGTGTCAACTTCTGCCTCGGCCCTTCATTCACCTGATTCTTCAACCACACTCATCTCTCTTACACCTCCCAAAACTTATCCATGCTGTGCCCACTTCCAGGACTGCCCTTCCTTCTCTCTCTTGGGGTTTCCACAGAATTGATCACAGAATCATGCAGTGAGGTATGCCCGTGGATGTCTCTCCAGCTAGACTGGGGGCTGCTTAAAAGCAGGGGGTGGACATGATTCATCTCTGTGCTCCCAATGCATGGTATGGGCTGGATCCATAAGAGTCTCCAGTTATGTGGGTGGGGGGGTGGATGGTTGGGTAGGTGTGTGAGTGGACGGATGGGTGGATGGATGAGTGGATGAATGAATAGGTGGGTAGGTGGGTCACTGATGGGTGGATGAATGGGTGCAAGGCTAGGTGAGTGGTTGGGTGATGGGTGAGTGGGTGGGTGGATGGATGGAAGAGC
>NW_006777287.1:1466740-1491437 GCF_000442215.2 Lipotes vexillifer | reverse complement strand
AAGAGCGGGTGATGACTGTTCTAATGTTTTGACCTGCCCTATCTGCTTCCTGGAGCCTCCCGTCTGACCCTTCCACACAGAACTTATCTGTAATCATCCAGAAGAACAGACCTCCCTCTTTAGGAAGCTCCTTCCTCAGTGTTAGAAATTGATGCTTGATGAATACACATCTACTCAACAGCTTTGGAGCAGAACTCAAGTGACAGGTTGACAGCTGGACAGACAGAGCCCTCAGAGGAAGGGAAAACAACTGCCTGGGAGGGCCATCTGCCTTGCATGGAGACCTAAGATAGGAAAGAGATTTCTCTTTCCTCCTGGGCTGCCTTGGGGCCTCTAGATCCACTGTGTACTTGGAAGTCTCCCCAGAGACCTCTCCTTCCTATTGCCACACTGCCCTAAATACCACCATTAGATTAAATCGTTTCCAGTGAGGCTTTGCCTTCTTCAGATAGCCTCTGCCACAAACACGTTCACCGCTTCTGGAAGACATTGACATTTTAGTATAAAATACGTGTCACGAGAGGCCGAATTTCTGGTGGCTGAGAGAGATGAGGTTTACTGAGTCCATCCCTCAGTCCCTACAAGTTCCCCAGGAAGGCCTCAGGTGTGACCTAAGGACCAAAATCTCTACATTAGCCTTGCGCACCCGGGCACTTGGGCTCTTGGCCGACTCTGCCTCTCAGCCTTTTGAGCAGCTTCCTTATTGTGGAGGGGCGTGCCTTTCCCCTTCTGGTCTGCAGTGCTTTATCTCTGAAAGCAGGGCCTGGGGTGGGGGTGGGGAGCTTCAGTTTTTCAGCTGTTATGCTCTTGGAGACCATCTGTTCCTCCCTAAAAGGTGGCTACAAAGGTCCTCAGTAGCCAATTCCCAACTCCAACGTGTCCATTGTGCAGATGGAGAAACCAAGGCCCCAAGAGGTGACTTCCCCCAGGGAGCCCCACAGTCACCTGATGGGAATTCGTCTTTCCTTGTGCTCCTCCCCGCTTTGTCCTCTGGGCCCCAGGATCCCCTGGGTGGCCGCCACAGGGGTTCTAGAGAGAGTGAGCCAGACACATCCTCGCTGGCCAGGGATCTGACTCACTGATCCATCACCCAGGGAGCACTTCCTAGGTATCTTAGCCCAGGATGGAGAAGCTGGGCTCTGGTAGGCCAGCATCTGGAAGGGGTCCCAAGCACCCTTTCTAAGATGTCTGCCATTGGAAGTTCTGCAAACAGACCTAATGACTGGCAGCTGACATTTATTTAGTCGTTGCTCTGTGCTGGACTATTTAAAGAGCTTCTCATCCATTATCTCGGTTAATCTGCTCCTCAGGAACCATAATTACCTTCATTTCATCGATAAGGTAGCCAAGACTCAGCTATTGAAACAACCTGTCTGAGAATAAAGCCCTTCCCACTGGCGTCACCAGCCCAGCAGCCCAGGATGGCAATGGGGCATTTCAGCACCTGTGTGTCCTGAATAAGCCCAACACAACTGGCACTGTCCAGGACGGGGATGGGGAGCTGGCTGTGCCTTAGATCTGAATCAGGGCACAGCACTGACGGTGGGAACCAACAGGGGGGCCCCTCACCCCAGAGGGTCATTCCACATCTTCAGGGTTGGGGGGTGTCACAGCCCCCCTTTTCCACACCCTGTGCAAAGCACAGCCCTTCCCTCTAGGAGCAGGGCAGAGCCCAGGATGGCCTGGATTCAGCTGTCTCCCCACCCCAGCCCCTGGGGCTCCCTTCACGCAAGACCCTTCCCCTCCCACCTCTGTACCTTATCTGTACTATGACCTGGCGGATGCGGTTAAAGAAAAAGTTCCAAAATGGTAAGGTCACGACTCATACACATATAAAGTGAACACACGTCCAAGATTTTACTTAGGGCTTTTAGTAATGAGAACTGCTAAGACGTTACAATCAGCTCAAAGGAGAATCTTCAGAATAGATATATATAGATGACTTTGCCAATTGATGCCCTAGGATATTTGGAGTCATCCTTTCTACAGGGTAGAAAGCACTTGTATCTCAACAGGACAAAATTCACTTGCATGTTTAATAACGGGACTCCTCAGTTCTGCGCATGTTAACTCCTGTCTCTATAGAGTTTCAAAATGGCCCAGCCACAGACAAGGGTGCTGCCTCTATGGATCAGATAAGCCATAAATGTCCCCTAGACACACGAATGTTCCATTGAAACGACACCTGGGAATAGTTCTGCCCATTGAAAAGCCTCCCACAGTTTTTCCTGACAATGTATAGCACTGAACTAGACATTGGCTGAGACTTTTTGCAGCTCAGAGGCCTTCCTGAGTTGAGGCATGCCCAGCCCCTGTGGTTATATCCGCTTTCTGACTCATCTATCTCCTCACTTCTTTGCTTTTGAGACCTGGACGCTGAGGGGCGCCATTAGCTCACCTAGGACGTTTGCGAACTTCAGGAAAGGACGCCCCTTCCTCCTGACGGACATGGCCCCATGCCAAGACCCAGGGATGCAAGAGGAGCCCAGGCCACATCTCCATCCCCACCTGCCTCCTGCCTCCTTGGCCGGGTGTCCCTGGTCAGGGCACAGCCTGCCCAGCTGTGCATGGTGGCCTGCTGCCCCAATATTATACGGTCAGTAGTGGTGACCCCCCTTCCTTACTAAAAGGATCTAGAAGAAAGCGATCAGCTTGGGGTTGAGGTGAGGGCCCTGACACTACACCTGAGGGGCTTTTTTGGGGTGAAGGGCTAGGGTGCTGAGACTAGAAGGGAGACCTCTCTGCTCTCTGCAAACCTGCTGTACATTTGGGCCAGCCTTGGAATTCAGGAGCAGCAGTCCCCCTGTCCAGCCAGAGCCAGGAGGAGGGTTGGGGGTCCCTGTGCCTCCCCCACTCTCTGTCTGGGCAAGTTGGTGGGGGGCTGGGGCTGGCAGTGGAGCTGACCCCTCCGAGCCCAGGGTGGCTGGTCTGTCAGGCCTGGCCTCCCCACTGCCGACAGGCCAGCGGGCATGGCTCCCTCAGCCCATTTCCGAGCCTTGCCCCAGGAGAAAGGGTGTGAAGACTCAAAGGTGGCAGAGGAGCAGGACAGTGGCCTAACGCTGGGGAGCCGCTCTTCTGCCCGCTCACTGTCTGTGGGGGCTACTCTTTCAAGCTAAATGCTTCCCTGGGCCTGGGCTGCAAGCAGGCAAGCCATTTATTTGACAGCAAAGAATACTGAGGCCCGGGAAGGGTGGTGGCTTACCTGGGCCCCAGTGGCCCTGGGAACCCTAAACAGCTTCCTAAGTGTAAGCTGCCCATTCCAGGGACAGATCAATGACTCCCCCACCTACCAACCCTAATCCATCTCTAGGCCCCTCCTAGGCCTGGCCTCTGGGTCTCCTACAAGCGATGAGAGAGCCAGATGTGGCTTCCTGACCGAATGAACACTGCCTTCCTACTCCTAGGCCTTGGCCTTCTGAGTCGACGCCTTTGCCTTGACTTCTGTCTCCCTTTTCCTGTCCCTGCACATCCAGGCCCTCCCTTGCCCTGGGCCCTCTTCCCTGCACCTTCCTACCCCACCCTCTAGGAAGCCTTACCTGAGTCTCTGCTCCCTGATCTGAGCAGCTTGCTGGCACTTCTGCTTTGTATCATGGAGGCTTATAAGCATTGCTCATCTTTCCTGAAGCCTGGAGTTTGGTCACATTGTCTCCAGGGTTCCAGAGCCCACCACTGTGCTCAACTCGGCTGAATGAAGGAAGGGGCGGTTTCCCAGCTCTAGCTTTGTCCCAAGTAACAAGGTTGGAGAAAAGCAAAACGGTCCTGAATTCCACTCCCCGGCCTCTGCCAAAACCTGGATTCCTAGAGAAAGCACACTTCTTGGTTTCTCTTACAATCCCCAGCCAGGTGTAGGTGGAAGGGGAGCAGCACGCCCATCCCCCCCACAGATGCCATAAGTGTGCCCCCAAGGAGACATGTGCACAGACACCAAGATCCAAGCTCATGGGTACATCTGAACACCTGAGCACGTGCCATGCATGGGCCCCTAGGGATACACGTATACACATGCCCTTACCCAGGCCCATGTCCACACATGTGCATGGGCCCCCAGAGTTGTACATGCACAGATAGTGAGGCCCAGGACTGTGGGCACACCTGCACCCATCCACACACACACATGCACATTTATACAGGGCCCATGGACCAATATGCACCTGTGTACACACACATTTATGGGTGCCCAGGGGTACGCGTGCACAGACATCACAGTCCAGGCTCCTGGGTGCTTGTGAGTCCATACAAACACAGATGTGCTTCCATGAACCCCCCAGGGGACATGAGCACAGACAGCCAGGCCCAGGCCGATGGAAATAACTCCAGCCATGCCTACACACATGCCCAGGCCCAGGCTCTCAGGGGTACATGCTTACTGACACCCAGGCCCAGCCCCATGTGTGCACCTGGTCAATCACACTGGCAAATGCACCGGCACCCGGGGTATACAAGCACAGACACTATACACACAAGCCTGGGCCAATGGGCTCCTCTGTACCTGTGCACTTACACACAGCCACGCATGTGCACCCTAGGGTACACCCATACACACACAGACACAAACACTCAGGCTTGTGCCCATAGTAATAGGGGTTTGAACACGAAATATCCTGCATAAGCACATCCCGGTGTGTGTACACTATTGCTATTCACAAACACCCTGATCAGGGTACAGGCCTCCGTGTCCCTGCTGGGCTCATCTGCACCCTAGCATCTCCACAGGTGCACACTTGTACTTGTGTAATGCACATTCACACCTGTACCCAAACCAGCAAAGCCTGAATGCACATGCATGTACCACATATGCACGCATGTGTGAACACTGTAAATGTGCACACACAGACATAAGCACAGCAGGCACACATGCAAATAATTTCACACATGCTGGAATGCACACTGCACACACACGTCCATGTGGGCGTGCACACCCAATAACCCTTGGAAGCTTTCAATCACCAACTCTGCCTGGCTGGTAATTGCTTTCAGCTCCTGCGTCTGGCAGAACTTTCTTGTGAGATGTGGTCTGTGATCTATGATCCACCCCAGCTTTCCCCAGCCCCTGCCACCTAGAGAGATTCAGACATTTGTCCCTAACCTTGGGCTGCCACCAAGCCTGAGACGACACCATTAAAGCTACTCTCCCAAACCACGGCACCAGTGGCTCTAAACTGCATACGTGTTATGCGGGAGAACAGCCTGGCGTGAACCAGGTATGGGTGGGGCTTTAGAAGGAGGCTTAGGGCGGTTCTGAAAACTCCCCAAACAATTCTTTTTTAAAAAAATTTTTACTACCCCCAACAATTCTTACTCATCTTGCAGTGTGGCTGAGGATGTCCTGTGGATACAGCCCCCAGAATCCGATCTGTGGGAGTGCTGCGGATTTCACCCTGCGTTTCTCTGGCTACACATCACCTCTCTGAGCTTCAGAGCCCCGTTCAGCTAGACAGGGAGACTGTGATGAATTTTCCTTCTTTCACTTGAATGCCTGCTGTCCTCAGACATGGCCAAAATGAGTCTCCTGGAGTCAGATCTGAAACTGAGAGGCAAAGTATTAGTTTGCTCAATGTATCAGGGCTGCCATAACAAAATACCACTGACTGGGTGGCTTAAACAACAGACACATTTCCTCAAAGTTCTGGAGGCTGGAAGTCCAAGATCAAGGTGCCATTCGAGTTGGTTTCTGGTGAGGCATCTCTTCCTGGCTTGCAGATGGCCACCTTCTCACTGTGTCCTCACATGGCCTTTCCTCTGTGCACGTATGCATGGAAAGAGCTCGCTGGTGTCTCTTCCTCTTCTTATAAGACTCCCCCCCCCCAGTCCTATTGGATTAGGACCAACTCCTATGACCTCATTCCTCATTTAATTATGATCTCCTTAAAGCCCCCATCTTCAAAAACAGTCACATTGAGGGCTAGGGCTTCAACACATGAATTTGTAGGGGGACACAATTCAGGTCCTAACAGTCAACAAACAAAGCGCTACCTTGAGCTGTGGCAGGATGGTCTCTTCCTCTTCTTATAAGACCCCCCCCCCCCCAGTCCTATTGGATTAGGACCAACTCCTATGACCTCATTCCTCATTTAATTATGATCTCCTTAAAGCCCCCATCTTCAAAAACAGTCACATTGAGGGCTAGGGCTTCAACACATGAATTTGTAGGGGGACACAATTCAGGTCCTAACAGTCAACAAACAAAGCGCTACCTTGAGCTGTGGCAGGATGGCTACAACTCCTCCTTTTCCTCAGATGCGTTCCTGAGACGTGTCTGTGCAGAAACCAGATGGAGAGGAGGAGTAACAACAGGCACGATCACAGCCCGTCTTGTAGACATAGAATTCCTTACTGCTTGCAAAGTACTGCACTTAAAAAAATGTCGTATTTACTGAGGTATATTTTACATACAGTAAAATGTCTCCTTTGTAGCATACAGTTCTCCGAGGCTTGACAAACAAAACTAGTTGGTTAACTGCCACTAGTAGGAGAGAAGTTCTCTCACTTCAAAATAGTTCTTTGCGTGGCCACGCTGAAGTCAGCCCCTCCCTCCACCCCTAACCCTTCCCTGGCAACCACTGATCTGTGTGCTATCCCCCCAGTTTTGCTTTTTTCCAGAATGCCATATAGGTGGAATCAGACAGTATGTAGCCTTGTTGTTATTCAGGCTCCTTTCACTTAGCCTAGTGCATTTGAGGGTCATCTATGTTGGATGCATCAGTAGTTTGCTTTTCATTGCTGAGTAGTAAGTGAGGATGTATCAGTTTCTTCATTTATTTGCCAGCAGTTGAAAGACATGTGGGTTGTTTCCAGGTTGGGGTGATTGCAAACAAAGCTGTTATGGATATTTGCATATAGGTTTTTGTATAAACATAAGTTTTCATTTTTCTTGGATAAATACCTATGAGTAGGATTGCTGGGTTGTGTGGTAGGTGTATGCTTCACTTCATAAGAAACTGCCAAACTGTTTTCCAAAGTGACTTAACCATTTAACACCCCTACCAGCACCATAGGAGAGTTTCAGCCTGGCCAACACTTAGTATGGTCAGTCTTTTTAAGTTTCACCATTCTAATAAGTGTATAATGATATCTCACTGTGGTTTTAACTTGCACTTCTCGAATGATTAATGATGTTGAGCGTCTTTTCACATGTTTATTTGCCATCTGTATTTCCTCTTTGGTGCAGTATCTGTTCAAATCTCTTGCCCATTTTTTAATTGGGTTGTTGGTTTTCTTATTATTGAATTGTGGGAATTCTTTATATATTCTGGATACTGGTCCTTTGTCAGATAATGTATTTTGAAAATATTTTCTCCCAGTCTGGGGCTCATCCCTTCACTTTTGCATTATACATTTATATCTATTATTTTGTTTCATTTATACTTTCAACAAATATTTATTAAGTGTGCCATGCACTGCTCTAGGTACTAAAAACACAGAAGAGAACACAACAGGCACAAACACCTGTCTTCAGGGACCTCCCATGCTCAGTATTATTCAATAGGCAATGGAAAACACTAAATTAACATGTTAGATATTCTACTTGTCCCCTCACCCCCAGCAATCCATTCTACCTCCTTCCCTGTCCTGCCCTGTGTCCCCGTGTGGACTTCATCAGCCATGCTCTGCCCCACCTGGCTTCCAGCGGGGTTGGCCAATGAGAGGCCCCAGTAGGTGACTGGACAACACAAGGACAGAGAAAGCCAGGTGTTCACTGGCTGGGGCTGGGTTCCAGCTTCTCCTGGGTTTCGGGAACACTGTTCCCTTTCCTGTCCCTTCAGGCCTAGGAATGGTGGCAGCACCCCTCTGATGCCAGTCCCTGGGTAGCTCAGCAACCTTACTGGTTTACTGAACTCTCTGCACCTCTGTAATGGTCCCTTCATTCAGGTCTCTTCGAAATTCCACCTGTGTGTGCTTTGTGTCCCTCCACCCCGAATGCAGTGCCCTGGCTGACTCAACAAGTAGATATATAATATACTATTAGGATGTACTAAATGCTATGAAGAAAAACAAAGCAGGATGCAGGGATACAGAGGTGCTATTTTGGATAGTCAGGGAAGGCTTCCTAAGGAGATGATCTTTAAGCAGAGAAAAGAAAACGAAGGGGGAAGCCATGTAACTGTGAACGATGTACGTATCTTGGGACGAGTGTTCAAGCACAGGGGAAACAGCAGGCGCACAGGCCCTGAGGTGGGAATAATGCTTTGGTGTGTTTGAGGAACATCAAGGAGGCTAGTGTGGCTGGAGAGAATAGGTGAGTAGAGATGCTGGAGAGATTGGCAGGGCAAGAATTATTATACTCATCTGCCAAAGGTGGAAACCCAGGTCCCAGGGAAAGGCAAGGCTGGCCTGAGGTCCCACAGTATATCCTGTGTTTCTGGGGAACAGGAGGAGGGCTACCATATGCCCCAGTGAGAATGTACAGCCCCCTGGGGAGGCCTGTCAAGTGGTTATGGCCCTGGCTCCTGGGGCCCCTGCCCTCCATGGGTCAGCCTGATCTCTGATCTGACTTAAGGACTCCAGTCTGTCCTCACAACAGCCAGAGGGTCCTGTTACAACCCAAGTCAGCCCATGGCCCTCCTCTGCTCAGACCCCTGCTCTGAGATCTCTCTCAGAAAAAAAGACAAAGTCCTCCCCGTGGCCAGAGAGGCCCTACAGAACCAGGCCCTGTAACCTCTCTGACCTCACCTCCTGCCACTCGCGCCTCGCTCACTCTGCTCCCACTCTACCTCAAGTGTGCCAGGTATGCTCCTGCCTCAGGGCCTTTGCACAGGCTTTCCCCCTTTGTCTGGATTACTCTCTCTCTAGATGTAGCCCCTCCTGGGGTCACACTGACTGGTGTATGGATCCTCCCAGGGTCACATAGCCTGGGGTGTGGCCACTCCTGGGATCAAAGAGATGACAGTGTAGACATTCATGAGGTCACTATATTTGGGTGTAAGCAATCCTGGGATCACACTGATTGGAATGTGGACCTCCTGGGGTCACACACTCGGGTGTGGAGGCTGTAGGGCGTCACACAGCCTGGTGTGGGGTCATGCAGGATGGGGCGTGGCCACTCCTGAAGTCTCATGGGCTGGGATGTGTTCTCCTAGATTCCTACAGATTGGTGAGTGGACACTCCTGGAGTCACATGGACTATGATCTGGTACCTTCTCACACAGGTTCAACTTTGGACAACATCAGAGTCACAAACTTTGGGGTCTGGACCACAGGCTGAGACAATGACATGACTAAGGACACATACACCGGGGAGCCACTGTAGTCAAAGGACTGTGGCGTGGACACTGCTGGAGTATCATAGGCAGGAGTGGCCACGCCCCAGTGTATGTAACACCAGGAGGGCCCACAGTCAGCCTGTGTTTATCCAGAAGGAGACCTCTGTAGTCATGCTGCTTGCAGTGTGCCCTCTGCTGGGATCACACCAACCGCAGCAGAGATGCCCCTCAGGACAGGCAGATGGGGGTGGACAGTGGTGTGATCACACCGAATTTGGTGTGGGCATTCCTCTAGTCACAATGAATGGGTGACCAACGCCCCTGTGATCACAGACACTGGAACATGGAGACTCCTTTGGTCACACAGATAGGGGGTATCCTCCCCTGGGTCACCCAGACTGGAGTGTAGACCCACCAGCAGTCACAGGCATGGGACTTTCATACTCCTGTGGTCACCCTCATGGGAGCACACCCTCCTGAGGCCACAGGCACTGGGTATAGACACGCTGTGCCAGCAACTGTGGGGTTTGGACAATACTGGGTCACATACACTCGAGATTGGACATTGCTTCTGTCACAGAAATTCAGGTGTGGACATTCCTGGGCCACGGAGCCTGGAGTGTGGACACCTCTGTGATCAGTTTGAGATAAGCACACTCACAGTGCCACTCAGACTGTGCTGTGGAACCTCCCAAAGTCACACAGACTAAGCCGTTGCCACTTCTGGACTCTTGACTGTGGGGTGGACACTCCTGGGGGTCACAAAGGCTGGGCTGTGGACGTTTCTGTAGTCAAACATTGGGATGTGGACACAGCCAGGGTAAAACCCACCAGACCCATCTGGGGTCACAAAGACAAGGGGAGGACATGTTTATGGTCATACGCACTCAAGTGTAGACACCCCTCTGCTCACCTTGTTTGGGATGTGGACGCTTGTGGCATCATGCAGACTGGAGTTCAGCTACTCCTAGGGTGACAGGGATGACGTAGTAAATGAGCCTGTGGGGCCACAGAGACTGAGGTGGGGACACTCCTCGCTCCCACACCGAGTAGAAAGCTCTGGAGTTGCAGGCTGGGGAGTGGTCACAGGTCCCAGAGCATAGAGACTTCATTGATCACACAGCCAAGGGTGTACCATCCTAGGGACACATGGACTAGGTGGTGGCCACTCCTGTGGTCACACAGAAAGTTGATCATCCTGAGGTCATGCAGACTATTGTGTAGACCCTTCTGGAGAAACACAGGCTGACTGTGGGTCCTCCTGGGGTTACATACACTGGGGTGTGGACATTCCTGGTGTTTCAAGCACTGAGGAATGATCACTCCTAGGGGACACTGACTAGCAGGTGGAAAGCCAACAGTGACAGACTGGGGTGTAAACAAACAATGCTTTCGTAACACAGACTAGGGGTGTGCTTCCCTCAGTACACACATTGGCATCTGGAGACTCCTGGGGTCAGACAGAGGGGGTGGACATTTCTATGGTGACAGAACCTGACATATGCCACTGGTGGAGTCACCCAGACTGGGACGTGGGCACTGCCGCTGACTGACATACTTTGCAGTGGGCACCTCTGTGGTCAAATAGACTGGAGTTTTTACAATGCTGCGGTCAGAAACTTTGGGATATGCACACTTATGGGGTCACAGACTATATTTTGAATACTCCAGGTGTCACACAGACTGGAGTGTATACCCTCCTGTGGTGACACAGACTACACTGTAGACACCCTTGGGGGGCAACAATGACAGGTGTGGTAACCCTGGGGGTTACAGCGACAGGGGAATGGACACCCATTGTTGTTACACAGTCTAAGCAACTGACAAACCTGCAGTCATCTGACCAGGACGTGTACACTTTTGGGGTAACACAGGCTGTGCTGCGGAAAGCCTGGGGTCACAAAGACTGGAGAATAAACAATCCTGTCATCACAGACTGGGGTGGAAACACTCCAGGAGTCACTCAGACTAAAGTACCCCACTGGGGACACACGGGCTGGGATGGATGTACCTCTGGGGACAAACTGACTTTGGCGTGGAAAATCCTGGGGTCACACTGAGGGGCGTGGACACTCCTGGAGTCGCAGGACTAGGGCCATGCAGGTGGAGTGGGCACTCCTGAGCTCAGAGAGCAGGCCCAGGCTGGGTGGGCCTCTCCTCGGCCACACACTTGGGGGTGTGGACTCCACTGGCTTGCACAGTCTGGGAATTAGACACTGCTCCCGTCAGAGGCTTTTGGTGTATACTTCTGACGTTACACAGATGGGGTGGACACCAGGGACACACAGCCTGAGGTGAGTTTGCCCACAGGGTCCCAAAGGCTGGTGTGTTTACGCTCCTGGGAATTGAGATGTGGATACTCCTGGGATTATACAAACTGGGCTGTCCACACTCCTGGGGCGTCACTGACTCTAGTGTGGACACTGCTGAATTTACATGGTGATGGGTGTGGACACACCACCTTTTGTGTGGATACTTCTGTTTTACATTCCTGGAGTCACACAGACTGGGGTGTGGACATTCCTGTGGTCTTACTGACGTGGGTGATAAGACTCCTGGGTTAACAAGCTGTGGTGTGGGCCCCCTGGGGTTAGACTCCGTATGGACACTCCCAGGGTCACAAAGTCGGGTATAGAAACACCTGGGGTCACAGATTGGGATGTCAGTAGTCCTGAGGTCAATGGCTGGTGTGTGGACAAAGAACAGTGATTTTCTAAAGATAAGCGAGTAAGCTGTGGAAGCCAGGTCTGCCCATGTAGCTGGTGTTTGTCAGCTCCTGTTTGCTAAAATATAGAAATTCAGGACAGCAGTCATGGCAGACTTTCTGATATTCCTTTAAGAGAGGGGTTCTTAATGTAAAGAATTTGCTCTGGGGAGTTCCCTGGTGGCCTAGTGGTTAGGATTCTGGGCTTTCACTGCCGTGGTGCGGGTTCAATCCCTGATCGGGGAACTGAGATCCCACAAGCCATGCAGCACAGCTAAAAAAAAAAAATTGTTCTGGGGAACCCTTTGGCATCTGATCTGATCAAGTCTGTGGACCCCTTCATAGAATATTTTTGAAAGCATGCGTGTGCATGTGCATACACACACACACACACACACACACACACACACACACACACTCAAATACACAGGATTATGGAAACTAAATAAACAGCATGGAGGTTCCTCAAAATATTAAATAGAACTACCATATGATCCAGCATTCCCCGTATCCCAAATATATACTTCTGGGTATATATACAAAGGAGATGGAATCACTGCCTCTAAGAGCTATCTGCACCCCAATGTTCATTGCAGTATTATCTACAATAGCCAAGATATGCAAACAACCTAGGGGTCTGTCGACAGATGAATGAATAAAGAAAATGCGGTATATGCATATGATGGAATATTATTCAGCCATAAAAAAGGAAACCTGCCATTTGTGACTACGTGGACAGACCTTGAGGTAAGTATTATGCTAAATGAAATTAGTCAGAGAAACACAAATACTGTGTGATCTCACTTATATGTGGAATCTAAAAATGGGTGAAGGTGGTCAAAAGGTACAACACTTCTAGTTATAAATAAGTTCTGGGGATGTAATATACAGCATAGTGACTATACTTATCAACACTATATTGTATATTTGAAAGTTGCTAAGAGAGCAAATCTTAAAACTTCCCATCACAAGAAAAAAAAACTGTTAACTATGTGAGGTGATAGATGTTAATTAAACCCGCGGTAGTCATCTTGCAATATACACATGTATCAAATCATTATGTTGTACACTTTCAACTTACACATTATATCAATTATATTTCAATAAAACTAGAAAAAGTTGCCATGTTAAAATGAAACAACATTGGGATGCTATATTAACTTTTTTTTATTAATACATCAAATTTTAAGATCTTATTCAAAGTAGTGACCAATGTGAACAATATTTTAAGATGCCTGCAACGACTGTAACGTAACATAAAAAAGTAACTGTGATCTGTATTGGTGGAAGATGCAGGCACTGCTTTTACTACTGTGATTTGACGCCAGCATTCAGATCTGGGAATGTACCTAAAATTTCAGTTATATTAGTGAAAATAAAGATGTAATATTTCCCTCCATCAAATCCACACATAACCCTGACTTCTACCCAGGTTAAGAACCCCCGCTCTCAGGGTAAATTCTGGACATAATCAGGACACGGCTGGAAAGATTTAGAGAAGAGGCAAGACCCCACTCAAGAATCCCCTCTGCAGTGCAGATGGACATTCCGTGATGTTTCTTTCCTCGCTGTGTTCCTGGTGGTTGCTGCAGGTTCCCACTCGGAGCTTGTATGTTCAGGACCAGTTGATGAGATATTTGAAAACAAGTTCATCAACTCAATTTCTGGCTTTCCTGACAGCAAACAGCTTCCGAGTCCTTATCAGATTGCCAGCTAACTAAAGGTCAAAGTAAAAGGAAGTTTTAAACCAAAATATGTTTCCCCACTGTCTTCTACTATAATCATAGTTTGCTCAGCTACTAACATTTTTTGAAGTTTTTTCCTTTACTTTCATTGTGAACCATAACACACAGAAAAATGCATAAAACATATAATGTTCATTCTTTGATGTGTAGTTCTCCACTGTGAATAAACCAGGATTTAATGATCCATACTACAGCTGATGGATATTTGGGCTGTATCTAGTCTGGGGGTACTACAAATAGTGCTGGCTAGGAACATTCTAGTACTCATTTCTTAGGAGTGGAACTGGCACACACGCAGCTTTAGCAGATAATGCCTAACAATTTTCCAGTGGCTACACCATTATATGCTGCCATGGGCGTATTCAAGAGTTCCAATTGCTACACATCCTTCCAGACGCTTAGTATTGTCAATCTTTTTAGTTCTAGCCTGCATTTCCCTGATGAGCAGCTTTTCATGTGCTTACTGGCCATTCTCATATTTTCTTTTCCTTACTGATTTGTAGCAGTTTTTTAAATATCAAGGATACTATATATAGGGATTATAAATATCTCTTCCCATTGTGATTTGCCATTTCATTTTTTTAAAGATGTCTTTTTTACTTCTTATTTTAATGGAAGACTTGGTCTGAATAACCTGCAAAGCCATTGCCAGACATGGATGTCCTCTAATGTGGTATCCTGAGTGTGCGAAGCCCTCCAGCACTGATAGGTTTAGCCCAGACTGTTCCAGGCAAACTGGCTCCTCACTGCTCCCTCACATACCAGGCAGGGTTCCACCTCAGGGCCTTTGTATTTGCTATTTCCTCTCCCTGGAATGCTCTTCCCCTAGATAAACACACGATTCCCTCCTTCATCTTCTTCAGGTCTCTGCTCAAACATTACCTCAGTGAGACCTTCCATGATAACATTTTAAAAACTGCAAACTGCCACCCCCTAGAATTCTTGACCTCTTTACCCTGCTTTAAAAATTTCATATCCTATATTACTTTTACGTTTTATGTGTGTGTGTGTGTGTGTGTGTGTGTGTGTACATATATAGAGAGGTCAAGATAAATAGTTTGTGTATGTGTGGGTGGAAACTCCTGCATTTAGACTGTGTTACTGCTTATCACCTTTCCCAAACTAGAAGCTCTGAGGGCCAGGATATTTGTCTGTGTTATTCCCTGCTCTATCTTCAAACCTAGAACAATGCCCAGCACACAGCATGTGCTCAATAAATGTTTACCGAGTACCTCAATATGTAAAATCCTTAAAGCAGTTCCTGGCACATAAGATCAGGTGTTTTAGTGAAGGTTTGCTGACTGAAATCTTACCAGTTGATGTAAAAATTTCAAAGGTGAAATTTTACTCAGTTTTTTCTTAAAGGTGCCATTTACTCAAATTCTTAGACAAAAAGGCAAATTTACCTTAACATCTTAAGGCGAACAGTTCATTTCACTGTCTTCCACCTACTCAAGAAAAAAAGAAGGGGCTCAGATACTTGGCTAAGCTTTTCCGTTCACTGTACTTGGTTTTACCCATTGATTTTTATAGCTATTGGGAGGCAGGGAAGAGAAGTTTGTCCCAGAAACCATGTGGTTTGGGGCAGAAGGAGGCACACGAGGGGGTCACTGTGGGCACAGAGAAAGGGCATTAAGGGCTCTGGGCCCATGTTTCCAGACCTCAGAGGCCAGCAGGGTGTGGCGCTGTGGGGCGGCCAGGGACTGGGGCAACGTGTCCACTGTGCTGATGGGGCAGTCCTGGGGGCGCATCTCCTTGGCCAGCCGCCCCTTCTTCTTCAAGGTGCAGGCCTCCTGGTATGGTGGTGAGATGGGGGGCTGCGTGGGCGGAGTATACTTGTATTCTGAGCCATCCTCTAGCTGCAGGGACACATGTTGGCAGGGGGTGGTGAGGACCTGGGAACCTAGGACAGCACCCCCCATCCACCCACTGTTGGCTGGGCGCTTACATCCAGTGGGTAACTGCGGTCCGAATCATAGGCGCTCAGGTCCCCACAGGTCACAAATGGTACAATGATGCGGGTGGGACCATCTAATTGGTTGAAATCTGGATCTGACAAGCAGGGAGAGATGAGGCAGGACAGGGCCGGGGTGTCTGGGAACAGTCGTGACTCAGGTTGCACCCAGGATGGGTACCAAGGCCTTCCCAATGTATCCACCAGCTACTCTTACCCTCCTTTACCAGAAATCCTTCATTTGGTTCAGATCACTTCCTCAGGGAAGCCCTCCATGATCACCTGTTCTAAAACACACCACCCCCCCAACCCACTTTTCTCCGACTGCACTTATGTCCACCTGCCATATACTGTCTGGACTTTGTCTCACTCAAGTGTGCCTGCCACAAGAGCCACTCTGTGCTTTTTCCCTCTAGGGGCCAGTCTGAAGGCCCTCACAGGATGACATTCCCAAACAGGGGTGGGGTTTCCACCTGGGGCGTGACTGAATCTTCTTAGTCTAGAATCTCCGCAGACAAGTGGAGTCTCCCTTGGGGTAGGACTCAGGATCCTCCCGTGACAGACTTTTCACCAGGTCCAAGAGTTACCACTAGGCCACTGGGCTAAAGATCCTCCTGGGACTAAATATCCATACGGGGGTGGAATTTCCAGAGGATGGGGATGAGGATCCTTTTGGGACAGAATTCCCCTAAGGTGCAGAGTTTCCACCAGGGGGTGGGGCTGAGGGTCCTCCTGGGACATAAATTCCATTGGTGGACATACTCTCCCCAGGGATGGGGCCCAGGGCTCTGGCTCTCACCGTAAGAGTGGTCCAGCAGGGGTTTGGTCAGGTCCGGCAGGAAGCCCTCAGGGGGGTCATAACCCTTACAGACAGCAAAGGCCTCTGTGGGGATAAGGTGGAGTGAGGGGCGACTGCCACCACCACCCCGTGTGGATGGGTCCCTGAGATGTGCACCCCCCAGCCTGGCCCCTCCACCCCACTGACCAATGCTGGAGTTCCGGCTGCTCTTGGGCTTGGCACAGAGCACGGTGGAGAAGAAGACACGCAGCTGACTGTAGATCAGTGTCACATCCCGGCCTCGGAAGATCTGCAGGGTGGGGAGGCAGAGATGGAGGCATGAGGATGACCTTTGGAGACCCCTCTCTACCTCTGACCAGGTTCCCTGAGCCTTACCTTGGCCACAAAGCAGCCCCCTGGCTTCAAGACATGTGTAGCAATATTCAGAGCCTGTGGGCAGGACAGATGGCTAAGGCTGAGGTGGAGACAGCCAGGAGGGGGCCAAACTGAGGCAGGGGCAGCCAGGGTTACTCACGGCTAGGAGGAGCTGGGCCTGCATATACTCATCAACATCATGGAGGCCGGTTACTGCATCAAGAGAACAGCATTAGGGGGCCATCCAGTCTAGCTATGCTCCTGTTCTAACCTCCCAGAGAGGTTAGAGAGCTAAAAACATTTCCTAGGCTCTCTTACTGCTAAGGTTCTGCATGCAAATACTATCTGCCAACTAGATGCGTACTCTGAGCTCCTAACCCTTAGGCACTCATTTTTATTCTCAAAACCACCTCAGGCGCGAATATTGTTATCATCATTTCTACCTCCAGTCCAGACTGTTCCTCTTGACTCCAGACTCAGATCAGAACGAACATCTCAGACTCAATACATCCAAAAACAAACTCCCGATCTTCCTGCCCAAACCTGCTCCTCCCATCATTTTTCCCATCTCATCTGATCCTTCCAGTTGTTCAAGCCAAAAATCTTCGAGTTACCTTTGACACACACCCACCCACCACTCTCTCCTCACACCCACATTTAAGCCATTAGCAAATCTTCTCAACTCCACCTGGACGACTGCAGAGGCCTCCCTTCCCCAGGTCTCACCCCTCACACTGCTCACAGCAGCCAGAGGGATCCTGTCACAACCCAAGTCAGGCACGGCCCTCCTCTGCTCACAACCCTCTCATGGTTTTCCCCATGCTCTCATCTCAGTGAAGAAGCCAAAGTCACCACTGTGGCCCAGAAAGATCCACACAAGGATCTGTTCTCATCTCTTACAACTCTCCTGCTCACTCACTCCGATCCAGCCACGCTGATCTCGCTATACCTCACACATGCCAAGCACCCTCCTACCTCAGGGCCTTTGCATAGGCCAATTCCTTTACCTGGATTGTTCTTCCTCCAGACGTGCCCCTGGCCCATTCCCTTGACTCCTTTAGGGTTTTGTGCTAAAGCCAATGAGGCCTTCCCAACTTTATTTAAAATTCCTACAGGTACTCCCCTCTTCCCTCTCCTTTTCATTGACATCCCCATGGTACCTATCACCTTTTGACAGGCTACATAGCTCAATCACTTGTTTCTCTTCTGTCTGCTCCCACTAGAACACCAGCTCTATAAGGTCAGAGATTAGTAGAATTTTATTCACAAATATTTTCCCAACATGTACAACAGTGCCTGACACAACAGGTGCTCAGTAAATGTGCTGAATGGATGGATGGCTAACTAACTGAAAATAAAAAAAGAAAGAGTGAACACTAAGATGGAATTGGACAGTTGCAGAGAGATGAGCAATAAGAAGATGAAAGGGTGGACAAAACCCAAATGGTAGAGTACGGGGAGGGAGAAGACAGAGGCAGAGAATAGGAAACAGAGGTAGGAAGAAGTTGCTAGATATAGGAACAGCTGACAGTGGAGAGAAGAGGCAGTAAAAGAAGCCAACAGAGGTGGGACATACAGAGAAGGACACACATAGGGCCCCCGCCTGGCCTCCCAATCCCTGCTGTTTACCATCAGGAGCCCCGTCGCACACCACTAGGTCCGCGGGGCAGCCCTCAAAGTGCTGGATGATCTCCTTGGCAGTGGAAAGCTATGGAAAAGAGGGAGGATGAGTGGCCCCAAAGCACCCCCTCCACAGCCCTCTAACCCCACCTGCCCTTGGCCCTGGCCCACAGCCCCTGGGTCAGCCAAATTCTCAGGCTTTGCCTAAGACCGGGCTCCATCTCTGGGATCATTTTTTGCTGTCTCTCTGTGATGATGACAGGCTGGCTCTGTTTCTCTGCTGTTACACTCTCTTGGGTTCTCTCAAAGTTACTCCATCTCTGTCTGTCTTTCTCAGTCTGCTTGTCCTTCTCTTTCTCTCTTCCACTTGCCGTAGTCCCCAGGTTGGGGGGCCTTTGCCCAGGATACACCCCAAAACCCCAAGCCATGCTCTCACCTGGGTGATATCCCCCTGGATCTGTAACACACCTGGTAGTGGAGCCATAGCCTGAAGGTCCACGGCCACCACGTGGCCGGACCCCTGGCCCCTGTGGACAACACGGTCCATGTCAGCCCAGTTAGCACTCCTGGTCCACCCTCCATCTAACCTGCCCTCCCACTCTCCCATCTGGGACTCCACACTCACCCAATCTTCTGGCTCAGCACCTGGCTCCAGCTGCCCGGGGCCGCGCACAGGTCAACTGCCCGCGTCACACCTGAGCACACACAGGAAGGTGTAGTGGTCAGCTGCACCCACCTCTCCAACCTGGGACCCTACAAAGTTCACCCCTTTCCCCTGGGGAGCACCCATATCTATCTGCTGCCTAGATGCCCAGCTCCTTTCACATACCTGCCCATCTTCCTGCCTGGCCCCTGCCCCATAGACCCTCCAAGTCAGCCCACCTACCACAGGGAGCTCTGTAGACCTAGCCCACTTGTCTATTCCCTTCACCCGCCCCATCCCCCAGTGACTCGCCAGCCAAGTGGGGACCTTGGAAGAGTTGGAATTCCTCGTCAAGTTGTAGCAGCTTGAAGGCACTGCGGGCACGCCAGCCATTCTCCTTGGCTAGGCGGTAGTAGACATCGCGCTTATCCTTTGACGTCCGTCCCATCTCACACACTGTTTGCCCAGGGACCTGCCAACAGTAAGCTGACGCCGCCCTATATTAGTAAGTGGGCCATCACCTACCTCTGCAGGGCAGCGAGAACCACAAAAACTAAACCGGGCTCATCTGACCCATGTGACAGCTCACTCAACAGGTGGGAAGGCTGGAGCCCAGTCACTAACCCCAATGACCTCACTGAGCCTAAAGGACACCACCACTGAGCTCTCAGGCTCCATCACTAACCCCACAGATCCCCTGCAAAGATCCCACAAACCCAACCCTTATCTCATAGATGACCCATTACTGACCCTGTCCACCTCCCACTGCTGTCACTCACACCACATATTAAACCCCACTATCAACCCTTCTCTGCCCACCTTACCCCCAATAACATCTCACTGTCTTCCCAGCTCTTCTCATTGCCCCTAGAGTCATATAGCCCTACTAGCCCCCCATTAATCCCTTGCTTTCACCCCATTATCCTCATACTACCTCACTGCACTCCCCACCTCCTTAATCTCTCTCCCCTGAAGTGATCAGGCCCCCAATAATTCCATTACTACATCTTTATCACCGCCCCCCCATTAATGCCTGGAGAATCATGGCCTATTAGTCCCCCATCGAGCTCTCAATTACTATGATTTATCAGTCCCCATTAACCTGGCCCTCCAACTGATCCTTCATAGATCACACCACTAGCCCCTTGTAACCCTTCACTACCACACATTCACGTTAATCCCTGATAATCATACATCAGTTCCACATTCTCCCCTCACTGCCCACCTTTATCCCCACCCAACAATCACTTGATGATCACACCCAACAGCTTACTATTACCCCCTCTTTGCTCACTCTGCTCCTATTAATTCTTCAAAGATCATACCATCATCACCCACTAAAATCTTTTGATTACAACACCCCTTCAGCCTCTCATTCTCTCTTCTTTGATCACTACTCCCATTAGTTCCTTGATCATGACTTTTACCGGCCTCTATTATTCCCTCAACAGCCGCACCATTATCCTTTCAATCACTATGCCCCACCACTCTTTAACCCGTTGAATATTATACCTCCATCAGTCCCTCAAGGATCACACTCCTACCTGCCTCCCATTGTCTTCTAGTTGCCCACTCTACCATCCCCTCATTAATTAACGAACACATCCCATTGGCCCCCTTGAACACATCGACTAAAACACACCTTTTAGCCCTCACCGATTCCCCAATAACACTCCAACCAGACCTTTATTACACCCACGCAGCCCACCAAACCTCCACACCCACCCATTAACAGCCCTCTGGCTACACCGCCGGTCCCTCCTCATCATTACCTGAAAGCCCAAGTCCCCACTGGGACCACAAGACCGGCTCCGCCGGTATCTGGACCTCTGCGCCCCCCGCCCACTCCCAGACCATCCCGCATGAGTGGTCCCCTTCTCCAGACAAACCTTGGGTCTGGAGCCCACCTGGTGCCAGCTGCCCGGACTAGGCAGCTGCAGCGCCGAGGGCGAACTTGCCTCCTTCCCTCACCGGCGGGACAGCGCAGGCATGCCTCAACCGTCTTGGCCGGGACCCAAGTCCTCCGCGCCCCAGGGCCTACCTTAAACTTTCGGAGTGGGGAGAAGCGGAACGAAGGAGGCCGGTCCGCAAGCAGCCGGAGCCTCGGCGACAGCGCAAACCGGTGAGAAGTCGTAGGGCTTCAGTTTGTATTTTAGTTGATCCGAATGTCTGTCGCGCATGCCTAAGGGCAACCGGAGCGTGGAAAGCCTGTCGTCGTGGAACGCGGTAGCTCGCGCCAAGCGGGCACCCGACCTGAACGTACCACGTGAGTTCCGCCATCTCGCGCCGACGTAGCCGGCCGAGCGAACTGCCGTTCCCAGCATGCAACGGGCGCGAGTAAAACGCCGAAGTCGCGCACAGCATGGCTGAAACGTCGCGAGGCACGAGAACTGACTTTGTTCTTTTGTTACAAGGCGAAAATCGACGTACTCTCCGCCCCTCCCTTCTTGTACAATAGTATTCCTTGAACCTGTGGACTACATTTCCCAAGATACAACGCGCACGGAGGCACCTATTTATTTTTTTGCACGCCGCGAAGTGCAATCACCTCTGGGGTAGCGAATTTGAGAGGAAGGAGAGTGCGTTAATTAAGTGCGCGAGCGCGCAGAAGCTGCGCGGCTGCAATTTCAAATCCCACTTCCGCTAACTGATAGCGCCTTCTGACTGTTACCGTCTCAGAACTGCGGTTTCTTCTTCTGTAAAGTGGGGATAACAAGTAGTTCAGACTCCACAGAGAGTCATTGGCAGGATTAAATAGGTGTAGTTCCGCACACTGTAATTCTGTGTTCTTCAAACACTTTTAACTCGGACCTAGAAAAAAAGACTGCATCTCGACCCAGTGCACAAGCAAATATAGTAATGGAAACATTTGTTACAGCGTTTACCATGTGCCAGGCACTCTTCTGAGTGCTCTCAGTGGTGTGCTGGTAAATGGTTAACAATCAGCTCTTTAGGTGGAGAGGGAGAGGAAGACCTGATTTCTAACATTTGCCAGTTTCCATGGTTTCCATACTATCATCTTGTCAAATTTCAACTTACCAAGGTGTAGTCACGGAACACAGAGTCTTGGAAGAGATGCACTAGTGCACCATTGTGTATTATTTCTACAGTACAATTAAAATAGGGATAAATGATCTCAGGAGCATAGAAATAATGAAATGTAGTAAAATAATAATTAAGAAGTGATGAGTTTTGAGTATTTATCACCTTTTAAAATCTAATTTATTTAATTATAAGTTTACATAATTTCATTTTTAATAATAGCTGTGTTTTCCCCAGTTTACAGATGAGGAAAAGGAGACAAAGGAGAATATATATATATATATATATTCTATGTGTAAACATATGCCATTTACTGCATATGTGATGATATAGAAATATAGTGATGTCTAATATTTACTAGTATATAAATTATATATTAGCAAATAAATATAAATATGTCATGTGGAAATATATATTTATGCTTTTTTGTATAGTTTATGTATAAAATATACATATCTTATATAAATGTATATGCTGATATATATATATATAAATCTGCTAGTATCTATACATATCTACTTACTAAAGTAACTACTAAATGTAAATATACCATTAAGTATATAAATATGTTATGTCAGGTGGTGATAAAAGCTATGAAGGATAATAAAGGAGGGTGAAAGGATTGGAGAGTAACAGGGGTTGAATTGCTATTTTAGACAGTGTGGTCAGGGAAGGCTTTCTGACGAGGTGACATTTGAGCTGAGACCTGAAGGGGAGCACACCCTAGGAATATTTGGAGGAAGAGCATTCCAGGCAGAGGGGACACCAAGTGCAAAGACCCTGAAGTGGGAATGAGCTTGGCGAGTATTCAAACAACTGAACAATACATTCATCATTCCTTAGAAATGTGAGCTTCGCTAGGCAGGGGTTTCTGTTTTTTGTTCACTGCTGCCTCCCTGGCGCCTAGAATAGGGCCCGGCACACAGGTGGTGTTCAATAGATGTTTGCTGAATTCACCCTTTTGTTGCTTTGTTCCTTAACTCTTTCCGTAGTGGAGTGCTCTGCATTTATGTGGGGCCCTGGGAGGAGGTGTAGACAGCCGCGCAGAGACCCTGGAGAGCCAGGGAGGAAGCCAGAGCTTGTCAGCGGAGTTCAAGGGCATTGTGGGGGGCGGTGGGAACATGGCTCCCCTGCAGAGGTGAGCAAGTGTGAGAAAGCAAGGGTTCAAGCCACCAGGCGCTGCTCCACAGAGAGGAGGGGGTGCCAGGCATTGGGGGCCCATGTTCACCCTGTGGGATGCTTCCTGTTTTCTTGCCTCTCACAAAGAGGATGTTTAATTTTTTGCAAAGAAACTTGCTTCCTCCAGCAGGGCTGTGGGGATTGGGGGACAGGAGCCAGGCTCTGAACTCCCCAGGCTCTTCCCGAAGTGGGGTGTCTGCCTGCAGCTCCCACCCAGCACCCCACTGAGTGTAAAGGTGTCCTCCCCTCAGCCTCCTGAAAAGGTCAAGGAGAGGGGAGCTGCCAGGCCGGCCCTGTGCTGGAGGGCATCTTACCACGTGAGGGAAAGACGGGGGTGGTCCCGGTGCAGGGGACCAGACACTGACTCAGAAAGCCTTGCCGTCCAGGGGCTGCTTTGAGGGACGGAAGAGTTATCCGTGGGGAGCCTGCATGAAAGGAGAGGTTAGAATCCAAACCCAGCTCAGTGGGAGGATGCCTTCACTGGCAGAGAAGAGTTCATTAATTCCTTTCACAAAGATGTTATTGAGCGATTACTGTATGTCAAGCATTGTTCTTAGTGCTTCACCTGTATTAATTCATTCAATCTTCCCCATGGCCCTGAGTTAGGCAGTAGTAAGCCCTGCGGGAAGCTGAAACAGTGAGGTTTTGAAACTTGCTCCTGGCTGCACAGCTCCTAAGTGGCAGAGCTGGGAAAGCTTGCGTTGTTAACTGCTTTGCTCCGTGGCTCCCTCCCCTGAAGACTGCTGAGTAGTGTTTTAATGAAAAGCAGGGGTCTGCTTAGAAGAACTGACAAGATCCTAAACTGACTTTTAATAGATTCGATAGGAATCCCAAGTGTCCCACGAGGGTCTGCTTTAATGAACCAACAAAAGCCTTAAATGACCCTGAGAAAGGGCCCTACTTTGATGAACGAACAAAGCGTTCTTATCCCTGGCACGGCCTCAAGGCCTCGGTCAAGCTTAAAGACATCTGTTCCTTCTAAAGCAGGCTGCCTCTGCAGCCAGATTTCACTTTCCCTTTGTTTTTCCTCCTACCAGCATATGTGGAACACCTGCTGTTTGCAATGCCCTGAAACTTAGCTGAGCTATGGGGTGCAGATCTGGATGAAGGTTTGCCCCACCCCTAGAAGAGTTCACTCGGCAGAAATAAAAATAATGATGATAATATGACACCTGATAAGTAGCATTCATTGACCTCCAGCTGTGTGCCCAGGTGGCCTTGTGCTGGGCAATGTTGGAGGGCAGGGCTGGCCCTTGGAGGGGAGGACAATGATCAGAGAAGGAAGCTGCTGCTGGGAGGTGGTGGGTGAGGGCATCTGTTTTTTGTTGAAGTTTCACTAGTTCTTTGGATGGGACACTTCAAACTTTTCTTGGAATCTAGACACCTGCCTAGCCAGTCCCCGTCCCCCCGCCCCTTAGTCATTTGGGCCAAGGCCTCTGCTGACAGGTGTCTCTTTC
>NW_006777287.1:1464199-1466696 GCF_000442215.2 Lipotes vexillifer | reverse complement strand
TTCCCTGGCTGGCCTGAAGCACAGATGTTTAATGGCGCTCAGGGGGGAAGAGGAGAGAGACAAGAGACACGGAGTAGGCTGGGATAGACAGGGGAGTGGTGTGTGTGTGTGCACCCGCTGGCTTGCGCCCGCGCACCTGTGTATGAATACCCTGAGGGTATCTCAGCTACCTGTACATGTTCCCAGCAACAAACACATGTATGTGAGTTCCACGTGTGTCTTACTATGTTACTTGTCTGGTTGTGTCTTGTGTCTATCGCTGCCTATCCAACTCATGTGTTTCCTTTTTGACAACTGTGTGTTGGTCCCATCTGCTTGCGCAATTCATCTATATGGGGCTGTGTGTGTGTGTTCCCTGGGTGCTTATGTGTCTCCTTTGTAATGCTCGTGGGTGAGAAGTGTGTTTATCTGTCTCTCCTCTGTGTGTGTGTCTCCGATGTCTGTGTGTCTTTCTTCTCTGGCACCATGTTTGCATCCCTCCTCGGTGAGTGGCTATAGGTGTGTGCTCCCTAAGGGCATTTCTTCTGGTGCCAGTGTATGTTCCCTTGTTTCCTCTTCATGCAGCTTTAGGTGTATTTTCTGCATTTCCCTTTGTAATGATAGTAAGTGTACTCTCTGCATCCCTGTTTTTCCAATTTGTGTGCCTACATATGCATTCCCTGTGCATGTCTTCCCCGACTTGATTTGTGTGAATAGCTGTGTATACATGGCTCTGTGCATCTATCTGCTTGAATGCAGTTGTGCATGTGTCTGTAACTGCGGCTTCTCTGTCTGTACAATCGTGTCTGCCTGTGGGTGCCTCTCTCTCTGTGACCAGAGCTGTATGTGGTCGCAAGTTCATACACAAATTCACATGCACAGAGGTATCATGATAGAGGCTGAACCTGGACGTTGGCCTCCAGGGTCATCTGAACCTGGAATCACATGTGTCGGAGATGCTGGGCCTGTGTATGATGTTGTCAGCTCTGTGGAATCATATTTGGCTGTGTGCTCTGGCTCTGTGTGTGGCTGTGAGTCTGTGTGTGATTTGCCTGTTGGTTCTCTTTGGTGTGGCTGTGAGTCCATGGGTGATGATGTCTGTGAGTCTGTAGTGGCTGTAAAGCAGTGTGAGCCTATCACTGCACTCGTCTGTGATCTCTGTGTGCGGCTCAAGTGGGTGATGATACTTATCAGACTAAGTCACTCTGTGTGGCTATATGTGGCTGTCCCATGGCCTGGGCTCTCCATGTGCCATCTGCGCGTGTTCGTATTGGTCAGCCTATATTCTCTGTGTGTGGCTGGGAGTCTGCATGCGAGTTTGTACCTCTGTGCGTGATGGCGAACCTGCCTCCATCTCTAAGCCCCTGGATGGGGCTGTGATCCCTGAGTGTGTGGGAGTCTCTCTCCTGCTGTGGGGAAGTGAACGCCCCATCCCTCACCCTCCTCCCACTGCGAGTGGGGTGGGAGCCTCCAGGCTAGCTTTGAAGCCCCAGCCAGCCCCTGGCCTTTCCGGGAATTCTGTGCTCTCTGTGGGGGGCGGGCAGGTGGGTGGAGGGGCCGGGACAGAGGCCTCTTGTCCACCTGGGCCACAAACAGCCCAGTTGAGTCGGGCCTGGACCCCATGTCCACCCCGCCTGACTTCCTGCGGGAGACACATGCTTTGCCTGGGACAGACATGCCTGTCACATGCCCGAATGGAGTCAACTGACAGACCCCTATTTAAGAGAGACAGGCAGACAGACAGTGGGGCTCCTCCATTAGGGTGTGGACAGGCTCCACCCAATGCCTAGGCTGGGGTCCAGGACTTCAGGGTGTGCCTAGTTTGCAGACAGTGTGTATCCACACTCCCCGCCCAACTACAAATGCCCTCCCTGCCTCCCTCTGGGGACCCCCCCAAGATCTAGGGTCCTCTTTAGGCTGGGCTGTCTGTCTGAGGCCAGCCTCTGGTGGCCTGGCCGTGCCTCTCCCTGCACCTGTCCCACTGCTGTCCCCAGGTCTGTCTGCTCCTCTGCCTGAATCTGACTTTCTCTGCCTGTTGCCACCTGCCCCTCCATGTGTCTCTCTGCCTCAGCAGGACTTGCTCTGTCCCTTTGAGCCAGTGTGTCTGTTCCTAACCTCTGTTTGGGGATGTGTCTGGCTGTGTCCACCTGTCCATCTGCATTCATCCAGGAGCTTGCTAGAGCCTCTCCTTGCCCACTGTTTCTGAGTCTCTTTCTTCACTGACTGCCCCTCTGCCTGTCTACCACTCCCTCACACCCTTTCTGTCCCCTCCTGTTGTCTGTCCTTGTGCTGTTTCTTCTGCCTGCCTGTCTCTATTTGGGATTGTTTCTCTTCCTATTTCCTCTCCTCCCGCCATCCATCCCATTCCACTGTATGTCTGACCCCTGAGTCAGTTCTGTCTGTCCCTCTCTCTAGGAGTGGATCTACTCCCTTGATCTTTCAGCCCATCTCCCCCACCTCCCCTGAAACCTATGTTTCCCTCCATGTGGGTTCAGATGAAGGGAGGCACACCCCCCCC
>NW_006777287.1:1445438-1464157 GCF_000442215.2 Lipotes vexillifer | reverse complement strand
CCAACGAAGGGTGCCCACCCCCCCCCCCCCCGACTTCCCCCTGCCCAGAACCAGAAGAGGGAAACTGAATTAAAGTTAAAACTTAACAGGAAAAAAAATCCGCCTGCCAGATGGGGCCCGGGCAGTGCTGATTAGCCGCCGAGCAAGCCCGGCGGAGTTGATTGGTCAGAGGGCAGGCGAAGGCAGGGTCTGGTTGAGCGGGAACCCTGCCGCCCGGCGGGGTCCCAGAGCCCTAGTTCTGAGTTGCTGCCGCTTCAAGAGCTGAGAGGAGCAGGAAGGTGAGGAGGGGGTGCTGGCCATCGAGGGGGGCTCCTGAGTCCCCAAGGCACGAATGGGGGTCCTGGGAGAGGGCTCAGGGGTTCCCTGGAGGCATTTTTAGCACTAGTGCGGAATTGAATGGGAGGGGGAATCCTTTTGGTACCCTGATCCCAGGAAATGAATTCAGGAGTGTGTGGGCGGCTCCAGAGGGTGCTCATGGCTGACGAAGGGGCTCCTTGAGAGCCTTCCCCGACCCAGGAAGGGGATTCAGGGCTTGAGTAAGGGGTTTCCTGGAGGGAGTTTTAGTCATGATGGGGACCTTGAATGGGGGTTTCTGAGATACGGCATTCCCAGGAAGTGAATTCAGGGCTGAGGGCTTCTTCAGAGACACTCCGTCCAGAAGAGGGAGGCTCCAGGCTTGCGTGGGGATTGCAGAGACACCCCACCCCAGGAAACACATCAAGCCCTGGGAGGGGGCTTTTGATGATTGTTTCAGAGACAGCTCCTCTTCAGGAGGGGAAATTAGGGCTTGGCCATGTTCCTGAGACACCCCAAGCCCAGAAAGGATCTCAAGTCTGGAAGTGTCTCTAAAGTGACTTCTACTGGAATAGGAGTGTTTAAGACTTGACAAGAGTCCCAGAAAATACCTCTCTAGTCCCTAGAAGGGGGATTAAATGAGGGTCCCTGGGTCACTTCTATCCCTGGAGGGGGTTCAGTTTGGGGAATTTCTTTTGGCCTCCAGTGAGAATATTCAGAGTTGTGGCAGAGAGCAGTTTGCCGAGTCCAGGGTGTGGGGGGCTGGGGTCGCTGAGCCCGCCTCCCATCCTCAGCCCCTCCAACAGGTTGCATCAGCTCTGGGCTCAGGCTGGCGGCCCAGGCGGGGAGGAGGGGGGTAGGGGGCGTTAGGAGGGGTGGGGCAGTCAGGCGGACACGTGTCCCTGTAAGGAGTGAGAGGCATGACCACTCGGTGAGGGTGGAGGGAAGAGGGGGGTGTGCGGGGGACCCGGGCAGGGAAGAGACAGACAGCAAGAGAGAGTGAGTCTGGGGTCTGGGAGGAGAGGCTATCCCAGCTCCAAATGGCCATCTCATCTGCTGAGGGGTCGGTATCTCTCTCTTTCTGTCTCTGTCTCTACCCCTCTATCTCTTGCTGCCCTCTTTTTCTCCATGTCTCAGTGAGTAACTGTTGGCGTCTCTCCCCTGAGTCCCTCTCTCTCTCTCCCATCTCTTGCTTTGTCAGCCTCTCCCTCTTGTCTCCAATTATCTCCACTTGTCTCCCTGTCTCTCTAATCCCTCTCTTCCTGTTCCCCTCACCTCATCTTTGTGTCTCTGTTTCTATATCTATCTGTCTGTCACTATCGGACCCCCCCGACCCCCTTCATCTAGTTCTTCCCACTTTGTAAGCCCCCCTGCTCCATCTCTGAACCCCCCACCCCATTTCTCTGCCCACAGGATGGAACTGCAGGATCCAAAGATGAACGGAGCCCTCCCTGGGGGTGCTGTGGAGTGAGTCGGGGACTCAGGGGGTTGAGGTCAGGGATCAGAATTACCTTCTCATCAGCCTCAATTTCCCTGCCTATTCTAGCTACAGGCAGGAGCATGAGGGCTTCCTGCCCAGCCATAGTCCTTCTCCTGGGAGGAAGCCAGCCCAGTTCATGGATGTGAGTGACCCCACAGGATCTGTCCCAGCTGCACCTTGCCCAGCTCAGCCCCTCCCCTACTGCTCCCTCTTCCCGGTTATTCCCTTCAGCTGTTTTGCCTCTGATCGCTGCCCCACCCTTCCCTGTTCCTCTCCACTTCCAGCCGCTCCCCTCTAAAATCTCACCTAGCCTCTCCCTTTCCAGCTCTCCTCCTCTTCAAATCCTTTTCCTTCCTCTGATGGCCCTTCCTGGGCTTCTCCTCTGCCCCAGTCGCTTCCTGCCTAGTCTTTCCCAGGCCCCGGCACTGGTCTCCTTCCCTGGTCCCCCTCCCCATGTGTGCCCGGGCCTTGACCCTTACCCGCAGTTCGAGGGGAAGACATCGTTTGGAATGTCAGTGTTCAACCTCAGCAACGCCATCATGGGCAGCGGCATCCTGGGGCTGGCCTATGCCATGGCCCACACAGGGGTCCTCTTCTTCTTGTGAGTCCTAGGCAGTCTGGGGTGGGGGAGGGGTGTGGTGGGCAGGCGGGAGGCCTGGGGGCCAAGTCCGAGCAGTGCCATCTGCCACAGGGCCCTGCTGCTCTGCATCGCTCTTCTGTCTTCGTACTCCATCCATCTCCTGCTGACCTGTGCTGGTGTTGTAGGTGAGACCCAGAGCTCAGCCTAGACCTTGGACCCCAGATCCTGGACCCAGGACCCCAGACACCACGCTCAGCTCTCTGGGCTCCAGACCCCAGATGGCACCCTGGCCCTCAGACCTCATCTGGGCTCCCAGGTTCCCAGCCCTCAGCCCTCAGTCTGGCCATCAAACCAGAGCCCCCATCCCAGACCACTCCACGCCACTTCTAGCCCCCACCCCTCAGTCTCCAGCACACGTACCCATGGAAGCCAGCACCGCAACCCTGAGACTGCCGGTCCTCAGCCCCCAGCTCTCAGACTTCACTCCTGCCATGGTCTCAGCCCATATCCTGCCCCAAGACCCCAACTACCCACATCCGGCCCCCAACCTTCTCCCTGGCCACAGATCCACCTACCAGACTCCAACCCCAACTGCTTAGCCCTCACCTCCAGCTCCCAGCAATGAGGCCCAATTAGCCCAAGCCCCAGCTCCCCAGCTCCCAGATTCTCTGGCCTCCAACTCATCCCTGGCCTGGGCTCCTCGACCCACAATCTGTTCCTTTCTGTTCCCCTCCCCTCCAGGCATCCGAGCCTATGAACAGCTGGGACAGAGGGCGCTGGGGCCTGTGGGGAAGGTAGTGGTGGCCGCGGTCATCTGTCTGCACAATGTTGGGGGTGAGGACTCTGGGAGGTGGGGGTCAGCTTGGGGGAAGAGGGTGGGCTGAGGTGGGCTTCCCCAGGCTGGGGTGGGAGGGAGATGAGAGGGATCCTTCTGCTTACACCTCCCCCCACCTGCACCAGCCATGTCCAGTTACCTGTTCATCATCAAATCCGAACTCCCCCTGGTTATCAGCACTTTCCTGGACATGGACCCTGAGGGGTGAGTGTGCAACACCCCTTGGCTCTGGCCCACAGACCACTGATTCTGCCCGTGAGGTCTGGCTACTAGCTTCAACTGTGTGTCCAGCTGACCCCCAGGTCTTCCATTTTGAGACAGTTGGGCAGAGGCCAGTTTGTTCAGACTGCGATTCCTGTGTGTTGTGATGCCAGTAGTATGTGTGACTGTTGCTCTGGCTGTAGGAGTCCAGTAAGACCATATGTTGATTTTTGTGACTGTTCTGGCTGACTCTGTGTGTGCAGCGTACTCTGATGTTGACCGTGTGGCTGTACCTATTCAGTTGACCTGAACTCTGTCCGTGGGTTTGATTCTGTGACTCTTATACTGGCGGGTTCTCTGGCCATCTGTATGCTAGCTGACTACAGCTGTGTCCTGTATACTGTGGCTCCAACCATGTGTGTTTGACATTTGCTTACTCTGACTTTTTCTGTCCAGTGGATTCTGTTTGATTCTGGGTCCATTAGGCTGGCTGAATCTGTCTAGCTATAAGTGTATGGTCACTGACTCCAAGAGAGTATGTGCATGTGTGTGTGCAGTGTACCGTGGTGCCAGCTAAGTATACGTGATTTGTGTTTAACTTTCTGCGTTTAACTTGGTGACCATCGTTCTGGCAAATTCTTTCTGGCTGTTTGTGTGTGATCCTGAACTACAGCTGTATATGTCTTCTGTATTATGGTTCTAGCCATGTATGTTTGCCTGTCGTTCTGAGTATGTATCCAGCTGACTGTCTGTCTGTTTAATTCTGGATCCATCGGCTGGCTGAACCTTTTCAATTGTTTGTATATGATAGCCGATTCTGTGTATACTCTTAGATCTTTGGTTTGATCCTGAAACCATCCAGGTAGCTGACAGTCTATGTGACTAGGTGTGTCTAATTATTATAATTAGCTCCCACTGTATATATGACCAATGGTGCTTTGTTGGTTCATGTCTGTGTAACTGTGTGTCTAAGGTAGAAAGAGAATGTGTGAATACCTGGAGCATAGTAAGCACTTAATAAAATTCTTCTGAATAAATGAGCAGTTGTTCAGCCAATTCTGTATTAACAGACTATCTTGCCTGGGCACCTCCCTCCAATCTCTGTACAGATCCTGCTCTTTCTTTGAGCTTGGTTCCAACTGAGTGGCCAGCTGGCTGATTCTGTCTCTATTTCCATCTTTGACTGTGTGGCCAAATCGGCCTGCCACTTTCAGGTGCTCAACAAACCTTGAGTTGTTCAAACAACCACACATGTGTGTTTCTGACTTTTTGTCTGACTCTGCATTGTTGCCTGCCTACCAGATCATCAGGCTGGTGTTCTACCTATCAGACATACCAGGGTTATGAATCTCTCTGTGTCTGGTACCTTGTGTTGGACTATGTGAGTCTGGCTGATGTGGGGTATTGTTTGCTCATCTGGTTGTATGTCCATTTGAGGTCTGATGGCACAGTTTTGTCCAGCTGTGTGTGTGTTTTCAGCTATATCCCTCTGACTATGTGTGACTGACAGTCTGATAATCCGTCTGGCTGTTTCCATCAATCATTTTGTGCCATTTGTCTCTGCAACCACCTGGATGACTTTTCACAGCTGAGGGGTCAGCCCATCTCTCCTGACTGCATGCAGAAACCTCTCTGTCCAGCTGTCTTCTATGAGCGTCTTCCTGACAGTTTTCTTTGGTAGGCAGCTACTCACTATGTTTACCTGTCTCCTTAGGGACTGGTTCTTGAAGGGAAACCTCCTCATCATCATTGTCAGTGTGTTAATCATCCTGCCACTGGCCCTCATGAGACACTTGGGTAAGAGGCTTCCTGAGTTGGTCATTGGATGGTGGAATTAGAGAAGGGGAGCCAGATTCAAAGAATCTCCACTTTCAAGGGCTGTGGAATACCAGAGGAGAGCTTGTTTGGTGTGGATTTTTTTTTTTTTTTTTTTTTTTTTTGGGTTTTGGGGCTTCCTAGATGAGCTGACCACCTCACTGTCCTGGAATGACTGAGAAACAAAGGCAGAACAAGGACCCTGGTTAGGGTCCTGCAGGTCAGTCTCATCTTTCACACGCTCCTACTGTCAACCGCTATTTGTTCACATATGACTTACTTCTCAACCATATTATAACCCTAAGAATATTCCCATCACTAATTCTGCTGTGTGTGTGTGTGTGTGTGTGTGTGTGTGTGGTGGGGGGTGGTCCAGATAGAAGTAGAAGTTTGTGCAAAGTGTGGCAAAATTGGGGTGAGGGGGCCTTGAAGGCCAGCCTGCGGGGGTTGATATTTGCTCTGGGGGGGTCCCTTGATTTCTGAGGCTCCATATATTGCCCCTTGCAGGCTACCTGGGGTATACCAGTGGTCTCTCTCTGACCTGTATGCTATTTTTCCTCATTTCGGTGAGTCTGAGGGAGAAGGACATGAAAAAGTGCGGAGGGAGTTTGGGGCGTTGGGACATAGCCTTCCCCATGACCTCACTTCCACACCCTCCCTCCCCCAGGTCATCTATAAGAAGTTCCAGCTTGGGTGTGCTATAGGCCACAATGAGACAGAAGTGGAGAGGAAGAGCCCCCCAAGCCTCAACACAAGCTGTGAGGCCCAGATGTTCACAGCTGACTCACAGGTTGGTGTGCAGGCATATGTCTATGCCTTGCACCTCACTCAGGTCCTCTGGTTCTGTCACACAGTGCACTCTGCTCAGAGTGGAGCCAGGTTTCAGACACTGGGGGCTTCCATGTGTCTGATATGGAGGGCAGTGGTGGGGCTGGGGGAATGGGGAGGAGAGGATGGAACCCTGCAGGCTCTAATCTCTTGTACTTGGGCCACTCCCCCAGATGTTCTACACAGTGCCCATTATGGCTTTTGCTTTTGTCTGCCACCCTGAGGTGCTGCCCATCTACACAGAACTCTGCCGGTGAGTGGGCAGGCAAGTGGGCGTGCGTGATGGGGCAGCAGGTGGGGTGATAGTCATAAGCCACAAGCCCTACAACAGTCCTTGTGCTGTAGCTTGATTGTGGCTAGATTGTGCCAAGGGAGGGGTTTGAGGTGGCCAGGAGGCCTCGGGGGATGCAGGGCAGTGACTGTTTACTAATTGGAACTTAAGTATTCTACTCTTTCAACATCCAGTACAAGTGTGAATGGACAAGTGGGGAGGCTGAGAAGATGAGATGGAGGGGTGGCATACGTGGGTGGGATGCGGAGATGGGGATGGTCAGATGGAGAGGGATGTGGATGGACAAAGGGAGGGCAGGGATGATGTGATGGGGGGATGTGTGGATGATCAGTCAGAGGGACAGCATGGATGATCAGAATGAAGGGAGAGGCTGTGACAGTCTAGTGGAAGAGAGAGGCAGAGATGGGCGGAGAGATAGGCAAAGATGGTCATATGGGGTAAGATGAATGGACAGAGAAGGGAGGAGTGGCTAGTACAGGGGAGGCAGAGATGGGCATCCCAGTGTGTACTAGCTGAACATCAGCTCTGGAAGGAGGGGACTCTGGAGGGTGGGGGATGGTTTTGAGGGGCCTGGACCAAGTCCAGGGGTCTGGGCATGACAGTTCTATGACCTCTATACCTCAGGCCCTCCAAGCGCAGAATGCAGGCCGTGGCCAACGTGTCCATTGGGGCCATGTTCTGCATGTATGCACTCACAGCAACCTTTGGCTACCTGACCTTCTACAGTGAGTGGGGCTGGGGCCAGGGTTGGGTAGGGAGCTGGTGTGGGGACTGGGCAGGAACCTGAGCACTTTCCCTCCATGCCCTCAGACCTATCAGCTTCTAAAGGGACTGTGTGCATCACACATGGAGATTTTGTCACCGTGTGTGTGTGTGTGTGTGTGTGTGTGTGTGTGCACATGCATGCACACATATATGTTTCTGGGACACTGGTCCTGGTGCTCCAGTCACATCCCGTATCCCATGTCCCATGTCCCAGGCAGCGTGGAGGCGGAGATGCTGCACATGTACAGCCAGCAGGATCTGCTCATCCTCTGTGTGCGCCTAGCTGTGCTGCTTGCGGTGACTCTCACTGTGCCAGTTGTGCTGTTCCCTGTGCGTTGGGGGCGAGGGTGGGCCCATGGAGCGGAGGGACATGGATGGATGGGTAGAGGGCATAGACAGGAATGTTTGGATGGACAGTGGAGATGGAAGCAGATGGATGGATGGATAGAGGAGGTTGGGACGGACAGACGGGGAAGGCAGAGTTGTCAAATGGATGGAGAGGGAAAAAATAGATGGACAGACACAAGGTGGACATAGATGGCAAAGCAGAAAGAATCAGGAGGACAGGGGAAGTCAGTTGGAGGGAGGAGGTGCAGGTGTCTTGCTAGACAGAAGAGGGAGGCAGGAATGGTCAGACGGGGAGAGGCACAGATAGACATTCAGGATGGAGAAATAGGGATGGCCAGAAAAAGGGTGGAGGCAGGAGTAGTGAGGTGTAGGAGGGACAAGGCTCTCAGATGAAGAGGTGGGATGACTAGACAGAGTGGGGAGATATGGAGGTTGTCAGATGGAGAGAGAGGGACAGGGATCTCAGGGTGAAAGCACAAGTGGGTGGTCAGACAGGAGGAGGCAGAGATAGTTGGATAGAGGAGGAGGACAAGATTTCAGACAGTGAATGGAGGAATAGATGGATGACCAGACAGAAGGAAGAGTCATGGGTTGTCAGACAGAAGGGAGGCAGGATGCTCATTCAGAAGTTGGAAGCACAGAAGGATGGTCAGACAGGGTGGAGAGACAGTCAGATGGAGGGGAAATCAGGGATCTCAGACTGAGGGCGATGTTAAAGACAGATGACTACATGGAAGGGGAGGTAGTGCTTGAGCCCTGACCTGTGTCCTACCCTACTCTGGTCACAGATCCGCCGGGCTCTGCAGCAGCTGCTCTTCCCAAGCAAGGCCTTCAGCTGGCCACGCCATGTGGCCATAGCCCTGGTCCTCCTTGTCTTGGTCAATGTCCTCGTCATATGCGTGCCAACTATCCGGGATATCTTTGGGGTTATCGGTCAGTACCCCCAACCCCAGTCCCAGACCCCACCTAATATGGGCCTTGTACCCCAAACTTACATTGATTCTGTCCCTCCTGCTTGTCCTTCAGGGTCCACCTCAGCCCCCAGCCTCATTTTCATCCTTCCCAGCGTCTTCTACCTCCGCATTGTACCCTCTGAGGTGGAGCCCCTCTACTCATGGCCCAAGATCCAGGTGAGCATTCTAGGGGAGGGCTTGGGAAAGAGGGAGCATTCTGAGGAGGGAGCACTCCAGGATGGCTAGAAGTTGAAGGAACATTTTCAAGAGAAGGCTTGGCGGGGAGGGGGGCAGATGGTCTGGAAGAATGAAGGAGATTGTCATAGGAAGGGCCTGAGCAGAGAGAGCACAAGAAGGGTCTAAGAAGACAGGAAGCACTCAAAAGCAGGCTGGCTTATAGGAAGCATTCTTCAGACAGATGGAAGGAGCACTCTTAGAAGAGGGTTGGAATGTTTTCAAGGAGGATGCGGGAGAGTACTCCCTGAAGGGTTCTAGGAAGATGGAAGGAGGATTCACAGGAAGGCGCTGGTTTTAAGGAAGGAGAGGGAGCAGGAAAGGAGGGTTATGAATGAATGGGGCACTCTCTGGAGGGGGTGGAGGGCTTGAGGAACATCTTTTGGAGGAGCTTGGGTGTAGGTACCCAACCAGCTCCATCTTTTCTCCCTCACATCCACAGGCTCTGTGTTTTGGTATCCTGGGGGTCCTCTTCATGGCGATCAGTCTAGGTTTCATGTTTGCCAACTGGGCCACAGGCCAAAGCCATGTATCTGGACACTGACCAAGCCCTGCTCCGCCTGGGCCCCCGTGTGCAGGTGCCTGCGCACGTGGAGTAAGATGGGGCTGCTCACCCGGGTCCCTCCTGCCTGGGGTGTGGAGGTGCCTGGTTCCCATCAACATGGCTGTTGGAGGTAGGGGGCTACAGAGGCTGAAGAGTGGTCCTCTCCCTCCCTCCCCAGGGGATGCCGAGCTTGGATCGTGGCCCTAACCCCAACTCCAGCCCCATGGGAGGAGGGGGAGGCCAGGTCCTTGGGGAGCCCCTGCCCAGCCCAGTCTTTTCTGCCTCCTCCTGGCAGAAGCTGTTTGTCAGGATCACCCTCGAGCTAAAGGGGAAGAATAAAGATGCTGAATTGCAACTCTGGCTTCAGTTTTTTGATCTCTTTCTAGGACTTCTTGGGGGACCTTTCCTAGGTTCACACAGGGGTAAATTGAGGCCCCGAGAGTAGGACTGCCAGCTCTCATCTGTTCACCCATATCTCCACAGTTCAGTAGCTTGCTACACAACTCATAGATCTGTTCACTTGCTCACTCAGGAAATATCTCTTGACAGCCTACTGGCTGCCAGGCACTGCTCTAGGTGCTGGGGATATAGCAATGTATCAAGCAGACAATAACCCCTGAAGTTGATATTCTAACACAAGAAAGGGCAAACTATTGCCTGCAGGCAAAATTCAACCCACTGCCTTCCTGTATGTCCCCCAAGCTAAGAATGGTTTGCACATTTCTAAATGACTGAAAAAAAATAAAAAGAAGAAAAATTTGTGACCCCTGAAAATTAATATGAAATTAAATTTCAGTGTCTGCAAATAAAGTTTCATTAAAACACAGTCACGCTTGTTCATTTACACATTGTTGATGGTTCTTTAGTGCTACAGCAGCAGAGCTGAGGAGTTGCAACAGAGACCATAGGGCTCACAAAGCCCAAGCTATTTATTATCTGGCCCTTTTCAGGAAAAAATAGCTGATCTCTGATCTAGTAGAAGAGAGGAAAACAGATAATCATTCCTGATAAAGATGAGCACTATGAGGAAAATGAGTGATGACTGTGACGCCAGGGGTGGTGGCGGGGGGTGGGGGCAGTCAGGGAGACCTCACTGAGGAAAGGACAAGAAGCTGGGTCCTCGATTGGCTAGAAGGAGCAAGTCCCATGGTTATTTAGACAAAGTTCCAGACAGAGGCAGCAGCAAGTGCAGAGGGCCTGAGGTAGGAGCAAGCATAACAGGTCCAAGGAGGAGCCAGGGTAGCCATTTTGCTCTCCCATCAGCCAATTACACAACAGCCTTGCCAACATGGAATTTTGCCCCCCAATAGGTGAAAATGGTATTGCTGTTAAAATTCACATGTGTTTCTTTATGAAAGAAGTTTTCAAGTGTTTAAGAGACATTCATTTGTCTTCTCAGATAATTTTTATGCATATACAAGCCACTACAGTTATATAATCTTTTTTCTCCTCTCCATATTTAGAAATGGGGCAGTTGACTAGAGTTGATTACTTCTGTATACTCCTTGTTTCACTGTTCCTTCCTTCCTTACTGGCACTAAAGTGAAGCACAACAAGCTTGCTTTTTTTAAAACAAATTATTTGTTTTTAAAATTTATTTTTTGGCTGTGTTGGGTCTTCATTGCTGCACATGGGCTTTCTCTAGTTGTGGCAAGCGGGGGCTACTCTTTGTTGCAGTGCACGGACTTCTCACTGTGGTGGCTTCTCTCGTTGCGGAGCATGGGCTCTAGGTGTGGGGGCTCAGTAGTTGTGGCTCGCGGACTCTAGGGCGCAGGCTCAGCAGTTGTGGCGCATGGGCTTAGCTGCTCTGCAGCATGTGGGATCTTCCCGGACCAGGGCTTGAACCCGTGTCCCCTGCACTGGCAGGTGGATTCTTAGCCACTGTGCCACAAGGGAAGCCCAACAAGCTTGCTTTTTGAAATTCCAGTGCCTGGCCTTAAATATGTAAATCTTCATATTGAACACCACCCAAAGAGATCATCCTCTCAACAGGGTCTCTTGCAGAGTGAAACTTCAATTTTGATAAAGTCTAATTTATCTTTTTTTTTTTTAATGGGTTGTGCTTTTGGTGTCATGTTTAAGAACTCTTCATCATGCTCAAGTTTTAAATTTTTATGTTTTACATTTAAATCTATGATCCATTTGAATTAATTTTTATATTAGGTATGAGGTTTAGGTCAATGTTCTTTTCGGGGAGCCTGTGGATATCCAGTTGCTCCAGCACCATTTCTTAAGGAGACAATCCTTCTTCCACTGAATTACTTTTGTAATTTTGTAAAAAAAATCAGTGTGCAACTATTTCTGGGTTTTCTATTTTGTTCCATTGATCTATGTGTCTATTTTCTCCACAACATCACAGTTCTGATTCCTTGAAATTTAGTAGAGTGATTCCTTCCACTTTATTCTTTTTCAAAATTGTTTTTAGTTATTCTAGTTCCTTTGCCTTTCCATATAAACTTTAGAGTAATCTTGTCTATAGCTACAATATTGCTGGAATTTTGATAAGAATTGCATTAAGTCTGTATATCAAAGTGTGGAAAACTGACACCTTTACTATGTTGAATCTTCTCTGGTTCTTTTCCTCAATATTTTGTAGTTTTCAGCATACAAGTTCTATACATGTTTTATTAGATTTACACCTAAGTATTTCATTTTCTTGGCAGCAATTGTAAATGATATTATGTTTTAAATCTCAGTCCTCATGTGTTCATTGCCCACTATTCCCACTATTAATCACTATTCATCAATATTGATCTGGACATGATGCCCAGTGCAATAAGAGGGGTAAGTATTTTGAAATGATGGCAAATATAATATTTTTTTCATATGATGAGATTATATACTTAGGAGGTCCAAGAAAATCAACAAAAGTATTAGAATTAGAAAAAAGAATTCAGTAAGTTGGCATGGACACAAAATAAATATCCAAAAATCAACTTGTATTCCTACCTCTTGGCAATAATCAGATAGAAATTATAACGGGGGAAAATATTCCATTTACAACAACAATAAAATGGTTAAAAAAAACTCACTAAGAAGAAACTGAATCAGAAATATGCATGACCGTAGTAACAACACTATAAAACTGAACTCAAGAATAGAAAAGAAAATAGGAATAAATTTGCAGAAATATTCTATTCCTGGATGAGGAGATTCAATATTGTACAGATGTCATTTCTTTTTTTTAATTTAATTAATTAACTTATTTATTTTTGGCTGCATTGGGTCTTCGTTGCTGCATGGGCTTTCTCTAGTTGCGGTGAGCAGGGGTTACTGTTTGTTGAGGTGTGCGAGCTTCTCATTGCAGTGGCTTCTCTTGTTTCAGAGCACGGGCTCTAGGCACATGGGCTTCAGTAGTTGTGGCACATGGGCTCAGTAGTTGTGGCTCGCGGGCTCTAGAGCTCAGGCTCAGTAGTTGTGGTGCACGAGCTTAGTGGCTCCACTGCATGTGGGATCCTCCCGGACTAGGGCTCGAACCCGTGTCCCCAGCATTGGCAGGCAGATTCTTAGCCACTGCGCCACCAGGGAAGTCCCTGGATGTCATTTCTGCTATTTATTTTATCCAATTTCTATGTACTGCAATTTTCTACTTAATGCAATTTCTAATCAAAATCCAGGTGGGATTTTCTTTGGATTATGACTGGGTTTTTTTGGATTATGCCATATTGATTCTAAAGTTTGCCAGTGGAAAACCAAGTGGCAGAAGGATAAATATATGGGAATAGCCAAGAATTATTTTTAGTTTTTATGAATTATTTGAAGTTTAGACAATTATGAAACATTTTTATTTATTCTTTTGAGAAAATACTCAGATGTACAAGCCTGAATTCTTTTTTTTAAATTGTGATATAATTGACATATAACATATTAGTTTCAGGTGTACAACATAATGATTCAATGTTTGTATATACTGTGAAATGATCACCACAATAAGTCAGGTTAACATCCATTACCACACATAGTTACACATTTTTCTTCTTGTGATGAGAACTTTTAAGATCAGTTATCTTAAGCCCCATGCACAGCAATGAAGACCCAATGCAGCCAAAAATAAATAAATAAAAAAAATTTATTAAAAAAAAGATCAATTCTCTTAGCAACTTTCAAATATACAGTATAGTATTATTGACTATAGTCACCATGCTGTACATTACATCACCAAGATTTATTTTTTTTATAACTAAGATTTTTTTGCAAAAGAATTGTAGGGTATTCTTGCCTTAACAAATGCTGAGATGTACTTAAAAATCAGTAAGTGGCCTGGAATAGTGCCTCTTCCTACAGAGGTGTTCATATCCTTATCCCCAGAACCTGTGAATATGTTGTTATATGTAAAGGGGAATTAAAATTGCAGGTGGAATTAAGGTTGCTAAACTTTTAAAATAGATCATCCTGGATTTTCTGGGTGGGTCTAAGGTCATCACAAGGGACTTTATAAGTGGAGGATGGAAGCAGGAGTCAGAGAAAGAGATGTGATGACAGAAGCAGGGTCAGAGAGATGTTATGTGTTGGCTTCATGGATGGAGGAAAGGGGGCCATGAGCCGAGGAATGTGGGCAGCCTCTAGAAGCTGGAAAAAGCCAGAAAATGGTTTCTTTTCTGGAGCCTCCAGAAAGGAACACAGGCCTGAGAACACCTTGATTTTAGCCCAGTGAGACTCATTTTGAATTTCTGACCTACAGAGGTATAAGCTAATAAATTTGTGTTGTTTTAAGCCACTAAGTATGTGGTAATTTGTTATAACAGCAAGAGAAAACTAATACACAGAGAAACAATTAGTGAAACAAAATAGAAAGATGATAAAATAAGCTGACCTATATACAAAACTTTAACATGCATTTCCAAACAGTGGGCAAAAGACAGATTGTATAGTAAATGATAGTTTGACAAGTGTCCATCCATTTGGAAAAAATAAAGATTAAATTCTTACCTTTACCACATAAAATAATAAATTCAACAAAAATTAGAGATTTAAATGTGAAAATTTGAAGTTATAAAGAACTAGAAGAAAATTTAGGAAAATATTATGACAAATCTTGAGGTGGCATGGCATTTCTTGTCATTACACCAAGGGTAAGAGCAACAAATCTGACATATTTAAGATGTAAAAATTAAAGTGTTACCTAAGTCAAAAGACACCATAGACAAACCATTTGAAAAGCAAGTTTGAAGGAAAATGTTGAAACGTTGTAGGGGAGGAAAAAAATCTTTTCCTTCTACCATTCTAGGTTCTTGGTTGGGGCTCTGTAACAAAAGACATTAATAAGAGGAAAACAAGTGGAAGTTTATTAATATGTGTAAATCATATACAGATAGGAGAGACTCAGGGATGAGTAACTCAAAGCGGTGGCTAGAGCTAGGATTCAGATAGCAACTTGGCTTAAAACAAAGGAAAAAGGGGTTTGGGGCTTCCGGTTGAGAGGCAAGGTATGGGAAAGTGACCAGGGCAAGTATGGTAAACAAGGATAAGATTTGTTATGCAGATTTAAGTCAGTGCTTTCTTCATGGATAAGAGTTTCTTGTGATTTACAGTCATCCTTCTCTTCCTAGCACAGAGAAGGTGACAGTCTTACAAATGGAGATTTCTTTATAAATGTAAATTTCCCTTACAAAAGAGTAACTTCTCTCTTTCTAGAACTTCTCCAGTGTCCGCTGTTTCTCAAAATAATCAGCTTAAAGTAATCTTTATGCCAGAGAGGCATATTTTAGAGTGGCATATTCTATTCTCCTACAATATGCAACAAATTAAAAGCAACTATCCTTAATATATAAAAAAGCTCTTACAAATCAGTAAGAGAAATTGGAGCAAACCAATGAAAAAAATGTGTTTGGGTAATGGCATTACTTCACAGTATAGCACAAATGGATTAAGAAGTAGAATGTATGAAAGGAAAAAACTAAGGGAAATGGAGAATAGATGCCAGAAGTTTCAACATTCATCTAATAGGAGTTCCAGACATAGAGAATAGAAAGACTAGAGAGAAGGCAATACATGAAGAAATAATGTTCTAGAATTTTCTAAGCTGCAGAGAGAAATGAATCTTCAAACTGAAAAGAGACACTAAGTTCTGAGCATGACTCAAACACACACACACATACACATACACACACAAAATAAAATTTTTAGGTTAAAGATAAAAACCCAGAAGATAAAGGGAAAATCCTGAAAGTTTCCAGGGAGAAAAGGGAGAGAATATGATGGAGAAGTTCTTCAAAGAGCTGATGAGAAATAACTTTGAACCTAAATTTCTAGATCCAGCCAAAATAATCCAGACGAGAAAAAAAATATTTCAGAAAGTTCATCATACACATACCCTTTCTGAAAGTATGATTAAGGTATGTGATCCAGCAAGAAGAAAAAAAATGGATTTAGGAGGAAGGAAGGGGTTCCAGTAAAGCAATGCTGAGGGGGAAAACAATAAAATTTATTGAAAAATCTAAATAAGTTTGATTGTAAATTTTAAAAATTACAATCTTGGGACTTCCCTGGTGGCCAGCTTGGTGCTTTGTGACCGCCTGGAGAGGTGGGATAGGGAGGGTGGGAGGGAGGAAGATGCAAGAGGGAAGAGATATGGGAACATGTGTATATGTATAACTGATTCACTTTGTTATAAAGCAGAAACTGACACACCATTGTAAAGAAATTATACCCCAATAAAGATGTTAAAAAAAAAAAAAGAATCCACCTGCCAGTGCAGAGGACACGGGTTTGATCCCTGGTCCAGAAAGATCCCACATGCCTCAGAGTGACTAAGCCCGTGCGCCACAACTACTGAAGCCCACACCTAGAGCCCGTGCTCTGCAACAAGAGAAGCCACCGCAATGAGCAGCCCGTGCACGGCAACGAAGAGTAGCCTCCACTCGCTGCAACTAGAGAAAGCCTGCGCGCGGCAATGAAGACCCAACGCAGCAAAAAAATAATAAATAAAAAATTAAAAATAAGAAAAATTAAAAATTACAATCTTGAACTACAATTTCAGGTAATATCAGCATGGAAGATGAGGGGAGGGACAAGAAAGAAAAGAGAAGTTCTTGTGCTGTTTAAGGGATGGATAGAGATGCTAATTAATGGTTGAATTATAGAATAATTAAGAGCATTAGCCTTTTAGAGTGCAAACTCTGAAGCCAGAACTTATGGGTTCAAATTCTGGCTTTGCACGCAACTTACCAGCTGTGTGACCTTGAAGAGGTGAGAAGGTGGTTGGATTTCAGAACAGCTCCCAGCAACGAAACTCTTGATGGTTTGTGGGAAAAGGCCAGAGACCACAGATGGAGGATAAGCTGAGATGGAGCTTTCTAATTGCATCCCTTTTTCTCCTCATATTTTCTAGAAGGCTCATTACCTGTCCTTTAAACACCACAGAGCAGAAAAGTGGCTGGGTTGGTCCAGTGCCAGTCCAAAGTGGCATGGTCACATCAAGGCATAGTGGGGTTGGAAAGCTCATAGAAAAGTGCAGTCAGGCTGACTGGTAACTAACTATTCCTTCCCTAGCACTCCCTCCACCCACTGGGCTAGGCAATTATAACAAATAACAGCCCCACCCTTATACCCCCTCTACATATCCCTAGACACAGTGAAATGTAAAATTGTGAAAGATAAGCAAAAATTGTTTTTAAAACTTTCAGAGAGAAAGAGTAGCTTACTTACAAAGGAAGAATAATTAAACTGACGTCAGATCTCTCAGACAACGCCGTGGAGGCAAGGAGACAGTGGTGTAATAACTCCAAAGTGTTGAAAGAAAGGAACATTTATATTGGGCGGAATAAAAACAGTCTCAGGCATGCAGAGTCTCGGAAGGTTTAAGACAGAGAAAGCACAAGCATTAAAGACAGCACAGCAGTACAATTAATGTATGATGAAGGAGAATTTTTGCGCATTTGCTCAATAAAGAATCTGCATTAACCATTCATCATTTGTATGACATATTTAAGGTTTTTTTTTTTTCCCAAGGTGAGTATTATCTTAAACTTTAAAATTCATTCTATTGTATTTCTGATGATTGCTTTACTTTGTGTCTTGCTATGGACTTACTGGATATTTAGGCGCTGTAAACTATCCAGAGAAAGGCAGAAATGGCAACGGAGATAATTAAAGAATGGTAGTGTAACTATAAAAGAATAACCAAAGGGGAAAATTGTTAGGGTAAATAAACACAAAATTGAATTTTCCCTGTTGTCAAAAGGGAAAGACACTTCCCCTTCATTTTTCATCAAGCATTTCCTTGAGAAACCTAGTATTTGTGAATACTTCCTCTGCCCCTTTGTTATGTATGTACATATTTTTAAAAGCTAAATAAGCCTCTTGCCAGCCCATAAGCCAGGAAAGTCTTTCTTAAAAGCCTTGGAGCCATCTCTTTGAAATGTGGATGTTGAGGAAGATAAGCGCCCCGGCTCCCCGTCACCTGAGAGTTTAGCCTAGGCGCCCGGCTCCAGGCTGTAAGCACCTGCTAGTCTTAGAGGCAGGAGTTTTAATCTTTCCTTCGGATACAGGCAATTAGCTAGCACAGATGGCTACTCCAACTGCCAGGTGAATTTAGGACTTGCCTGGGAGTATTTAGCTCTCACCCTTAAATGCCGTTGTAAAGCCAGGCAAATGAGCAGCACGCCTGGACTTTCTGGCCCCTCCCACCAATTTTGGCTCCTCCCACCACTTTTGGATTGTATGAAATACTACACCTCAAAGTGTGAGATCTGGCTTCCCAAAGAGCTGCCCAAGTGGCCAGATGATGCAAGTGTGGGGGAGTTAATGGCTATGGGGTACATTTTGATCTATAAGAAAAGAAACTGGGAGTGAGCCTGGCAGTTAAATTCTCCTTTCTTCCTCCCTCTCACGTACTGTTCCAAGCAGGGTTTCTATGTATAGTCTGTCTGGAGATGTCCTATATGGCCCAAAGGCTGTTTCCTTGGGAACCTGAGCTAAAACAAGAGCATTTAAGACAGTGTTAAGTGCTCAGTGTGGAGGACCCAGGTCTGGAGAGAGTAAAATTGTCCCAATAAGAAAATGGACATTTTGAGGATTGGGGATAGAGGAAAGCAATAGAAGAACCCAGTTGTAGAATAACTAAAGGTGATATTTTTGGACAAAAAGGAAGTTCAGGTGATTTTTGCAGTGAACTGCTTAGCTTTGTAAAATATATACTTCCTTCACTTCTACCAGTCTTCCCTATGAAATCTTCAATGAAGTATCCTTCTGTAACCATTGTCTTGTGAAATGAATTTTTTTTGGAGAATAAAACAGATTGAGTCCTGCACCAAACTTGGTGCAAGGGAACCTGCAGAGCAGAGCCTGGGGAAGCAGCAGGTCTCAGAGGACCTAAGCCTGCTATGTGAAGAAGCCCAGGCTGGCCTGTTGGAGGATAAGACCACAAGAAGCAAGGACTCATCCTAGATGAGGCCTCAACCCACCTGCCAGCTGACTGTAGTTATATCAGTGATCCCAGGCAAGACCAGCAGAAAAACCACCTGGCCCAGCCCAAACAGCTGAAGGATCCTGACCTGAGCAAATCACATGTTTTTTTTTTTTTTTTTTGGGGGCGCGGGCGCCCTCCCCC
>NW_006777287.1:1439769-1445233 GCF_000442215.2 Lipotes vexillifer | reverse complement strand
CCTCTCACTGCTGTGGCCTCTCCCGTTGAGGAGCACAGGCTCTGGACGTGCAGGCTCAGCGGCCATGGCTCATGGGCCCAGCCGCTCCGCAGCATGTGGGATCTTCCCTGACCGGGGCACGAACCCGTATCCCCTGCATCAGCAGGCAGACTCTCAACCACTGTGCCACCAGGGAAGCCCCACATGTTTCTTGTTATAGGTAATAATAACAATAATAACCATTTAGAAAATAAAATGGAGAAAAATTACATTCATATAGTGACAAAAATGCACAACACACCTAAAAAGAGACAATTGGAGCAAGGTGACAGACACAGCTCATATGTCCACCTCACATCCCACCCAACATCCCACTGATTTGGGAGGAAAAGTGTTTTTAAGGATAAATTCTTAACAGTCCAGGAAAACAAGAAATGGTGCTTGTGGGCACCAGAAATACTGAGACACTCCAGGGAGATAGAAAAAAGGTGGGATCAGACTTGTAGAGAAATCTGAGGAGATGAGATGGCAACTCATATCACCAGAGGCAAGAGCTGTGCTTTGTAACAAAGCCTCTGAAAAACTCCAAATTTAGAATCAAAAGGGAGAAACAGCAGGAGTGGGCCTTAGAATAATCAGGTTAAGTTAATTTAAAGGTTCATTTGTGGCCTCCCCTCCCACACCTCACAGATTGGCTGGTATCAATCACTTTTGCCTCTAAGATGAAACTCCAAGAATTGCTCATTAAAGAAAGTGAAAAATCTGCCCAACCTTCTGTATAATACCCATAATAGGCCATAAATACAATCTTGATAAATTCCACCACCACCAGCACCACCGCTGGTAAAATGTAGAAGAATACAAGGGACATTCTCTGAACACAATGTAATAAAACGAAAACCACTTTTTCTCTAGGAACTTTAAAAAACACCCTTAAAGACTATCTGAAGATGGCTGTTCAAGCAAACTTGTCTACTTCCCCACTGCTCCACTGAAATGATGGAAAAATTTCATAATGTACTGGAAAAGAAGAAAGGGTGCCATCCAGGAACCAGAAATTGTGAAGAATTCCTAGAAAGAGAAAGCAGTTCAGATAAGATTTACAAGGGTGAAGAGAAGCGGAAGCCAAAAGGAGAGGGCAGAAACAACTAAGAAGGTTAAGAGTATATCCAGAGAAACTGTAGGTGGAGGATAAACGGATAGAAAGAGCAAGAACTACCCCCAGAACTACAGGGCTAGTTGGGTCCTCAACACCCTTACACGGGGTGGACAGCACTTTAATGACTTCTAATGACAGTGAAATCCCTACCTGCTACCTGGGAAGGGCCCCGAGGATAGGTATGGGGAATGCTGAGAAAGAAGCAAATTAGAGCCTGAGGTACCTTCAGCCTCTACAGTAATAATGAAGGAGAGAAACACATTTGTAGAGAGGGGACTGCTTCCAGCCTGTCTGTCCCATGTCTAATCACCCCAAAGTGAACAGGATACTCAGATGTCCTACCCACTTATGAAGAGTCTGAACGGGTGATACCTTGATCCATGCATTTTATGAATATAATATCCAGATAAAACTGTAAAACACATAAAATGTTGTCCAAAGCATCATTGGCCTATGTCATGGGCTCAAAAACTGTTCCTACAAGACCATGTGTTTCCCTAAGGGAGAATAAATCTTAATTTATTAAGTCAACAAAATAAAGTGAACTGGACTAAATCCAAAGTAATATTATGAAGCCAGTATAGTTTTCTCATTGTCTCTCAGTCTCCTTTCTGCCTGTCCCCCACCCAGTACCTTCCAGATTTCTAAAGTCTAGTGTTGCTTTGAAAGTAGAACTATGATTACTGTGGTTCCCATATAATTTCTTCTACAGTGTGGTTGGTTGGCTGACTTTCAGTGCAAATGGCATCTGCCCCCAGCAGCACACCCCAAGCCCTCTGTCTCTAATGGAAGAATAAATCTGTCCTCTTTTACAGTTCCTTCAGTTGTGAACTGGAGAGTGGGGTCTGGCCACTTCTCTGAATCTCAGGTCCCCACCAACCCCATAGATTCTTGTGAGAAATAGAGACAATAAAACAGAAAATAAATCTAACAAAAAATGTGCGAACTGTGGATGCAATAAATTATAAAACTTTATGGAAGACTTAAGAAATTTCTTAAAAATGGAGACAAAACCCAGGTTCTTAGGTAGGAAGACTCAACAGCATAAAGATGTCATTAACCCCCAAGTTGATCGACAAATTCAATGAAACTCCAGTCAGAATCCCAACAGGGACCCTATTTTTCAATCCTGGAACTTGACCAGCAGATTCTAAAATGTACCTGTATGTGCAAAGGACCTAAAGAAGGACAAAGAGGAAGGACTTGCCTTCTGAACGGCCAGTCATATTGTGGAGCTATGGTCCCTGACATAGGGCGGTGCTGGCACAGGGATCAACAGATTGACTGTGGGACAGAAAAGAAAGCTGAGAAACAGATCCATACGCAGACACCCTTGACATTAAGCTGAGATGGCCCTCAGAGCAGTGGGAACAAGAGGACACATTCACCATCAACTTTCTCCCTTAAGATGAAGACAGGAACCCCTCTCTTACCTTGTCAGCCTTTCCCACAGAGTTCTGTACACAGTCAAGGCTTAATAAGTGCCTTGTGATAAACTGACTGAGAAAAACTGTACCATTCTCCTTCTTGCCTACCCTCGCTGAGAGATCGCCTCTGTCTAATGCCTGAAATCTTTCCATTTAAATAGCATTCCTTTAGCCAGGGGTTTCAACCTTGGCACCACTGACATTTGGGGCTGGATACTTTTTCTTGGGGAGGGGGGACGACACTGTCCTCTGCATTGTAAGATGTTTAGCAGCATCCTTGACCTCTACCCACTAGATGCCAGCAACCTTCCCCCCATCAAGTCATGACAACCAAAAATGTTTCCAGACGTTGTCGAATGTCCCCTAGGGGACAAGATCCACACCCGCTCTCCCCCATTGAGAACCACTGGGTTAGGCAGTTCTCCCACACCAAACTTTTATGATGCCACACCCTCCTTGTGGCTAACTTTAGAATGTTCACAAATATCCTAGCTCTCTCTGCTCCCAGAGGACCGCACTCTCTCACCCCTTCGAGGGTCAGACTTGACCACCTGATGAGACAGTTCATGCTTAGCCACTCTCTTGCCTCTGCCAGGCCACCTACATAGCTTCTCTGTGTCCCTGGGACCTAGCATGAGGGTGTTGATAATGTGGAGAAGAGCCCCAGTCTACCTGCGGTGGGCAAGCAGAATGAGTGAGAAATAAACTCTTACTGTCTGTCATTTCTTTATAACCCAATCTACTCTGAGCTGGTATCCCTCCCCACCAAAAGGATGATGCCTTCTTTGAAATAACAGAAAAAATATGTATTGGTCTCTGCCCCTGGTTCCTGGCACAGAGCTCCTAAAACCCACATAATTTCCTATGTGATAAGAGCACTAGTAGCACCTTTTGTCCTCATGAGGCGACTCTGGGTGGGCTCCTGGTCACCAGAAAGACCAAGCTATGATTTCAAGCTTGGAATTTTCAGCCCCAGGCCCCGATCCTCCAGAGAAGGGAAAGGGCTGGAAATGGAGTTAATAATTGATCATTCCTATGTGAGGAAGCCTCCATAAAATCCCAATAGCAAAGAGTTCCAGGAGCTTCCAGGTTGGTGAACACATCCATGACGGGAGACTGGGCACCCCAATGCCACAGGGACAGAAGCTCTTGTGCCCTGAACCCTTCCGGACCTCGCCCCAGGTATTTCTTCACCTGGCTGTTCATCTGTATCCTTTATCATGTCCTTTATTATATAATAAACAAGTGAATGTAAGTAAGTGTTTCCCTGAGTTCTGTGAGCTATTCTAGCAAATGACTGAATTTGAGAAGGGGGTCATGGGAACCTCTGATGTGTAGCTGGTTGGTCAGAAATACAGGTGACAACCTGGGACTATCAGTTGGCATCTGAGCTGGAAGGGGCAGTCTTGTGGGACTGAGCCCTTAACCTGTTGGGTCTGTGCTAACTCCCATTAGTGTCAGGATTGAATTGAATTGTAGGACACCAAGCTGATGACACAGAATTGCTTTGGTATGGGGAAAAAATCCACACGTCCCAGAAGTGTTGTGGGTGTGGTAGTAGTGTGAGAGTAAAAAAGAGACATAGGAGTGTTTTTCCCAGACATCTGGGATGGCCTACCCCTCCATACACCCCTCCCCCGGTCAGGCCTGTGCCAGGGGAGCAGGAAGCCTCCAGGTCAGCACCTTTCAGGGGACCCTGTATTAGAGGGACATCATGAGGCTTCCTTGAACCTTCCCTGCAGGACCCAGAGCAGCAAGTCACCTGGTGGACACACACTGGGACCCTGGAGAAGGACTTTCCACAGGTTGTGACTCATAGTCAAGAAAATATTTTATGGATCCTGAATAGAATTGCACATTTATTTATTTATTTTAATAAATTTATTTATTTTTGGCTGTGTTGGGTCTTCGTTGCTGTGCACGGGCTTTCTCTAGTTGCAGCAAGCAGGGGCTACTCTTCATTGTGGTACGTGGGCTTCTCATTGTGGTGGCTTCTCTTGTTGCAGAGCACGGGCTCTAGTTGTGTGCAGGCTTCAGTAGTTGTGGTGCATAGGCTCAGTAGTTTGGCTTGTGGGCTCTAGAGCGCAGGCTCAGTAGTTGTGGCGCACAGGCTTAGTTCCTCCGAGGCATGTGGGATCTTCCCGGACCAGGGCTCAAATCCATGTCCCTTGCACTGGCAGGCGGATTCTTAACCACTGCGCCACCAAGGAAGCCCAGAATTGCACATTTTAAATGAATTAGAATGAAATAACATAGCACATCATAAAACAGAATAGAAAATATTGGAGAGTATCACATGTATAAGGGTCAGTATTGTTCTGTGAAGCACTTGTTTTAGAGTCACTTGTAAAATGTGTTCTTTACTGTGGGTCTTGGTGAATAAAGCTCAGAACTGTTTTCTTGTGATGGATGTACTGTTCTCTCTCACATGTCCTTGCATTTTCCCAGTTCTCTACTATGAATAGGATTTTTTTTTGACTGTGCTGTGCAGCTTGTGGGATCTTAGTTCCCCAACCAGGGATTGAACCTAGGCCCTCAGCAGTGAAAACACAGAGTCCTAACCACTGGACCGTCAGGGAATTCCCAGGATTTTGCTTTAGAACCAGTTTTTTAAATTATTGAAAGAGAAACAAAACAGAGACTGGAAATTTAATTAAAAAGTCATTTTGGACCCTCATCGTAAGAGCACGTGCATCCACACTGGGCCCCAGGCTTGATGTGGGGAGGAGGCTGATTGGGGGTGTCCTTGGGGGCCACATACAGGCTGACTTCTGGGGTCGGGCAAAACCATGGTCTCCCTGCATCTCAAAATTTAGATCTGTCACATGGAAGAGGAGAAGGAAGAGGAGGAGGAAGAGGAGGAGGAGGAGGAGGGGAGGATGGGGAGGAGGGGAGGAGG
>NW_006777287.1:1412149-1438382 GCF_000442215.2 Lipotes vexillifer | reverse complement strand
GAGGAGGAGGGGAGGAGGGGAGGAGAGGGAGGGGTGGAGGAGGGGGAGGAGGGGAGGAAGGGAAGGGGGGAGGGATGAAGGAAGGGAGGAAGGAAGGAAGGAAGGAGCTGTATCTACCCAGGGAACCTAAGGGAAAATGCTCCCTGTCATGACTCCAGAGTGCTTTCAAGCCATCCTTCCCTGTACCCGTCTCCTGTGCTGAGGAATCCAGCTCGTGGATCCCATCTTCCTTGGGAGAAAGAAAAATCAAATCCTTCTGTATCTCTTTTGGATGTCCTCTTCCGTATTTGCACAGAGAATAAGGTACACAATGTCTATTAGCAGAATATTAAATTTGAGTAAAGAAGAACAGCACTGGGGTAAAATAGAATTTGTTTCCTCTGAGGCACAGGTAGAGTGACCTCACTGACCTGGGCAGCACCCACCTCTCCCTGCAGCGCCAGGCAGGGTGTCCTCACAGTTCTGGGGAACCTCGGACCCCAGCCAGCTGACTCCTTATGCCCTCCTTCCTGGCACCCTCTCCCGCCGATGGCTGTGATAATCCACACTTGGCCCTGGGTCTCCCTTGCCTCTCTGCCAGCCCCTCTTCCACCCACCCTGTGTATCTCTGTCCTCCCCTGCCCTCACTACCACCAAACCTGCCTCTCCCTCTGGGCACGCTCCACCTCTAGGGTTCCTTGTCTTGGAAAAATGACTCCACATTCTCCACCCTGAGATTTGGGGCAGAACTCAGAGCTCATTCAAGTCTCTCCACTCCCCAAATACATACCTATCTTCCTTAGTGTCTCTGAAGTCATGGTGAGTTCCAAACTCAGCTCTTCCTGCACATGCCAGCTATAGGTACTCTGGCAAGAAGCTGGACGTCTGTCTGTGTCTCCATCTCTCATTACAATCTCTCTCTCTAGCTGTATATAACATCTATAGTATCATAATGATGATAGTGTCTGTGCTCAGAGGTTGGTTGTGGAGATAAACAGGAGAATCCATACGAGATGCTTAGTATCAGCCCAGGCACTTTGCAAACATAAGATGAACAGTAATTGTACTTTCTATGGTTATTATGGAAGGTGGGCTGAGAGGGGGAGACCCCAGCGGACCACACCTCCCTCATTCCTGCAGATGTTGTTCCTGGCCTGGGATGCAGACTCCTGGGCCTGGGACCTGTCCACACAAAGGTATGACCCTAAGTGGCAAGACATTATTATTCTTGGAGGAGTAGGTGGGGACTCAGATAAACTGGGATGCCCTCACCATGCAGCCCCCAGGAGCTGGCTCTGCAGGGAGGGTCACCCCTGTGAGGAAGGCTGTGCCTCAGAACATGCTGGTCAGGGAGGGTTTATGTGGGTGTCCACATCTGTCCATACCCAGGGGCACGCCTCCTTTTCCACTTGTCTATCACAGTCGATGCCAACTCCCAGGTTTAGAGCTCCACAGAGTGGTGATTCTCTGAGGCTCTTCTCAGTCTCCCAGAGCAAGGTCCTCTTGGGCAGGGTCCCCCGTCCCCGAGGTCTTTAGGAGACCCAGACCCAGGCCTGGCCTCAGGGCTGCTGTGTGGACAGCAATCTGTGACCCTGCAGCTATCACAGAGTGTTTGTGGGAGGGGGTAGACCCAATTCTGGCCCAGCAACCATGGCTCCAACCTGAGTCACAGTGACCAGAGTCCAAGGAGAGATTTGATTCTTGCCCTTCTCCAGGAGCCCATTATCTGCTGGCTTACGGTTCCTCCCGCCTTTGATTCAAATCTGTTGGGGTGAGGGGTTGGGTCCAGTGGTGGGATGAAGGTGGAGGTAGGGGAGATGGAGGCCTCAGCAGGAGAGTGGAGACCTTCCAAGGCTGGATGAGAGCCAGGAGGCTGAGGTGATGGGCAGTGGATGGTCAAAATGGTGCAACACTGCCTCCATCTGGGGCTGGTGTTTGATGTCCCATGTAAGTCACCTTGGATCTCCGTTGTTAGCCTTAATGTCCCCCAACACACTCAATGGTTTCTTCTAAAATAGACTCCTCTCTTCCCTTCCCCAGAGCCGACTGTTCCAGCTCTGTGGCCTGCAACAGTTCATTTGGGACAGGACTATCCCATTCTCAACACTTGACCCCTATCCCAGCTCCCAAGCCCTTGGTTGTGAGATGGGCAATTTCATGCCTTTGTCCAGTGGACTTTTCCATCTGTTGCTCCCCTGAATCATGACTAAGTGGACTCTTCCATTCCTGTCCACCAGGGTCCTCACAATGGACCTCTCCTTCCCTATTCCTCCATGTTCCCCAGTTGACAGTTTTATCTCTGTCTCCTCCCACATACTCCCAAATGGATCCCAGCCCCATGACTCTGAAGATCTTAGAAAGAGCAAAGGCCAAGGTGTCCAACCACCTGCAGAATCCTGCCCCAGGACTGGGGTGTAGAGCATCCATCAGAATAAAAACTAGCAACATCTCCCACTAGACTGTCACCTCCACATCGGCAGGGACAGTTGTTTATCTTGTTCCCAGACATCTCTCCAGCACCTAGAATGGCCCTTATTACACAGTACAAACCCATTAGGTGTTGGATGAGTGAACCCTTTGACACAGCAATTCCACTTCTAAGAACGTGTCCTAAAGAAACACTCACACAGGTGCACAGGGTTGTGTGCACAAGAATGGGAGCAAACAACTGGGAAAAACTTGTAAATATTTATTAATTGTCAGTGACTGATGCAGGGTAAATGAATAATGGAGGTTTGTAGCATGGAGCACATGCTGAACAGGAAACAGAGTGAGACAGACTTGTCCAGGACACGCTGCTAGTGGGGAAAAGCAGGTCAGAGATGCTCATAGTGGTACCCTGTGTGTGTGTGTGTGTGTGTGTGTGTGTGTGTGTGTGTAAATGCAGAAAAACATCTGGAATCAAACACCCAGAACTGGTCTCAGTAGTTGCATCTGGAGAGAGGGAGGCTAGTGCCGTTTTGTACAAAGAATACTTGACAATACTTATTTTTTTAAGGTAGATGCATAGATACAAAGAGAGAAATACACATTAGGTATATGTCTTGCTCATCAACGCAACTCTAACATCTAGCAACATTTGGCACATAGTAAGAAAAATCATGTTTAACTTTTCACTGTTGTGAACTCTTTCTTTCACTTGCTATACAGCTGATGGCTAGGAGTTCACAGCCATGCCCATGTTCATGAAAGGCCCCCAGGTTCTGCTTCTTATCATGGGCACTTGTCACATCCCCGAGGCTGAGGCACGGAAAGAGAAGGAAAATAAGTGGCGGTGAGCTCCCATTGACTGAAAAATCACTACTTAACTCTGACCTACATAGCCCTGTGCACTCCGATTCCACCTTGCCTTGTGGTCTATGCACTCCTCCCGCTGCTCCTAAAGGCCAAACTTCTGCTCAGGCTACAGCGACTCCCTCATCTGTCCTATGAGTTTCTAGGCTAGAGGAAGGTGTGGCCTACACGCCAGTATATGACCTGGGGTTTGGGAGCCCACAGCATCCTGGGGAGGGAAGATCTCTGGATATACAGAGCAGGGAGTAGAAAAAGCACAGGAAACCTCCTCATTTAGCCTCAGAGCTGCATCCCAAGGGAGAGGGAGAAAGGAATGATTTGGCAACAAGCAACAAGATGGGGTACAAGTACCATAAGAGAACAGTGCATTTTGCGGGGATGTGGGGATGGACTGAAAGGTCACTTACAGAGTTAGTCGTCTTCCTCAGGATCACTGATCTCTTCATAGACCACCAACTTCTTTCTTTCCCGCAGTCTGTGGGTCCAGACATTAATCTCCCTTTTCCTGGGTCCTGTGGTGGAAAAGAGTTGGTAAATGGGGGTTGGGTGGGTTAGGGAGTGTTGGGCCCTGTTTTGTCAGATAAGGAAATGCCTCCTCCCTCCCAAGTGACCACAGGCCTTTTACATAGTCTTTTTCCCACACCTTCTGGCTCAGAGAGGCTGAGATACTAAACCCGCACCAATACACACCAAACGCCAGTTAGAGTTTTAGCTTCTGGCTCCTTCCATTGCCAGGTTTAGATTCCCAACCTCTTTACTCACCAGAATATTTATTCCGACCTTCTTTCATTCAGCACGTATTTGTTAAGGGCATATTGTGTGCCAGGCATTGAGCTGAAGGTGGGGATAAAACTCCGAGTAAGATATGTTCCCAGGTTATCACGGACGGAATAATGACCTGAGCACCTTTCATGGCATCAGGGCTTGTAGACTGAATTGAACACTTTTTTTTTTTGGCTGCTCTGTGCGCGGCATGCAGGATCTCCACCAGGGATGGAAACCGTGCCCCCTGCAGTGGAAGCGTGGAGTCTTAACCACAGGACCGCCAGGGAAGTCCCTCGAATTGAACACCTTTGAATAACCTGTGAACTCTGATTCTTTATTTCCATTTTATGGAATAGGAACTGGAGCTCAGAGAATTTGGAAGGCTTGCCCCGAGTTACACAGCTTTCATATCGATGAAACTCAAATCTGTGACTCTGGAAGTCAGTTTTTTTTTGTCTTGTTTTGTTTATTTATTCATTTATTTATTTAAAATGTTGAGCCTTCTTTTTTAATTTATTTATTTTTATTTTTGGCTGTGTTGGGTCTTCGTTTCTGTGCGAGGGCTTTCTCTAGTTGTGGCAAGCGGGGGGCCACTCTTCATCGCGGTGCGCAGGCCTCTCACTGTCGTGGCCTCTCTTGTTGCGGAGCACAGGCTCCAGACGCGCAGGCTCAGTAGTTGTGGCTCACGGGCCTAGTTGCTCCGCGGCATGTGGAATCCTCCCAGACCAGGGCTCGAACCCATGTCCCCTGCATTAGCAGGCAGACTCCCAACCACTGTGCCACCAGGGAAGCCCCATTTTGTTTATTTTTAATTTTTGGCTGTGCCATGCAGCTTGTGGGATCTTAGTTCCCTGACCAGGGATCGAACCTGGGTCCCAGCAATGAATGCGCCAAGTCCTAACCACTGGACCACCAGGAAATTCCCTGGAAGTCAGTTCTAATGTTTCAGCTGGAGCTGGGTGAGCTCCTCAGCCCAGCCTGGCCCCAGGCCTGTCCAGGATCCATCTCCCACACCTAGCCCATGCACTTGAACATGGCCAGGGAAGCCAGAGGAGTTGCCCAAAGAGTTTCCTCTTACCTGATGTTTTCTGCTGACCAGAGGTATTTGCTTTTCCCGGGGGGCACAGCTGTTTCTGAGCCTGCTCTGAGCCTGATGTTACTGGTACTAACTTCGAAGGATTTTTTTTCTTTTTGGACTTCTTGGGCATCACCTTTTAAATGTGAAGGTCACATACAAAGAATATCAATGGCATTTCTTGAGTGCTTTAGAGCTTACAAAGTGTCTTTGTGCGCAGTACCTTAATTAAAGTTCTCAACAAGTCTGGGAGATCATTATATTACCTGTACCTAAATTACAAGGAACCTGGGAAGTTAGAAGGAAAAGGAATGGTCTACATGAAGGGTGTTTCCAGGACTAGAATGCTTATCTTCACATTCTTTCCAGACACTCTCGCCAAGAGGAGTCTCCATGTGAGCAGGAGTGTGGTACATGGAAGATTTGGGGAAGCAGAGCACTCTAACAATCCACGAGGTCTGTGAAGGTGAGGAGGGGCTTCTATAAAATATAAGGGATCGAATATAAGCTAGTAGACAGCTGCTGGGAGAGTAAATGGAACAATGCACAGAAGGGACAAAACACTGCTGGCAAATGGTGTGGGGAGATGAATATAGGGAAGGGAGAAGAAAGGAATGGTTCACTGAAATTCATGTAGACAGCCAAGAAAGTGGTGCCAGATGTGACATCCTGTCCTACCCTGGCAAGAACATTTCAGTTGGAATTAAGCGAGGTGGTTCCTCTACCAATTCTACTGGTGTCAGGGTGTGTCACTGACCAACAACCTCAAGCTAACCTTCATTCAGCTCCTTTGTTTATGAAACACTGAGCAATAACAGTATAACCAACTCCCTCATTTATGAATCAGTGAACAGTAACTGTAAAACTAGCTAAGTGAAAGAACTTTCTGAGCTTACAAATGCTGTTTAAACGTGGTAATAATAAAAATGAATACTTTCTTTTATGATCCTTCTTTGAATTCTCTCCTCAACCGTGTCCACACTGGCAACCCACCCGCCAGATCCCTTTACCCTCTAAATTAGAGTTTAATCTGCAATTGTGGAAGAACTTATCCAAGAACCCTCTAAGGGTCCCCCTGGGCTGGGACTGAGGCTTCAGAGATGCCTCAGGTGCAGACAAGGCCCCGAAGGAGCTCACAGAAGGGAGGGGCCAACAGTCCAGGCGATTCCCAAGCAATGTGAAAGGGGCCCTTCGACTGAGCAGACGGGAGCTGGTACTTCCTGTTGTGAGACTGGGCATCTAAACAGAAGCATCAGCAGCATCTGCGAGTTTAGCCTTAGGGGAAATGCCTGAGCTTCAGAAACATATGAAAAATTCACGAATTTGGAAATGGTTTGGGGCTTTGGGTTAGACTACTACCACTGCCACTGTGATCTCCAGCAAATTATTTAACATCTCTATACCACAATATCCGCATGTTTATTATTATTATTTAATAATAATAATATCCTCATTATTATTTGGGGATAATAATAGTAGCAATGTCATAGAGGTTTTCTTAGGGACTAAATAAATTAATCCATGTGAATTGCCTAAAATAAATCTGGCATCACTATGAAAACAAAAGAAGTATCAGCTATCACAATTGTTGTTAATTACTATTAAGCTCTCAATACTACATCAGGCATTGTGATAAAGAGATCAGGAAAGGGAGGCAGTGAGGGCCAGTCCATTTTCAATATTTTCCCACTTTTACCAATATTCACATCCATGGAGAGATAAACAGTCTCTGGTCCTCTGGATTTGGGAGGCACTCACCTTCAGGTGTTTTCTCTCTCTCATGTTGGAAGCCTCCTGAGCAGGTACATCTAAAAGAAGGTGACAGGGGCTTCCCTGGTGGCACAGCGGTTGAGAGTCCCCCTGCTGATGCAGGGGACACGGGTTCGTGCCCCGGTCCGGGAAGATCCCACATGCTGCAGAGCAGCTGGGCCTGTGAGCCATGGCCGCTGAGCCTGCACGTCCAGAGCCTGTGCTCCACAAAGGGAGAGGCCACAACAGTGAGAGGCCCGCGTACAGCAAAAAATAAATAAATAAAGAAATAAAAATAAAAGAGGGCGACAAATCAGAATTTTTCTTTGTTGGTAAATATTCCCAAACTGCAGAGAGACTCCTGTAGTATCAGAATTCTGCAGCAGAGGGTTATGAGTCCACTCACTGTCAAGGAGTTACTTTGAGACAAGCCTCTGAATTATAACGGTTTATGCATTTATTTGCAGCATCAATTCATAATTTTCCTTCTGATGATTTATAAAAAGCGAAATAAACCCCATCACTGCCTCATTCTATTCATTACATATTTTTTACTTGTTTCCCCAAAGAATTAAATAGACTGGTCTTTAACCAAAAATCACTGTATACTTAAAATGGTGAATTTTATAGTATGCCTCAATGAAACTGTTAAGTGTGTGATGAACCATGGATGATTTAATCCAGTGGTTCTGGAATGTTTCCAGTATAAGAACACCTCTTAAATGTCAAAAACTTTGTAGATACTCAAGCACTGGATTTTCAGTCCTCTCACAGTAATTTTGGGAGCTTGTGGAATCTGTCCTGTTTAGCTGGAGAGTCAAAGGTCTATTGGAGACACTTTGAACATTCTGACCCTGTCTTCTTACAACTGTGCTGTCAGAGCAAAAGAGCAAGTGAATGCATCCTATCCCCTTTTTAAGTGAGTACATACACTGCTGAAATTCACAAAGATAACTAGAATCTGTCACTTTTTTAACCCTACATTGCCTCTGCTCACTGACAAGTAGGAAAGGTCAATGTGCAGAGGACTGCTCTCTCAGACTCTCTCTCAAACTCAACACATAGAATCAGGTTCAATTAGGAGTGAGACAACTATTTGGTTTTGGTAAAAAACACAGAGAAATAGCCATGTCATTACATAATGTGTTAATCACTTTCTCTCTTAAGATAGTTATCCAATACCTATGCCCTATTATTTTAGAAGTTTTGGGTAGATTTACACTTTAAATTTTTCTTAATCATCCTGTGATTCATTAATGGTATTTAGCAAGAACTAGCTCCTTTAAAAAAAGAAATGTTTCAAGCATACAGAAAATTATGGAGAATAATACTGTAAATGTGTGCATCTACTACTGAGTCTAGCTGCATTTCAACATTACCTCACAACTACTTCAGATCACTCTGAGCTCTTTATTAAAAATATAACAAGGCACTATGAACAAGTCACAGCTGAAGCCATCTGTGTGGCCCTCACTGATCCCTGCCCTCCCTCCTTCTCTAGTTCTTCACTCCAGAATTTGATGGGTTTTATTCTCATTCAGGTTTTTATACATTTACCATGTACTTACTAGCCATACAATATATATATTCTTGTTTTGCATGTTTTAGGATTTTATATGAATGGCCTCTGACTGTGCTTAACCTTCTGCATCCAACATTTTTCACTCAACCATGATGCTTTTTTTACCGTGTTTTTTTTTTTCCTTGTGGCACACGGGCCTCTCACTGCCGCGGCCTCTCCCGCTGTGGAGCACAGGCTCTGGACGCGCAGGCCCAGCGGCCATGGCTCACGGGCGCAGCTGCTCCACGGCATGCGGGATCTTCCTGGACCGGGGCACGAACCCGTGTCCCCTGCATCGGCAGGCGGACTCCCAACCACTGTGCCACCAGGGAAGCCCAACCATGATGCTTTTGAGGGAACAAACTCCTGAGAGTCTTTCCCCATCTGGACCCCAAAGTAGACAGGCTTCAGGAGACCCTTTCCTGTTACTTACACTGATTCCTGGGGTTCTGATCTTTAGAATCATGCTCGTTGGATTTTGTGGCTCGTTTTTTAGGACACATGAAAGTTGGTAGGGTAGCCTTGAGACCTAGAATGATGCAAAATATTTGTTTCTTAACAGGCAACCTGAGAGGAGGGTAGAATGCTGGGACACAGCACCAACAGTAAAGCTAATCAGCTGGGGGAGGTGGGTTCTGAATCAGGGCCAGTGGGAGAGAAACGCACAGGATCCAGGACAGGTCATCTCTGTGGCCACTCCCAGTCCACAGCCTTGCACAGGACATATCAGTAAAAGAGAAGAATGCCTGGAAGCTGCCCTGGGATTTCTTCCCATACAAAAGGACAAATGTGGGACAATTGCCACAGCCTAAGAAGAAGCCATGGCATGTAAAGAGGGATGGTCATTTGTTCCCAGCCTTGTCTGGACGCAGAACTTCCTGTTACCTAGATCAGTCATGATGTCATAGTTTCTCTTCACATACACATAGGTGGTTTTCTCTGAGTAACCCAGATCTGCCCATTCTTTCTTAGAGAAGTATTTGGAAATATCCTTGAAAGCCTAGAAAAGAAAGAAGAATAAATCCTAGCAATGACTCAGCTAATCATGTCTGACACTCAGCCAGGAACTCTTCCTTGGCTGCAGGACCTCCATGTTAGATCTGTAAACTGGAGATAATAATCCTTCCTGGTTGATGTCATGGCTAACTGACAGAACATGGGTAACATTGCCTAGGTTCTCACCTGGCATGCAGTAGGTGCTTAAGGCTGATGGCATCCTCTCCTCTCACCTTCTGGAATAGACGGAGAGTCAACCAATCCAGTACAAGGTCACATATCTTGTACCCAGGGATGCTAGGCAAGGACAGAGTGAGGGTGGGAAGCTCTGGATGTCCTCGTGACATGCTGCTCCTTGTTCCCAGTGCCTCTGACCTCCTCTCCTCAGAAATCTAGCCACCCTACACTGTCCCCTGGTCCACCCCTCTGCCCCCTCCAGATCACCTCACCTTGGAGTTCTTCTCTGATTTCTGGCTATCTTTCCTGGGGCTTTTTTCAAAGGACCTGCTCTGTTCATGGTGCTGGGATTGGTCTGATCTAGAGGAACACATCCTGGATCTGTCCAGCCACAAGGCCAAAAGTTCTGTTGGGAGAGAAAATGCTGAGGGAAGGCCACACTCAGTCACCTGTAATTAAGGTTCTACTTTTCTCCATCCTTGGCTTCTCTGTTCCTGAGTAAGGACAGGGGGGTGGGGAAATAAGATGAGAATGGGGGCTGGAGGTCTCTGGGAGAAGGACTGATTAGGGATGACATGTTTTCTGTGGGCATGATCAAAGCAACATTGAGTCTTTGAGGGGGGTAACTGTTGTTAGTAGTTTTCCTGGAGTTCGGCTTATCCTGAAGGAAAGATATGAAGACCCTTGTTGGGGAAGCAGTGAAGTGAATGTATAGTTTTACTGAGGGGGGATGTTTTGAGGCAAAGTTGGGGAGGTAAGTCCCGGAGATCATATGGTGTCTCTGACTGAAGGGTTTCAGTTTTCAGGCAGAGGGATGTGGGGTTTTGCTCTGTTGAAGAGAAATGAAGATCCCTAACATGAGTGAATTTAAAGGTTATTACTAAGCCCAAATCAATAAAGTCAGAAATGAAAAAGGAGAAGTTACAACCAACACCACAGAAATACAAAAGATCATAAGAGATTACTATAAAAACTATACACCAATAAAATGGACAACCTAGAAGAAATAGACAAATTCCTAGAAATGTACAATCTCCCAAGATGGAACCAGGAAGAAATAGAAAATATGAACAGACCAAATACCAGTAATGAAATTGAATTAGTAATTAAAAACTCCCAAAAGACAAAAGTCCAGGGCCAGATGGCTTCACACATGAATTCTACCAAATATTTAGAGAAGAATTAACATCTATCATTCTCAAGCTATTCCAAAAAATTGTAGAGGAAGGAATACTTCTGAACTCATTCTATGAGGCCAGCATCACCCTGATACCAAAACTAGAGAAAGATATCACAAAAAAAAGAAAATTAGAGGCCAATATCAGTGATTACTATAGATGCAAAAATGCTCAACAAAATATTAGCAAACTGAATCCAACAATACATTAAAAGGATCAAACATCATAACCAAGTGGGATTTATCCCAGGGATGCAAGGATGGTTCAATATCTGAAAATCAATCCATGTAATATACCACATTAACAAATTGAAAAATAAAAATCATAAGATCATCTCAATAGATTGATGCAGAAAAAGCTTTTAACAAAATTCAACATCCAATTATTATAAAAACTCTCCACAAAGTGGGTATAGAGGAAACATACCTCAACATAATAAAGGCCATATATAATAAGCCCATAGCTAACATCATACTCAACAGTGAAAAGCTAGACATTTCTCCAAAGAAGACATACAGATGGCCAAAAAGCACATGAAAAGATGCTCAACATCATTAATTATTAGAGAAATGCAAGTCAAAACTACAATGAGGTATCACCTCACACAGGTCAGAATGGCCATCATCAAAAAATCTACAAACAATAAATGCTGGAGAGGGTGTAGAGAAAAGGGAATGTTGGTGGGAATGTAAATTGGTACAGCTACTATGGAGAACAGTATGGAGGCTCCTTAAAAAACTAAAACTAGAGTTACCATATGATCCAGAAATCCCATTCCTGAGTATATACCTGGAGAAAGCCATAATTCAAAAAGATACATGCACCCCGATGTTCATAGAAGCACTATTTACAATAGCCAAGACATGGAAGCAACCTAAATGTCCATCGACAGAGGAATGGATAAAGAAGATGTGGTACATATATACAATGGAATGTTACTCAGCCATAAAAAAGAACAAAATATGACATTTGCAGCAACATGGATGGAACTAGAGATTGTCATACTGAGTGAAGTAAGTCAGACAGAGAAGGACAAATATTGTATGATATCGCTTATATGTGGAATCTAAAAAAATGGTACAAAGGAATTTATATATAAAACAGAAATAGTCACAGATATAGAAAACAATTTTATGGTTACCAGGGATAAAGTGGGGAGGGGTAAATTGGGAGACTGAGATTGACATAAACACACTACTCTATGTAAAATAGATAACTAATAAAGACCTACTATATAGCACAGGGAACTCTACTCAATACTCTGTAATGGTCTATATGGGAAAATAGTCTAAAAAAAGAGTTGATATATGTATATGTATATACACATACACTTCGATGTACAGCAGAAAGTAACACAACATTGTAAATCAACTATACTCAAGAAAAATTTAAAAAAACAGTGAAAAGCTGAAAGCATTTCCTCTAAGATCAGGAACGTGACAAGGATGCCCACTCTTGCTACTTTTATTCAACACGGTATTTGAAGTCCTAGCCACAGCAATGAGATAAGAAAAAGAAATAAAAGGAATCCAAATCAGAAAGAAAGAAGTAAAACTGTCACTATTTGCAGATGACATGATACTACACATAGAAAATCCTAAAGATGCCACCAAAAAATCGACTAGAGCTCATCATTGAATTCATTAAGTTGAAGGCCACAAAATCAATACACAGAAATTTGTTGCATTTCTATACAATAACAATGAACTATCAGTGGGGACTTCCCTGGTGGTCCAGTGGTTAAGTGTCCACCTTCCAATGCAGGGGATGTGGGTTTGATCCCTGGTCAGGGAACTAAGATCCCACATACCGCAGGGCAACTAAGCCCGTGTGCCACAACTACTGAGCCTGCGTGCCACAAACAGAGAGCCTTGTGCTGCAACTACAGAGCCCACATGCTCTGGAGCCTGTGCTCCACAGCTACAGAACCCATGGGCTCACAACTAGAGCGCCTGCACATTGCAACAACTGAGCCTGTGTGTCCTGGAGCCTGCATGCCACAACTAGAGAAGCCTGTGCACTGCAACTACTGAGCCCATGTGCCCCAACTAGACAGCCAGTGCACTGCAACTACTGTGCCCACGTGCTCTGGAGCCTGCACACCACAACTAGGGAGAAGCACGTGCGCTGCAACAAAGAGCCCATGTGCCACAACGAAAAATCCCACGTGCGGCAACTAAGACCCAGTGCAGCCAAAAATTAATAAATAAATAAAAATTAAAAAAAAAATGAACGAAAGAGAAATTAAGGAAATAATACCATTTACATTTGCATCAGAAAGGATAAAATACCTAGGAACAAATCTAACTAAACAGGTAGAAGACTTGTACTTGGAAAACTATAAGACACTGGTGAAAGAAACTGAAGACTACACAAACAGATGGGAAGAATCTTGTATTGGACGAATTAATATTGTTAAAATGACCATACTACTAAAGGCAATCTACAGATTTGATGCAATCCCTATCAAAATACCAATGGCATTTTTCAAAGAACTTGAACAAATTAATTAATTAATTAATTAATTATTTTTGCTGCACCACATGGCATGCAGGATCTCAGTTCCCTGACCAGGGATTGAGCCTATGCCCCTGCATTGAAAGCACAGAATCTTAACCACTGGACCACCAGGGAAGTCCTTAGAACAAATAATTTAAAAATTTTATGGAAACCCAAAAGACCCCAAATAGTCAAAATATTCTTGAGAAAGAAGAACAAAGCTGGAGGTATCACACTCCCAAACTAGTAGCTGGAGGTATCTTCAGACTATACTACAAAGCTAAAGTAATCAAAACAGTATGGTACTGGCACAAAAACAGACACATAGATCAATGGAACAGAATAGAAAGCCCAAAAATAAACTCACACACATATGGTCAATTAATCTATGAACAAGGAGATAAAAATATGCAAGGGGGAAAGACAGTCTCTTCAATAAGTGGTGCTAGGAAAATTGGAAAGCTAAATGTAAAAGAATGAAATTAGAACATTTTCTCATGCCATATACAAAAATAAATTCAAAATGGATTAAAGACCTAAATGTAAGACCAGAAACCATAAAACTCATAGAAGAAAACACTATGACATAAATTGTAGCAATATTTATTTGGACCTGTCTCCTACAGCAAAGGAAACAAAAACAAAAATTAAAAAATGGGACCTAGGACTTCCCTGGTGGCGCAGTGGTTAAGAATCCGCCTGCCAATGCAGGGCACATGGGTTTGAGCCCTGGTCCAGGAAGATCCCACATGCCGTGGAACAACTAAGCCTGTGTGCCACAGCTACTGAGCCCATGCTCTAGAGTCCATGACCACAATTACTGAGACCGTGTGCCACAACTACTGAAGCCTGCGCACCTAGAGCCCATGGTGTACAACAAAGAGAAGCCAACGCAATGAAAAGCCCCTGCTCGCCTCAACTAGAGAAAGCCCACATGCAGCAACGAAGACCCAAAGCAGCCAAAAATAAAAATAAATAAATAAATAAATAAATAAATTCATTTAAAAAAAATAGGACCTAGTTAAACTTAAAAGCTTTTGAGCAGCAAAGGAAACCACTGACAAAACAAAAAGACAACCTACTGAAAGAGAGAAGATATTTGCAAATGATATGACTGATAATGGGTTAATACCCAAATTATATAAAGAGCTTATACAACTCAATATATTAAAAAAAACGCAAACAACCCTATTTAAAAATGGGCAGAACTGAATAGACATTTTTCTGAAGAAGACATACAGATGGCCAACAAGCCCATGTAAAGATGCTCAATATTGCTAATCATCAGAGAAATACAAATCAAAGCCACAAAGAGATATCGCCTCACACCTGCCAGAGTGACTATCATCAAAAAGACCACATACAACAAACACTGGGGAGGATGTGGAGAAAAGAGTACCCTTGTACATTGTTGGTGGGAATGTAAATTGGTACAGCCACTGTGGGAAACAGTATGGAGGTACATCAAAAAACTAAAAATAGGACTATAATATGACCCAGCAATTCCACTCCTGGGCATATATATAAAAAAAAAACAAACCAAACCCAAAAACTTTCATTTGAAAAGACACATGCACCCCAATATGCATAGCAGCATTATTTACACCAGCCAAGGTATGGAAAGCAATCTAAGTGTCCATCAACAGTAAATGGATAAAGCTGTGGTATATTTAGACAATGGAATACTACTCAGCCATAAAAAGAATAAAATTTTCTCATTGGCAACAACATGTATGGACCTGGAGTATACTATATTTAGTGAAATAAGTCAGACAGAAGAAGACAAATACTGTATGTTATCACTTATATGCAGAATTAAAAAAAATAAAACAAATGAATATAACAAAAAAGAAACAGACTTACAGATATGGAGAACAAACTATTGGTTACCAGTGAGGAGAGGGAAGAGGGGAGGGGAAAAACAGGGGTAGGTGATTAAGAGATAAAAACTGCTATGTAGGCCTTCCTTGGTGGGGCAGTGGTTGAGAGTCCGCCTGCCGATGCAGGGGACACGGGTGCATGCCCTGGTCCGGGAGGATCCCACATGCCGCAGAGCGGCTGGGCCCGTGAGCCATGGCCGCTGAGCCTGCGCATCGGGAGCCTGTGCTCTGCAACGGGAGAGGCCACAACAGTGAGAGGCCCGCGTAGCGCAAAAAAAAAAAAAAAAAAAAAGGAGTATAATCAATTAAAATATTGAATCATTATGTTATATGTCTGAAGTTAATATAATATTGTAAATCAACTATACCTTGATTTTAAAACGGCTATTACTACGTTATTTGAAAATTATTAGAGTGAAGAGAGCTGGAATCTCTGAGATTGTAGGACCACCCATCACTCAGGCTGAGAATGCAGGAAGTTTCAATGGAGCAGTCTGGTGCACCCCAAACTGATGGCATTGGGAGTCTCTCGGGGTGGGGGGGAGGGTCTTAGGCTAAGAACATTGCCTCTTTATCCCAGAGAAGGCGATAAAAGAGTCCCTTAGGCAAAGGCTATTATCTCTGGTTGAGGAAATGTAGGGGCGTCTGGCTGATTTGGGGGTTTCTGGGGCTGAGGGGTGTTTTGCTTCCCTCAGGAAGAGCAATTAGGGAGTCTCACAGACTGAAGACAGTTTTAGTTTTATGTCTGCCTGACGGGGATTACCCCAAAAGGCTTTAAGTCGTCTCTCAGTCCTAACGATCTTGAGGATGTTGGGAGGTACAGAAAATACCCAACCACATTAATTACCAGCAGGAGCTCTTGGTTTTTCTACTTCCTCCCCGCCTTAACCTGTCTAGGGCGGCCCTCAGAGAGAACTTACCTCAGAGACGAAGCGGCAGCGAAGCATTGCTCGACAATGAGATGAAATCCCAGAATTCAACTGCCCAAGAACAATCAACTAATCAGAACGGTTAATGAACTTGATCTGGCCAATCGGAGATCAGGAAAGTAGGCGGGGCAAGTGAGGCAGTAGCGGGATTTGTCAGTCCAGGCTCCTCGCCTTTACGAAGTTGGCGGAGATTTCAAATTTCCAGCTTGAAGCAAGATTGCCTCCCACCAGAATTGGCCACTCCAGGTTCCGTAGGCCTGTTAGCACGCATGCTCAGATGTTACTTTTGCGTTCAGCTTACATTTTTCTACCCTCTGCTGTTTAATTTTAATAAATGGTATATCTGAGGCAGGCTGCCATCTCAAATCCTTCCCATCAGTCTCCAATTTCCTCAGATATGGGGCCTTTCCTAGGGCCTCCTAGAACCTCTCTAATAACTTAAAAATTTTAAACTTAAAGAAAAAAAACCTGTTTTCGATATGTGCGTTTTTGATATGTGCTTTTTCTGGAAGATCCGATAACAAGAAACATGCTTTATCCCTTAATACTAATATTTACAATAATAGTATTAAAAAGAATACCCATGTAATTGGGGCTTGCTGTGTCCCTCAGGGGGCCCAGAAGTCACTTTTTTCTAGGAAGTCTTTCCTACACCCACCCCCAATAGGTCCCCAATAGTGCCTCCAATAGGTCCCCAATATCCCCTGGGCTTTCCATCACAGCCCTGATCTAAGTTCCTCCTCCTTCTTAGGGCAAGGAGGACAGGGCAATGACCCATGTGCCAAGCACAAAGCCATTTATGTGCATCATCCCATTTAATTTTCACAACTGCTCCTTAAGTTAAGTACTGTTATCATCCCCTGTGTGCAGATGCTGAGACTGAGGTGCTGAGAGTTAAGCAACCTGGTCAAGGTCACAGGATCAGTAGGTAGCAGAACTGGAGTTCACCCCCAAGTTGAATTGAGTCCAAAGTCTGTGCTTTTACTTACTCTTCTATATTGCCTCAAATATTTGTTGGTTGGTTGAATGAATGAATGAGTGAATGAATCTTAAAATTACAAAGGACCTTTAACATAATTTACTTAATCTTCTATAATCACACATAATTTTATGTGGCTGCTGTAACAAAGTATCAGAAACTTTGTGGCATAAAACAATAGAAATGTATGTATGCATTATTTTTTTGGTTTTTAAAAACATCTTTATTGGAGTATAATTGCTTTACAATGTTGTGCTAATTTCTGCTGTATAACAAAGTGAGTTAGCTATATGTATGCGTATATCCCCATATCCCCTCCCTCTTGAGCCTCCCTCCCACCCTCCCTATCCCACCCCTTTAGGTGGTCACAAAGCACCAAGCTGATCTCCCTCTGCTATGCGGCTGCTTCCCACTAGCTATCTATTTTACATTTGGTAGTATATATAAGTCCATGCCACTCTCTCACTTTGTCCCAGCTTACCCTTCCCCCTCCCCGTGTCCTCAAGTCCGTTCTCTAGCAGGTCTGCATCTTTATTCCCTTCCTGCCCCTAGGTTCTTCATGACCATTTAAAAAATATTTTTAGATTCCATATATATGTGCTAGCATACGGTATTTGTTTTTCTCTTTCTGACTTACTTTGCTCTGTATGACAGGCTCTAGGTCCATCCACCTCACTACAGATAACTCAATTTCATTTCTTTTTATGGCTGAGTAATATTCCATTGTATATATGTGCCACATCTTTATCCATTCATCTGTTGATGGACACTTAGGTTGTTTCCATGTATATATGTTTTTGAATGTTTCAGTGAAATATTCTGACCTTTATTTCTCACAGTTCTGGAGGCCAGAAGTCTGAAATTAGTTTCTCTGGGCTGAAATCAAGGAGTCAGCTGGGCTGCACTCCTTCCAGAGGCTCTAGGAAAGAATCTTCTTGTTGCCTCTTCCAGCTTCTGGTGGCTGCCAGCATTCTTTGGCTTGTGGCTGCATCATTCTAATCTCTGCCTCCATGGTTATATTGCCTTCTTCCCTGGTCTGTGCCAAATCTCCCTCTGCTTTCCCCTGATAAGGACACTTATGATACATTTAGGGCCCACCCAGATAATCCAGGATAATCTCCCTATCTCAAGATCATTAACATAATCACATCTGCAAAATCTTTTCTATTGTTGTTGAATGGGGGGGGGGGGGGGGGCTGCTATTAAGTCTCCTCTCGGGTACCCAAGGATTCATGTCCATCCCACATGCAAAATACATGCACTCCATCCCCAAGTCCCCACATTCTCAATCCATCACAGTATCAGCTCAAGTCTAAAATCTCATCTAAATATCATCAGCTCAAGAGTACCAAATATCATCTTCTAAAATAGGTATGGGTGGTACTCTGGGTACATCCATCCTGGGGCAAAATTTCTCTTTGGACTTGGACACCAGGAAAACATATTAACTGTTCCTAAAATACAGTGGTGGGACAGGCATAGAATAGTAGCTATAGACATTATCATTTCAAATAGGAGAAATGGAAGCAAGAAGGAGTCATTGGCCCTAAGCAATTTTGAAATCTAGCAGGGAAAATTCCATTGGGTTTCAAGGTCTGGGAATAATCCTCTGTGACTTGAGGCTCTGTCCTATGGGCCTACAGCTCTGCTCTCAGAGTCATTCTTCCTTTCTCTTGAGGTGTGGCATATGTTTGTAATTGAGTAGTTTTATCAGCCTTTTTGATGCCTGTAGAATTTTGGGAGTCTGGCAGTCTTTCCTTCATTTTTCTTGCCTCTGTTTCGTTCAGTTTAATCTGTCCATGTTTATGAAGATATAACATAAAAAATTGTGTGGGTCTCCCACGTATGTCCAGAGATTCACACCATTAGACCAGATGGTCCTCCATATATCTTTCCTAGATTATCCTAGCTCTATTCCTGGGTATGGCTGAGATGGTTGAAGAGATTCATGAGTCACACATCTAAATCTCTGCAGTACTAGCAAACACAGCCACACTCTTGACTTTCTCTCCAGAGTGCACCTTTCTGAGAATGAATCTATTAATTTAATGTCTTTTGCAATCTAGATAGACTGAGAATTCCCCAAATTATCAAATCCTAGATCCCTTTTGCTTAACCATTTTCTCTCAACTTACCTCATTCCTTTGACATTTTACTATATGCAGCAAGAATAAATCAGACCACACCTTCAACACTTTGCTTGGAAATCTCCTCAGCTAAATATCCAAGTTCATTGCTTACAAGCTCTGATTTCCACACAACTGTAGGACACAACTCACTAAGTTTTCTGCCAGTGTAACAAGGATTGTCTTTCTTTAAGTTTCCAATAACATGTTCCTCATTTGCTTCTGAGCCCTTATCAACAGCACCTTTAATGTTCATATTTCTACGATTTTGCTTATGACAATATATGTATTCTCTAAGATGATGTAGGTTTTCTCTTCCATGCTCCTCACTTCCTTCTGAGATCTCACCAGAATCACCTTCAAAGTTGTTATTTCTACTGAGAGTCTTTTCAATTTAATCTAGGACATTTATATCAAGCTTCTCAACGTTCTTCTAGCTTCTACCCATTAGCCAATTCCAAAGCCACTTTCATATTTTTAGGTATTTGTTACAGCAGCATTCCACTTTTAGGTAGCAAAATCAGGTATTAGTTTCTTGTGGCTGCTGTAACAAGTGACCACAAACTTGGTGACATAAAACAATAGAGCTTTGTTTTCCCACAGTCTGGAGGTCATAAACCTGAAATCAGCATCACTGGCCTAAATCAAGGGTGCAGAAGGGCTGTACTCTATCTACAGGCTCTAGGGAGAATTCATTTTTTGCCTCTTTCAGCTTCTGATTACTCACATCATTCCTTGGCTTCAGGCGGCATTATTCCAATCTTGAAGGCCAGCATCCTCAGATCTCTCTCTATTCCATTATCACATTGCCTTCTCCTCTGTGTATCTCTTCAAATCTCTCTCCACCTTCCTTCCTTCCTTCCTTCCTTCCTTCCTTCCTTCCCTTCCTTCCTTCCTCCCTCCCTTCCTCCCTCCCTCCCTTCTTTCCTTCCACATTCAGTTTTTATTTTCTCTAAAAATTGAGGTAAAGGGAACTCTTTAGAAAAAGAAACAATCTGCATGATTGAAAATGGAGGTCCTAACTTACACAGTGTTATATGTCAATTATATCTCAATAAGGCTGGCAAATTTTTTAACCTTAAAAAAAGAACTGGAAAAAGAAAATGGGAAGGTCCAACTTCATACAGTGGCTTCAGGATGCTCAGAGGAAGGAACTAAAGTTGGCCAAGGTTAGCCAAGATTTTCCTGAGTTGTCTAGACTCAAGAGATGCGACTAGTATTCCAAAGAGAAAAGAGATCAGTCAAAAGTTTGAGTCTTACAGTCCCTGGAAATATGTAACCCTGATGCTCCTGTCACCTCAGCTGAAAATGTTGGCTGGCATTTCTGGTATTGATGAAGAAATTGCCCCCAATTTCCCAGGCTCTTCTGCCTTCCCCATACCCACCTGGGATCTGCCCAGTCCTCCTGCCCCAAGAGAGCACTCTATTCATGAAATTCTTGGAGAAGAATCCTCTGCAGTTGTGAGCATCTCATGCTGTGAGCCAGCTTCACAAGAGCGTTGGGTGTGCTAAGGTTTCCGTAAGGGTCAGGAGAATCAGAACAGGGCAGGGTTTGCAACAGCAGTAAGCCAGAAGGAAAATCCTTCAGGATGGTCCTTCTCCTTGGTCCCCTTTCATTATGGTGTGGACTTGGTCTGATAAGGCTGTGGCTCTTCCACCAGCTCTACTCCCACTGGATATCTAGAAGCTCACAGTTGATGTTCCACAGGCACTCAGCCATTTTGTTACTTCAGGCCCTTGGAGATACCCAGGTCCTCTTGCGGTCATTGAAGTACTTGGCACTCAGGGGCTCCAGGCCCTCAGTTATGGCACAGTGCAGCCTGGTCTGCGCCCCCTTCTCCCACACCAATTTGACAAAGAGGGAGAAGAGCTGCCAGAGCAGGCACAGCAGGAAAGAGTATTGGACAAGCTCAGAGTGGACAATGCCTGGATGCACTGCATAGAGGGTGGCCCCCATCCGTTGGAGCCTCTTGGCCATCTCCCAAGTAAAAAGTATATTGGCCATTTTGCAATATGCAAAGCCCCAGCTGTAGCACTTCTCACTCTCAAGGTCCTGGAAGCGAATCTTGCCAGCATGGTGAGCCACCAATGACAGGTTCACCATCTGTGCAAGAGCAGACTCCTTCAGCTGCTCCAGGAGAGAGCAAGTGAGAAGGAAGTGGCCCAGGCAGTTGATTCCCAGGTGGGTTTCAAAGCTGTTAGCTGTCTTGGAATATGGACACATCATCATTCCTGTATTGTTGATCAGAATATGGAGCTGCTTTTGCACTGCCAGAAGGCTTTCAGCAAAAGCTCGGATGGATTTGGTATTGGATAGGTCCAGTTTCCACACCAGCACCTGGGAGTTCTTTGTATTAGCTCAGATTTCACTAGCAGCAGATTCCCACTTCAGTACATCTCAGCAGGCAATGCATACTCCTCTGCTATTGAGCTCTCTGGCCATTTCCTTACTGATGTCCATGTTGGCTCCAGTGATCACCACTATCTTCCTGGGAAGCTGCACATTTGTTCTCCAAATCTCACCAGCAAAGAACTTCCTAATGGACAGAGCTATCACATACAGGAAAGAAAGGAGGGAGGTGAGTAATCCTAAGATAACCAGCATCTTTTCAACTTCTTTAGCTGCTGCTGCTTTAGCAAAAGCAGCTTCGACTCCAATTCTGGCTCCAGCCCCTGGTCTGGCTCCAATTCTTGGCTGCTTCTCTCTGCTTCTCCCTCCCACTCCCTTATCTCCTCTCTCTCCTGGACTCTGGGCATCTCTTATGAAGATACATGTAGTTGCATTTAGGACCCACCCAGATAATCCAGGATAATCTCCACATCTCAACAGCCTTAACTTAATCATATTTGCAAAGAACCATTTTCCAAGTAAGGGTAACATTTACAGTGTCCAGGGACTATGACCTACTATCTTTGGGGGCCATTATTCTGCCTACTACAAGGAGTAAGTCAGATACCTTGTTCTGAAGTTCTGGGGTCACTAGGTTTGGAAAGGAGTGACTGGAGCTCTTTGAGGCCAAATGGGGTGGAAGACAGTGCAGCCTGGTGGGAGGGATGTGGGCTCTGTAAGACAGACCTGAGTTCACTTCCCTGCCCCAACACCTGATGACTGAGTGACCTTGGGCAAGTCACTCAACCTCCCTGACTTTCCATTTCCTCCTCTGTGAAATGAGGTAATAACTGCACCTTCCTCACAAGGCTGTTGTAACTTGTGCTTGTAAAGCACTTAGCGTAGGGCTAGGCACATAGTGAGTAATCTACGAACATTAACTGTTGTTATTACTGACTGATGAACATGGTGATAATAATACCATGCATGTATTGTGTGCTTACTCTGTTTTGGGTTCACAAGAAACCCAAACGCTCCCAGGAGCATGTGATATAGATGTCACAGATGTAGATTCAAGAGGCCAGAATTTGCCTAAGGTCAGACAGTCAACAAATAGTAGAGGGAGGAATGAAGACCATGTTTGGCTAATCCTTCACCACAATGCTAGTCTCCACCCCATGTGGAGATTGTAAACCCCAGCACCTGCAGAGAGCACGTGTAAATGATGAATACATCTACAAGCAGGAAAGCCTGTGGCCAGTTGTGTGGAGGGACTTGCCGACTGTCAGGGCTGCAGACTATAGTGTGAGAAACCAGGATGGTGGAAGTCTCTGTGCTCAGCACTTTTCCACCAAGGGAACAGGAGAGACTCTGTGCTGGTGGTGGTGACAGACCCCTGTGTGAGGGCAAGGCCTGCACCAGGACCCAGGATGCTGTGGACCTTCTGACTCCAGGATGGATGAATGAAAAGGCCAGCATTATGTGGCTGTGGGAGTTTCCCATATTGTCTAGAATATTGTTCATTGAGCTGAAGATTCTTTTGCTCTATAGTATATTTCCACTTCTCTTTTAAAAGAGTAAACTTTATATTGAAGTATAACATAAAGATGGAATTTTGCACAAATCATAACTATATCACTTGAGAGAAGCGGGAGAACTCAGAATCTGAGAGTTGGTTTTAAAGATAAATCATTGCTGCTGGGTATGAGGTCAGAAAAATATATCTGCCAGTTTTATATCTCAACATCTTAGACTTTCTTGCATGTATTTCTGGCATGACTGATCATACAGATTGCTGCTATCTATGACGTTTTTAAAAAACAGCTTAATTGAGGTATAATTGACATACAGCAAATTGTACATATTTAAAGTATACAATTTGATAAGTTTATATTATATATAAATATATTCACCATAATCAAGTTAGTAAAAATTCATCACTCTCTCATCCCCATTTGCATACACCTAATCAAGCACTGATTTTCTCTGTCACTGAAGATTAATTTGCATTTTATAAGGTTTCATGTAAATAGAAACATACTCTATGTACCCCTGGTTGTCTGGCTTCCTTCACTCAGTATAATTATTTTGAGATTTATCCATGTTGTGTAATACGGACTCCAATTTGTTTATTCAGTCACCTGTTTTTAAAAATATTTATTTATTTGGTTGCACCAGGTCTTAGTTGCAGCAGGCAGGCTCCTTTGTTGCAGCTCGCTGGCTCCTTAGTTGTGGCATGCAAACTCTTAGTTGCAGCATGTATGTGGGATCTGGTTCCCTGACCAGGGATCACACCGAGGCCCCCTGCATTGGGAGCATGGCGTCTTATCCACTGCGCCACCAGGGAAGTCCCTCATTCACCTGTTGATGGACATTAAATTGTTTTCAGTTTTTGACTATTAGAAATAAAATTGTCATGCAAATCTTGTACAAGTCTTCATAGGGACATATATTTTCTTTTCTCCTGGGTGAAAACCTAGAAGTGGAATAGCTGTTAAACCCTCCAACTTTGTTTTTATGGTAGGTGCATTGTTAGATTTTAAAGAAACTACCAAACTGTTTTCCAAATTGGTTGTACCATTTTACGTTCCCATCAGCAGTGTATGGGCATTCCAGCTCTTCCACATCTATGCCAACACCTGCTATGGGCAGTCATTTTAATTTTAGCCATTTTAGTAAGTGTGTAGTGGTATGTCTTTATGCTTTAAATTTGTATTCCCCTAATGACAATGGTGCTGAGCACCTTTTCATGTATTTGTCATTTGTATATCTTCTGCTCAAATCTTTTGCCCGTTTTTTATTGGGCTATTTTCATATTGATGAGTTTTGTGAGTCTTTTTTATACTTAGATACATGTTTTTGCAAAGACTTTTCCTAGACTGTGGCTTGTTTTTTTTAACTATAACAATTTCTTGAGTACTTAATTTTATTTATTTATTTATTTTTGGCTGCGTTGGGTCTTCGTTGCTGTGCATGGGCTTTCTCTAGTTGCAGTAAGCGGGGGCTACTCTTCATTGTGGTGTGGGCTTCTCATTGCGGTGACTTCTCTTGTCGCGGAGCATGGGCTCCAGGTGCTCGGGCTTCAGTAGCCGTGGCCCGCGGGCTCCACAGCGCAGGCTCAGCAGCCGCGGCACATGGGCTTAGCTGCTCCACGGCATGTGGGATCCTCCTGGACCAGGGCTTGAACCCGTGTCCCCTGCATTGGCAGGCGGATTCTTAACCACTGCGCCACCAGGGAAGCCCTGTGTCTTGTTTTTTAATGATCTTAACTGTGTCCTTTAAAGAATGGATTTTTCAGTTTTGGTAAAATCTAATTTATCAATTTGTTCTTTTATGAATTGTGTTTTGCTGTCAAAACAAAGAAATATTTACCTAACAATGCCGAAATTTTTTCCTGTGATTTCTTCTAGAAGTTTTATACTGTTAGGTTATACATGTAGGTCTATGATCCATTTTGAGTTAATTTTTGAATATATTGCAAGGTATGGATCCAAGTACATTCTTTTGCAATGAATATCCAGTTGCTCCAGCACCATTTGTTGAAAAGGCTATCCTTTCTCCACCACAGTGCCTTTGTACCTTACAAAAATCAGTTGTCTATATACATGTGTGGGTTTTTGTCTGGAGTATCTACTGTGCCCTGTGGACTGGTACACTGGTACAATCTGGAAAACAGTTTGGTAGTTTCTTTAAAATCTAATAATGCACTTACCATAAAAACAAAGTTGGAGGGTTTAACAGCTATTCCACTTCTAGGTTTTCACCCAGGAGAAAAGAAAATATATGTCACTATGAAGACTTGAATGAGATTTGCATGGCAATTTTATTTCACTGCTTCCCAGCAGTGAAACTGATGTGTTAATGGGGCTGTGTAACCTTGGTCCCTACAACAGCAGCCCAAGTCAGCTGGATCACAAACCCAGTACCCTTGAAGGGTTGCAGTGATGTCCAGGCTCAGCATCCCTTCCAGGTGGATGTTGAGATTCACACTGCCTCTGGGTAGCAAAATCCAGATGCTGGTCATCAAATTCTGAAAAATTCACCAGGTGTTCTTTCTCTGTCCCAGAAGTTCCCATGGCCCCATTGGCTCTTGTACCCTCATTCCTTTCAATCTGCAGAGCTGCAAAGCAAAGCAGCTTAGGCCATCTGCCAAGAAACCTGGGACACACAATTCTCCCCTTAGGCTTTTGAATCTGCTGGTGCGGCTGGTGTGTCCTGGTACCTGGCTACCTGGAGGCAGGGGGTTGGACAAAATCACCTACTGGGGCATAGGCAGCACAGAGAGGAGACACTTTCCGTAGCCCAGGTCCAAGGGTGTCAGATGTGGGTCCCTCACTCCTGCCCTGAGGATACCCCAGCTGCTCCTGGGCAGAGATGCAGTTTTTCTGCTTCCCTTAGTCCCTCCCAACCCCCTCCCCAGGCCTGTCCCGTGGGAGGAAGGCAGCAGCCCACATTCTGATCCTTTTCCTTGGGAGTGTTCTCCACAGGTTTCGCTGAACATGTGAATTTATTCTGGAGGGGCGATAGTAGGGACTCAGTGGGACAGATGACAGGGCAAGGGCTTCTCCAGAGAGAGGCCAGCATAGCCCAATCCCTGACTTAGATTCTTATATATTCCCCTCCAGTTTTGCCTGTGAGTTGAGTGCGCATTCCTTGGGCAGAAGACCCTCCATCCCTGCCTCACCAAGTTGCACACTCTGTCTTTTTTTTTTTTTTT
>NW_006777287.1:1393705-1412024 GCF_000442215.2 Lipotes vexillifer | reverse complement strand
CCCGTGTCCCCTGCATCGGCAGGCGGACTCTCAACCACTGCGCCACCAGGGAAGCCCCGCACACTCTCTTTTATCTGCTTATCTCTTTCTGACTCTTTCTCTCTCACAGCCTCTCAGATTCCTCTCTCCCTCCCTCACACTCTCCCTCTTCTTCTGTTTCTCTCTCCTCTTTACCTCTTGCCTAAAGTTGTTTGTGGCAGCATCTATAGCCAATGTCCAAACCCTAATACAATCACAAACCAGGGCAGTGACGTTGCCTTTTAGTTGTTGTCGTATCTTGGGACCCCAGCAGGACCTGGACACCCTGCTGAGGTCACCAGTGTATCATTTACTTCCAGCCTCGAATGAAACAACTCACTGCAAACCACCCCTGGAGATGTGACGTCAACCACCTGGGAGGCAGCGAAGGATGAGGAACTCTCAGCATCACCTTTCCACTTTGGACCAAGCTCCTGAACTGGAAAGGGCCCATCTGCTCAGCTCTCCCCACTCCCCATGCTGCAGGGTTTTGCAATGAAGTTTTTTCTTTCCTGATATCGATAACCTTTCTGCTTTTGCAAAACCAAAAATTTTAAGTTAATTTTGCATAATTAACTAGATTTTAGAGGAGAATTTTAATTCATGTTTCTTAGAAAAATAATTTTCTGTAGCCTTTTATTTCCTATTATTGTAGCAAGTACTCTAGAGATAATAACTAAATATCGGCCACACTGGCATACAGGACAAATTTTACCTTTCATTAAACCTAAATTAAATAAAATAGTGAAACTCCTCAGTCCTTAAGCTGAATAAGCCCACAACCAAGAGCTCAGATGAATCCTCTTAACCTTCAACACACCATATCCAGGGAATCCAGTAGGCAAGGATATTTGCAATCAGGTCTCTAGAGACATTTACTGCAGAAAGGAACTGGAGAATAGACTCACAGGGAACCCCTCTCCCGGGCCCAACACTTCACTCTGAGCCTGCACATGAGGTAATGAATGAAATTTGTAATCCAAAGGGAGTGGGGTGGGAATGTGGTGGAAAGAAGGAGGGCATGGGGACTAGGACAGAGCAGGAAGCAATATTTCTCTGAGTATACCTTTTTGCAGAGCTTTGAGTCTTAGAATAGTCACGTTTCACAGACTCTAGAAAAAAAATAAGGAAAGTAAGAAAGTGGTTGCAAAATAAATAAATTAAAATAAACTAGGATGAGAGGGGAACCCCAAATGGGATGTAAACAGAAAAAATGGAACCTAACTGTATTACAAATGAATAATATAACCACACTGAAGGGCATGGGGGAGAAAATAACTAACCTAAGTAGCTTTGGGAAACAATATTTATTTTGAAGGCTGAAAGCAAAAAGAACTGTACACAAATGTTGTACTTTAGTTGGTAAATTTGTTTTTAAACAGGGGTATGTTTAGGAATTCTGGAACTACCTTATATGAAGATCTGAGCAAACAAATGTATGATAGATAACAAGAGTCATGTTTTCCATTGTCAGAGAAAGGCATTTCAAATATGGGAAAGGGATAAGTTTACAATAACCCTGAGGTCTTGGATTGGAATCAGAGATATAAGAATGAATCCAAGGGACAGTCTACAAAACAACCTGCCTATGTTTGACAAAAATGTCAATGTCATAAAAGATGAAGAAATGCTAGATTTCAAAAAGACTGAAAAAAAAAAAAGACTGAAAGATGTGACAAGTAAATGCAACACACTATCCTGGACTGGATCTAGGAACAGAAAAAAATGTTTTCTTTTACTAGTAAGGGCATTATTGGGACTATTGGCACAGTTTGAAAAAGATTGGCAGATTAGATAATAGTGTTGAATCGATGTTAATTTTCTCGCTTTGTTTTTATACTGTAGTTATGCAAAATAATGTCTAGCTTTTTAGGAAAAATACACTAGTATTTAGGGACATTTACTTTCAAATGTTTCAGGAAAAAATATAATTACTATTCTTGCAACACTATCTGTAAGTCTGAAATCATTTCCAAATAAAAAGTTAAAATAAATGCAGATTATTGGACCTCAACCTTACCTACTGGATCAGAAAATCTGGGTCTAGGGCTGAAGAATATGTATGAAGGGTATTACTCACTGTGTCAAAAAATTCTTGAGAACAGCTTTGATTTTTTTTAAACATCTTTATTGGAGTATAATTGCGTTACAATGGTGTGTTAGCTTCTGCTTTATAACAAAGTGAATCAGCTATACATATACATATATCCCCATATCTCCTCCATCTTGATCCTCCCTCCCACCCTGCCTATCCCACCCCTCTAGGTGGTCACAAAGCACCGAGCTGATCTCCCTGTGCTATGCGGCTGCTTCCCACTAGCTATCTATTTTACATTTGTTGGTGTACATATGTCCATGCTGCTCTCTCACTTCGTCCCAGCTTACACTTCCCCCTCCCCGTGTCCTCAAGTCCATTGTCTACGTCTGCGTCTTTATTCCTGTTCTGCCCCTAGGTTCTTCAGAGCCGTTTTTTAATTTGTTTGTTTTTTTTAGATTCCATATATATATGTGTTAGCATACGGTATTTCTTTTTCTCTTTCTGACTGACTTCACTCTCTATGTCAGACTCTAGGTCCATCCACCTCACTACAAATAGCTCAATTTCGTTTCTTTTTATGGCTGAGTAATATTCCATTGTATATATGTGCCACATCTTCTTTATCCATTCATCTGTCAATGGACACTTAGGTTGCTTCCATGTCCTGGCTATTGTAAATAGAGCTGCAATGAACATTGTGGTACATGACTCTTTTTGAATTATGGTTTTCTCAGGGTATATGCCCAGCAGTGGGATTGCTGGGTCGTATGGTAGTCCTAATTTTAGTTTTTTAAGGAACCTCCATACTGTTCTCCATAGTGGCTGTATCAATTTACATTCCCACCAGCAGTGCAAGAGTGTTCCCTTTTCTCCACACCCTCTCCAGCATTTATTGTTTCTAGATTTTTTGATGATGGCCATTCTGGCTGGTGTGAGATGATGTCTCTTTGGAGTTTTGATTTGCATTTCTCTACTGATTAATGATGTTGAGCATTCTTTCATGTGTTTGTTGGCAATCTGTATATCTTCTTTGGAGAAATGTCTATTTAGGTCTCCTGACCATTTTTGGATTGGGTTGTTTGTTATTTTGTTACTGAGCTGCATGAGCTGCTTGTAAATTTTGGAGATTAATCCTTTGTCAGTTGCTTCATTTGCAAATATTTTTTTCCATTCTGAGGGTTGCCTTTTTGTACTGTTTATGGTTACCTTTGCTGTGCAAAAGCTTTTAAGTTTCATTAGGTCCCATTTGTTTATTTTTGTTTTTATTTCCATTTCTCTAGGAGGTGGGTCAAAAAGGATCTTGCTGTGAGTTATGTCATAGAGTGTTCTGCCTATGTTTTCCTCTAAGAGTTTATCACGTCTGGCCTTACATTTAGGTCTTTAAACCATTTTGAGTTTATTTTTGTGTACGGTGTTAGGGAGTGTTCTAATTTCATTGTTTTACATGTAGCTGTCCAGTTTTCCCAGCACCACTTATTAAAGAGGCTGTCTTTTCCCCATTGTATATTCTTGCCTCCTTTATCAAAAATAAGGTGACCATATGTGTGTGGGTTTATATCTAGGCTTTCAGTCCTGTTCCATTGATTTATATTTATTTTTTTGTGCCAGTACCATACTATCTTGATTACTGTAGCTTTGTAGTATAGTCTGAAGTCTGGGAGCCTGATTCCTCCAGCTCTGTTTTTCTTTCTCAAGATTGCTTTGGCTATTCAGGGTCTTTTGTGTTTCCATACAAATTGTGAATTTTTTTGTTCTAGTTCTGTGAAAAATGCCATTGGTAGTTTGATAGGGATTGCATTGAATCTGTAGATTGCTTTGGGTAGTATAGTCATTTTTACAATGTTGATTCTTCCAATCCAAGAACATGGTATATCTCTCCATCTGTTTGTATCATCTTTAATTTCTTTCATCAGTGTCTTATAGTCTTCTGCAGAGAGGTCTTTTGTCTCCATAGATAGATTTATTCCTAGGTATTTTATTCTTTTTCTTGCAATGGTAAATGGGAGTGTTTCCTTAATTTCTCTTTCAGATTTTTCATCATTAGTGTATAGGAATGTGAGATTTCTGTGCATTAGTTTTGTATCCTGCTACTTTACCAAATTCATTGATTAGCTCTAGTAGTTTTCTGGTAGCATCTTTAGGATTCTGTATGTATAGTATCATGCCATCTTCAAACAGTGACAGCTTTTCTTCTTCTTTCTGATATGGATTCCTTTTCTTCTCTGACTGCTGTAGCTAAAACTTCCAAAACGATATTGAATAATAGTGGTGAGTGTGGACAACGTTGTCTTGTTCCTGATTTAGAGGAAAAGGTTTCAATTTTTCACCATTGAAAATGATGTTTGCTGTGGGTTTGTCATATATGGCCTTTATTATGTTGAGACAAGTTCCCTCTATGCCTACTTTCTGGAGTGTTTTTATCATAAATGGGTGTTGAATTTTGTCAAAAGCTTTTTCTGCATCTATTGAGATGATCATATGGTTTTTCTCCTTCAATTTGTTAATATGGTTTATCACATTGATTGATTTGCATATATTGAAGAATCCTTGCATTTCTGGGATAAACTTCACTTGATCATGGTGTATGATCCTTTTAATGTGTTGTTGGATTCTGTTTGCTAGTATTTTCTTGAGGATTTTTGCATCTATGGTCATCAGTGATATTGGCCTATAGTTTTCTTTCTTTGTGATATCTTTGTCTGGTTTTGGTATCAGTGTGATGGTGGCCTCGTAGAATGAGTTTGGGAGTTTTCCTCCCTCTGCTGTATTTTGGAAGAGTTTGAGAAGGATAGGTGTTAGCTTTTCTCTAAATGTTTGATAGAATTCGCCTTTGAAGCCATCTGGTCCTGGGCTTTTTTTTGTCAGAAGATTTTTAATCACAGTCTCAATTTCAGTGCTTGTGACTGGTTTGTTTGTATTTTCTATTTCTCCCTGTTCAGTCTCAGAAGGTTGTGCTTTTCTAAGAATTTGTCCATTTCTTCCAGGTTGTCCATTTTATTGGCATATAGATGCTTGTAGTAATCTCTCATGATCCTTTGAATTTCTGCAGTGTCAGTTGTTACTTCTTCTTTTTCATTCTTAGTTCTATTGATTTGAGTCTTCTCCCTTTTTTTCTTGATGAGTCTGGCTAATGGTTTATCAATTTTGTTTATCTTCTTAAAGAACCAGCTTTTGGTTTTATTTGATCTTTGCTATTGTTTCCTTCACTTCTTTTTCATTTATTTCTGATCTGATCTTTATGATTTCTTTCCTTCTGCTAACTTTGCAGTTTTTTTGTTCTTCTTTGTCTAATTGCTTTAGGTGTAAGGTTAGGTTGTTTATTTGAGATGTTTCTTGTTTCTTGAGGTAGGATTGTATTGCTATAAACTTCCCTCTTAGAACTGCTTTTGCGGCATCCCATAGGTTTTGGGTCGTCATTGTCATTTGTTTCTAGGTATTTTTTGATTTCTTCAGTGATCTCTTGGTTATTAAGTAGTGTACTGTTTAGCCTCAATGTGTTTATGTTTTTTACAGATTTTTTTCCTCTAATTGATATCTAGTCTCATAGTGTTTCAGTTGGAAAAGATACTTGGTACGATTTCAATTTTCTTAAATTTACCAAGGCTTGATTTCTGACCCACAGTATGATCTATCCTGGAGAATGTTCCATGAGCACTTGAGAAGAAAGTGTATTCTGTTGCTTTTGGATGAAATGTCCTATAAATATCAATTAAGTCCATCTTGTGTAATGTGTCATTTAAAGCTTGTGTTTCCTTATTTATTTTCATTTTGGATGATCTGTCCATTGGTGAAAGTGGGGTGTTAAAGTCCCCTACTGTGATTGTGTTACTGTTGATTTCCCCTTTTATGGCTGTTAGCATTTGCCTTATATAATGAGGTGCTCCTATGTTGGGTGCATACCTATTTACAATTGTTTTATCTTCTTCTTGGATTGATCCCTTGAACATTATGTAGTGTCCTTCTTTGTCTCTTGTAATAGTCTTTATTTTAAAGTCTATTTTGTCTGATATGAGAATTGCTACCCCAGCTTTCTTTTGATTTCCATTTGCATGGAATATCTTTTTCCGTCCCTTCACTTTCAGTCTGTATGTGTCCCTAGGTCTGAAGTTGGTCTCTTGTAGACAGCATATATATGGTCTTGTTTTTGTATTCATTCAGCCAGTCTGTGTCTTTTGGTTGGAGCATTTAATCCATTTACATTTAAGGTAGTTATTGATATGTATGTTCCTATTACCATTTTCTTAATTGTTTTGGGTTTGTTATTGTAGGTCTTTTCCTTCTCTTGTGTTTCCTGCCTAGAGAAGTTCCTTTAGCATTTGTTGTAAAGCTGGTTTTGTGGTACTGAATTCTCTCAGCTTTTGCTTGTCTGTAAAGGTTTTAATTTCTCTGTCTAATCTGAATGTGATCCTTGCTGGGTAGAGTAATCTTGGTTGTAGGTTTTTCCCTTTCATCACATTAAATATGTCTTGCCACTCCCTTCTGGCTTGCAGAGTTTCTGCTAAAAGATCAGCTGTTAACCTGTTGGGCATTCCCTTGTATGTTATTTGTTGTTTTTCCCTTGCTGCTTTTAATAGTTTTTCTTTGTGTTTAATTTTTGATAGTTTGGTTAATATGTGTCAGCATGTTTCTCCTTGGATTTATCCTGTATGGGACTCTCTGCACTTTCTGGGCTTGATTGACTATTTCCTTTCCCATATTAGGGAAGTTTTCAGCTATAATCTCTTCAAATAATTTCTCAGTCCCTTTCTTTTTCTCTTCTTCTTCTGGGCCCCCTGTAATTTGAATGTTGGTGCGTTTAATGTTTTCCCAGAGGTCTCTGAGACTGTCCTCAATTCTTTTCATTCTTTTTTCTTTACTGTGCTCTTTGGTAGTTATTTCCACTCTTTTATCTTTCGGGTCACTTTTTCTGCCTCATTTATTCTGCTATGGATTCCTTCTAGAGAATTTTTAATTTCACTTATTGTGTTGTTCATCATTGTTTGTTTGCTCTTTAGTTCTTCGAGGTCCTTGTTAAACGTTTCTTGTATTTTCTCCATTCTATTTCCAAGATTTTGGATCATCTTTACTATCATTACTCTGAATTCTTTTTCAGGTAGACTGCCTATTTCCTCATCATTTATTTGGCCTGGTGGGTTTTTATCTTGCTTCTTCATCTGCTGTGTGTTTCTCTGTTTTCTCATTTTGCTTAACCTACTGTGTCTGGGGTCTCCTTTTTGTAGGATGCAGGTTCATAGTTCCTGTTGTTTTTGGTGTCTGCTCCCAGTGGCTATAGTTGGTTCAGTGGGTTGTGCAGGCTTCCTGGTGGAGGGGAGTGGTGTCTGTGTTCTGGTGGATGAGGCTGGATCTTGTCTTTCTGGTGGGCAGGACCGCGTCCAGTGTTGTGTTTTGGGGTAACTGTGACGTTATTATGATTTTAGGCAGCCTCTCTGCTAATGGGTAGGGTTTTGTTCCTATCTTGCTAGTTGTTTGGCATGGGGTGTCCAGCACTGTAGCTGGCTGGTCGTTGAGTGGAGCTGGGTCTTAGCCCTGTGATGGAGATCTCTGGGAGAGCTTTTGCTGTTTGATAGTTCGTGGAGCTGGGAGGTCTCTGGTGAACCAATGTCCTGAACTTGGCTCTCCCACCTCAGAGGCACAGGCCTGACACCAGCCAGAGCACCAAGACCCTGTCAGCCACATGGCTCAGAAGAAAAGGGAGAAAAAAATAAAGAAAAAATAATAAAGTAAAACAAAGTTATTAAAATTTAAACAATTATTAAAAATAAAAAACATTAAAAAGTCATTAAAAACAAGAAAGAAAGAAGAGAGCATCCAAACCAATAAACAGATCCACCAATGATAACAAGTACTAAAAACTATACTAAAAACGAAATAAGACAAAAAAATATGGTCAGAGAGAACCCTCGGACAAATGGTAAAAGCAAAGCTATACAGACAAAATCACACAAAGAAGCATACACATACACATTCAGGAAAAAGAGAAAAAGGAAAAAATATATATATACAAAAAAGGAGGAAAGCAACCAAATCAATAAATAAATCTACCAATGATAATAAACTCTAAATACTAAACTAAGATAAACATAAAACCAGAAACAAATTAGATGCAGAAAGCAAACCCCAAGTCTACAGTTGCTCCCAAAGTCCACCGCCTCAATTTTGGGATGATTCATTGTCTATTCATGTATTCCAGAGATGCAGGGTACATCAAGTTGATTGTGGAGATTTATTCCACTGCTCCTGAGGCTGCTGGGAGAGATTTCCCTTTCTCTTCTTTGTTTGCACAGCCCCTGGGGTTCAGCTTTGGATTTGGCCCCGCCTCTGCGTGTAGGTCGCCTGTGGACATCTGTAATTTGCTCAGATGGGACAGGGTTAAAGTAGCAACTGATTAGGGGTCTCTGGCTCACTCAGTCTGGAGGGAGGGAGGGGTACAGAATGCGGGGCGAGCCTGCGGCAGCAGAGGCCAACATGACGTTACACCAGCCTGAGGTGTGCCGTGTGTTCTCCCAGGGAAGTTGTCCCTGGGTCACGGGACCCTGGCAGTGGCAGGCTGCACAGGCTTCCCGGAAGGGGGCTGTGGATAGTGACCTGTGCTCGCACACAGGCTTCTTGGTGGCTGCAGCAGCAGCCGTAGGATCCCACGCCCGTCTCTGGGGTCCATGCTGATAGCCGCGGCTCGTGCCCATCTCTGGATCTCGTTTAGGCAGTGCTCTGAATCCCCTCTCCTTGCGCACCCCGAAACAATGGTCTCTTGCCTCTTAGGCAGTTCCAGACTTTTTCCTGGACTCCCTCCCAGCTAGCTGTGGTGCACTGGCCCCCTTCAGGCTGTGATCACGCAGCCAACCCCAGTCCTCTCCCTGGTATCCGACCTCCGAAGCCCGAGCCTCAGCTCCCAGCCCTCACCTGTCCCAGCGGGTGAGCAGACAAGCCTCTCGGGCTGGTGAGTGCCGGTCGGCACCAATCCTCTGTGCGGGAATCTCTCTGCTTTGCCCTCCGCAACCCTGTTGCTGCGCTCTCCTCCGTGGCTCCAAAGCTTTCCCCCCGCCCCTGCCCATCCCCCGTCTCTGCCAGTGAAGGGGCTTCCTAGCGTGTGGAAACTTTTCTTCCTTCACAGCTCCCTCACTAAGGTGCAGGTCCCGTCCCTGTTCTTTTGTCTCTGTTTATTCTTTTTTCTTTTGCCCTACCAGGTACTTGGGGGAGTTTCTTGCCTTTTGGGAGGTCTGAGGTCTTCTGCCAGCGTTCAGTAGGTGTTCTGTAGGAGTTGTTCCACATGTAGATGCATTTCTGATGTATTTGTGGGGAGGAAGGCGATTTCCACATCTTACTCCTCCACCATCTTGAAGGTCTCCCCCCGAGCTTTGATCTTAACTTCATGAAAAATCTTAATTTCCAGGGGTCCTGTCATACCTAGTTTCCCACATAATTGAGACAACTCTTAAAGATGTACATAGCTTTGTATTATTCTGCTTGGGCTGTCATAATAAAATACCATAGACTGGGTGGCTCATACAACAGAAATTTGTTTTTTCACAATTCTGGAGCCAAGAAAGTCCAAGATCAAGGTTCTGGCAGGATTTGGCTTCTGGTGAGAGCTCTTTTCCTGGCTTGCAGATGGCTATCTCCTCTCTGCATCCTCACATGGTGTCTCACAGATGTCTCTGGTGACTCCGGCTCTTTTCTAAGGACACCAGTTCTATCAGATCAGGACTCTACCCTCATAACCTCATTTAGCCTTAATCACCTCCTTAAAGGCCCTATGTCCAATACAGTCCCATGGGGATTAGGACATCAACATGGCGGCGGGGGGGGGGCTCAATTCAGTCCATAGCCACTACTGTATAACACTACTGAAGTCAAGACATGATTGTGGCTTTAGTCAGGACCACACAGAAGATTACGTGTCCCCTGTTGTCCACATTGAATCTGGGTCTTGGGTCAGACTTCTACCATCTATGTCCCTCAGATCTGAACCTTGATCCTGGTCCTCTGTTAACTCTTCCTCTCAGGTCTGACTTGCACCTGGTTCTCTGTTCAATTTTCTCTCTACACAGCCTTCTGTTAATACTTCTGCCACTAATGTGCCGCTTGTCGGGACATCTAACTTAGGTCTCTGTTAAGTAACTATTTCATCATCAATTCAGTCTGGCATGAAACCCAAACCCGAGTTCTATTTTTATTTCTTCCTTCATCAATGCCTCTTCTGATCTGTCAATCAAATCCAAATTTCTTAACACCATTAGTTCCCCTCTCTGATCTGTATATTAAACCCAGATCACAGTTGTAGATTTTACTACCAATGCCCCTCTTTTCTGACCATGAATCTATCTGTTAAATCTTTAATCATCAGTGACCTTCGGTTTTAATCTCAAACCCAGGGCTCTGATAAGTATTCCACCATCAGTGTGCCTATGTTTTAGATCTTAAACCTGGGCCTCTGTTAATGTGTCCACCATCAGTGCTCCTGTAACCTTGGTCCAGAGTCTCTATTGAGATTTCTATCAATTTCCTTAGTTCTAACCTTGAACCTAGGCCTTTGAAACAATTCTGACATAACAGCTCGAGCCCCTCATTGATGCCCATCTGGTTTGAATTCAAACCTGATCTACCATCAGTTGTCTTCCCCTATTAATACACTGTATCTGAATCAGATTTTCCACCACCATTAACCCTCTGGTTTGACCTCAAAATTAGGCATTATGGTAGATAGAATAGTGGTCTCCCAAATATATCCATGTCCCAATCCTTGGAATCTGTAAATATGTTTTCTTACATGGCAATAGGGACATGGTAGATGTGATTAAGAATTTTGGGACTTCCCTCGTGGTCCAGTGGTTAAATCTCCTGGCTTCCACTGCAGGTGGCATGGTTGGGAATCTGAGATCCCTCATGCTGTGTGGTGCGGCCAAAAAAAAAAAAGAAAAGAAAAAGAAAAAGAATCTTGAGATGGGAAGATTATTGTGGATTATCCAGATGGGCCTAATGTAATCACAAGGCTCCTCATAAGAGAGAGGGAGAGAGGGAGGAGGGTCAGAGTCAGAGAAGGAGGTGTGATGGTGGAAACAGAAGGTCACAGTCAAAGAGAGAGTTGAAGATGCTACATTGCTTTCTTTGAAGATGGAAGAAGGGGTCATTAGCCAAGGAAGCTGGAAAAAGCAAGGAAATGAATTCTCCCTAGAACCTCCAGAGGGAGTACAGCCTTGCCAACACCTTGACTTCAGCCCAGTGAAACCCACTTGGACTTCTGACCTCCAGAACTGTAAAGTAATAAACTTGTGTTGGTTTAAGCCAACACAAGTCTGTGGTCATTTGTTAGAGCAGCAATAGGAAGCAAATACAGGCGTCTTTGAAATATTCCACCATTGATGCCCACCTGGTCAGTACTCAAACTATGTCCTTGTTAACTCTTCCACCATCCATGCCCTCTGTGTGATCTCAAATCCCAGCCACTGTTAGCCATTCCACCATAAGAATCCCTTATCTATGTCCTCCCAATCTGTGCCTCTGTTAACTTTTCCAACTTAAATAAATCTCTGATTTTACCTTGAACTCAGGCAACTGTTATCTATTCCACCATTAATGGGTTCTGATCTAGATGTAGAATCTAGGCTTTTGAGGGTAGATAGTAAACAGTCCCTTGTGTCTGTGTATTGCACTTGGAGGTCTGTTCACTTTTTCACTATCAGGGCAATTTATGCATGAATCTTTTCTCAAGCCTGTTAACTCTTGCCCTATTGTTGCTCCCCAGGGTCTGTACATTGACTACAGGTCTCAGTTAAATCCTCCCCATCTATGCTCCTTTGGTGTGTATGGAAAATCAAACATCTGCTAACTCTTCCAATGTTAGTGCCTCTTCTCCTATGTGCATCAACCCCAGCCCTCAGTTAATGCTTGTATCATGAGTGCCCATTACGTGTGACCTTGAAGTCAGGTCTTTGTTAACTCTTCCACCATCATTGCCCCTTTGGTATAGGTTGTGAGTTGTGGGCCACTGTTAATTATACCACTATCAATGCTTCTCTTGTCTATTTCAGATTTGGGTCTAAGTTAACATTTCCATTTTCAAAGCCTCTCTGAATGACTTTGGAACTGGGCCACCATTCCACTATCAGAGCCCTCCTAATTTGACCTTGAAAGCAAGATTTTTGTTAAGTTTTCTCCATCCATACAACTTGGTAGAGATCTTGAATCCTAGGACATTCTTAAATACTGCACCATCAGAGATTCTCTATTTTGTAGATATAGAACCTACGCCTTTGTTAACTATTTATTCCCGTTCTGGGCTGACTTCAATCTAGCCCTTTGTTAAGTTTTCTAAAATCAGTGCCCCTTAGGTTTTACCTTGAACCTCTGACTCAACTCTTTGAGCTTTGATATGGGCTGCAAAACGTCGCTTCTGCCCACTTTAACTGACGCGGGTAGGAAGTCCAGGCTGTGAGTGACAAGAGGGGGCGGGCCCTGACCTGAGGAAGGAGCAATAGGAGGGCAGGAGGGCGGTGACGCTAGGCTCGGAGGAGTGCGCCGGGAGTGTGGTCTGAGCCCCCAAGTGAATACAAACATGTCAAGGTACTCTTCACTTTCTCCAGATGTTTTAGAAATGAGGCTTCCACAGAACAGTCTTTCAGGTGGTGCTTCCACTCCCCGCCTCGCCTCCCGGTTCCCACCGAACATCCCAACCAGTCGCATCGCCACGCCTTTGTTCACGCGGTGCCTCCGCTCAGGGCCTGGAATCTCCCCCCGGGACAGTCGCGGCGCTTCCGAGCTTCACACTGCTTTCGAGCACCCTGCCTCGGAAACATCACAGGGACTCCCCGGGCTCCAAAACGCATATATCTTCTGCCTGGAATGGCAGCCCCCAGAAGCCGTGGGAGGCACTAGCCATTTCCCGGCCGGCAACCGAGTTGCTGGCGCAGAGCGAATGACGCCATTTTTGTTACTGGCAGAGCTGGGCTTGGCGGCTGGTTCTCATCTGGCGAAAGATAAGCTAATGCGCCATCCAGACCCACCGAGTAGAGCTGGAAGGGGAAGGGATTTTCGAGGGATGTTGAGCCCATTTGTGCAAGCGGGGAGCCAAGCCTGGCTTGAGAAGGAGCTTTTGGGTCCTGAGAGCAGAGCCAGGGTGAGGGGCCTGGCTGAGTGATGGGAGTCTGGTCAGTGATGGGGACATGTGGAAGCTCTAATGAGGGGTCCTTTGGACTGAATGATGTGAACTACAGTGATAGGGGAGTCTGGAGGATCAGGTGTGTGGGGTATGTGATGGGGAGTTTATGGGGGTGAGTGATGGGGGATCTGTGAGGTGAGCAATGCTGCCTGTAGGGTGAATGATGGGATTTCAAGGGGGTGAGTAAAGGGGGTCTATAGGGTGAGTGAAGGGGGTCTGGGGTGAGTGATGGAGGGTCTGTTGGGTGAGTGATGGGGGATTTGTGACGTGAACAATAGGAGGTCTATAGGATGAGTGACAAGGGTCCATGGAGACAGGAATGGGAATGTGAAGGGTCATGTTGGGATTCTTTGGGGTCCATGATGGGTGGCTCTTTGAGATCAACAACACATCCATGAATAAACAAAAATCCCAGCCCTTGTGGTTTCAACATTCCAATGGAGGATTCAGACATTGAGGTTTTGATTTATATTCCCTGATTGACTACCTTTTCATATATGTATTGATCACTTGGAGATCCTGTTTTGTGAGGTGCCTGTTCAGATCTTTTGCTCATTTTTATATTGCACTGTCTGCCTTTTCCCTACTGATTTGTAGGAATTGTTTTCATATATTCGGATACCACTCTTTTATTGGTGACGTGTTTTGCAACTATCTCCTTAATTTTTGGTTTCTCTTTTCCTTATTGTGGCTTTGAATATTAAGATTTTAAGTTAAACTGTAAAGCACAATGTAAATTTAACATTTTGTTATCCTTTTTTTTTTGTAGTATGCAGGCCTCTCACTGTTGTGGCCTCTCCCGTTGCAGAGCACAGGCTCCGGACGCGCAGGCTTAGCAGCCATGGCTCACGAGCCCAGCCGCTCCGCAGCATGTGGGATCTTCCCGGACTGGGGCACGAACCCGTGTCCCCTGCATCGGCAGGCGGACTGTCAACCACTGCGCCACCAGGGAAGCCCTAACATTTTGTTATTCTTGAGTTAAAAACCAAACAATGTTTTCTGTAGTTTAGAAGGAGAATTAATTTTTTAGGGCATCCAGAAGCAGATTGAGGGTTGCATCTCTGAAAACCGTGGTGCCACAACAGCTAGGGAGGAGTTCTCTGTTTTTCATTTTCTTACCACCTCACCTTCTAATCACTGGTTGTGTGATCTCAGACAAGTCACTTTTCCTGTCTAGGCCTCAGTATCCTCTCTAGGAAATGAGGGTGATATCAGGGCCTATCCTTGAGGCTTGGGATGATAATTAAGTGAGTTAATACCTGATTATTGTCCATTCCCCATGGACTTGTAGCACCGATCATGTATATATTTAATGGATCTTCCATGAACTCTATGTCAGAGCTGCTCCTGTGATACCCAAGAAAATCCAATTAAAGAAATTAAATACCAAGGGGTAAGATTGTGTCAGATAGAGTTGAGCCTTGGAGGGCCGCAAACTATTGTAATATCTTGGGGGACAGATGTTTGTTTGTTATTAAACAGTTGGGAGCATGATCTTGTGGCCTGCCTCTTCTTCACTTCACAGCTATCCTTCCATGCCATTAACTTTATTTCCATAGTAGTTTATTTCCAAACTTAGTTTATTTCTGTGGAAGTTTTCAAACATTGAGAACTGTATAATGAAACCCCATTTTGCACATCACCCAGTCTCATCAATCATCAACTCTTGGCCAGTCTTATTTCATCTAGACCAGGAGATGGAAAACTGCAGGCAGTGGGCCAAATCTGGCATGCTTTTATACAGCCATAAGCTTAAGAATGGTTTTCACATTTTTTTAATGGTTGGAAAAAAAAAAGAAGAATAATATTTTGTGAAATGTGAATATGATACAAAATTCAAATCATAGTGCCCATAAATGAAATATTATTGTAACACAGTGAAGGAGCATAATTGTTTTGTGTATTGTCTGTGGCTGCTCTCACCCTGCAATGGCAAAGCTGAGTAGTTGCTGCAGGAACCATAGGCTTCACAATTCTAAAATATTTGCTATCTGGCTCTTTACAGAAAAAGTTTGCCAACCCCTAACCTAGACTACCCATTCATTTCTTCCTCCCAGATAGTTTTTTTCTTTGTTTTTAATTGAGGTATAACATAAAATGCACAAATATTAAGTGTACAGCTCAATAAATTTTTACATGTCTGTTATTATTTGAAACAAGTCCCAGACATATTGTTTTATCCATAAATACTCCATTATGTATCTGTAAACGATGAGGACTTAAAGGTCCATACCATTATTCAAGGTAAAATAATTAACAGTAATATCTTCAGATCATTAGTGGTTAAATTCCTTAATATCAAATATCTAGTCAGGGCTCAAACTTTAATGATTATCTCAAAGATTTTTTGTCTGTTCAAATTAAGATTCCAGACAAGGTTCCTACTTCAAATTTGGTTTCTGTGTCTCTTTAGTCTCTTAATCGTCTATAGTGTTACTTTTAATGGTTGCCTGCCTTTCCATCCTTTGGAGATTCCATAACTTATTCTCTCAGTTCTCAGTGATTGGGCATGTAGGTTATTTTCAATATTATGGTTTTAAAGACAAAGCTGTGATGAAGCTTCCTGCAGTTAAATCTCTGCGCACATCCATGATTCTTACCTTAGGACAAAGTTATAGAGATGGAATTGCTGGTCAGATGAGAAACACAAGTTATCAATGAATGAACAAAGAACACATTTCACATCCAGCCATTGCAGAGTGGCTAACCCAACTTGGTCTCTGAAGACTCTTCTGCAGTAGTCTTCAGACTCTCTGAAGACTCTTCCCACCCCACCCCCAGTAGCTTTCCAAAGAGGAAAAGAAAATGATTGAGTCTCAGATAGGTTGTTTGTTTCCCACTTGGTTTTCCCACAGCAAAATGGGAAAGGGCAATTAGTTGAAAATAAGAATTAGAGAAATTTAGAGGGAATAGAAGATCAAGAAGCAGGTAAAGTTTCTGTGAAGAGACACAGATCATCTGGCCTTAGTTCAGATAAACTGAGCTGAACATTTTATCTGTGAGCTTCATGGCAGCCACAGTGAAAAGGGCAAACATGATCAGTTAGATGATTTGTGCTCTCCATCAAGAGAAATCATTTCATCACTCCAGCTCCTCAGCAAGTCAAAATTTCTGGGCCTTTAGCCTAAGAAAATTTATTGTTGAGTTTTCCTAAGGGCCAGTGGTTTTCAGCTCTGTGTGGTATCATCAGTAGTTGTTCCAAAGAGGCTGTTATTAGTTAAAAATTTCTGGCAGAGCCTTGGAGTGTGAGTGGTTTCCTGGTTTTCCATGGCTCCTTTGCTGTCATCTCAGTTTGTGGGGTCATGCTCTAACTCAAGGCCATCTCCTTTGCTCTTCCATTTTTAGTCTTTATTATTTTTTTCTCCTTGAAGGGCAATGCAATGTGGGGCAAAGAATGTAAACAACATAGCAAAGTAAAACAATTAGGAAGTGGAAATATCTCTGTAATCTAACTTCTGCCTTCTTCCCTGGCATAACTAGTATGTAATTTGGGGATGATCCTTCCAGACTCTTTATACATTTAACCTCATCCAGGTGTGTAGGTGTGCATTATAAATATGTGTGAGTGATCTTATTATTTTCATGTATTTTCCTTTACCATACGCAAAAAATACACACACTGTATCTTCTGTTCTGCAACTTTCTTTTTTACCTATTGATAAAATATATCCAATACATGTAGTTTTACTACATTTTATTACAGAAATTTCAATTTTGAACGTCTACAAAAATAGATTTTAGTGAAGCCCTTTGTACTTATTAGTCAGCTGCAAATATTATCGACTGGTGGTCAATCTTGCTTTATCTATCATTTATCTCCACACACCCTTATCATCATCATCATCATCATCACCATTATCACCATCATCATCACCACCATTATCACCATCATCATCACCTAGCCAGTCCCTTATTAATATTTTGTTTAGGATTTTTACTACTATGCTCATAAGACATATTGGCCTGTAATTTTCCTTTCTTGTATTGTTCTTGTCATGTTTTGGCATCACAGTTATGCTGGCCTCATATAACAATTTGGGAAGTGTTATCTAGTAGAGTTTGGGAAAATTGGTATTATTTCCTTCTTAAATGTTTGGAAGAATAAGTTATTAGGGTGTGGAATTTTCTTCGTGGGTAGGTTTAAAATTATGAATTCGATTTATTTAAAAGATATAATACCATTCAGGTTATCTATTTCTTTTTATGTCAGACTTGGTAAGTAGTGATTTTCAAGTAATTTGTCCAGTTTGTCTAAGTTAGGGGTCAGTAAACTTTTTCTGTAGACGACCAGATAGAAATATTTTTGGCTTTGTGGGCCATATGGTCTCTGTTGCAATTACTCAAATCTGCTATTGTAGGTTGAAAGCAGCTGTAGATAATATGTAAATCAATGAAGATGGCTGTTATCCAATAATATTTTATTTATGGACACTTGAAAGTTGAATTTCATATAATTTTCACATACTGCAAAATTTTCTTCTTTTTCACATTTTTTTCCCCAACCATTAAAAGTGCAAAAACCATCCTTAGCTTGTGGGCCAGATTTGGCCTGTGGGATCTGTCCCCGGATCTGCATTGTCAAATTTCTTGTCATAAAATTGGTCATAGTATCCTTTTATTAGCCTTTTATTGTTTGTAGGATACGAGGCCCTTGTTAATGGACCTTTTTATTGTTTCTAGTTTTTTCTTTGATATATAATAGTGAGAATAATAATAAAAATATTCACAGCCACTGTTTATTGAATGCTTACTGTGTGCCAGGCACCATTATAATAAATTCTAATGGAATTAACTCATCTAATTTACCCGGGAACACTTCATGCTAGGTACTATTATTATCCCCATTTTTCAGATGAAGAAACTGAGGCACAGCTAGTACATGTTCTAGCCAGAAATCTAAAGCAGTGAAGTCATAAATAAGGGAACAACCTTATAAATATATCTTTGTGGGACTTCCCTGGTGACACAGTGGTTAAGAATCAGCCTGCCAATGCAGGGGACATGGGTTTGAGCCCTGGTCCAGGAAGACCCCACATGCTGCAGAGAAACTAAGCCCATGCGCCACAACTACTGAGCCTGTGCTCTAGAGCCTGCGAGCCACAACTACT
>NW_006777287.1:1382025-1393695 GCF_000442215.2 Lipotes vexillifer | reverse complement strand
AAGCCACCACAATGAGAAGCCTGCGCACCGCAACGAAGAGTAGCCCCCGCTCACCGCAACCAGAGAAAGCTCGCTCACAGCAACGAAGACCCAACGCAGCCATAAATAAATAAATGAATAAATAAATAAATTTATTAAAAAATATATATCTGGGGCTTCCCTGGTGGCGCAGTGGTTGAGAGTCGGTCTGCCGATGCAGGGGACACGGGTTCGTGACCCGGTCGGGGAGGATCCCACATGCGGTGGAGCGGCTGGACCTGTGAGCCATGGCTACTGAGCCTGCATGTCCAGAGCCTGTGCTCCGCATTGGGAGAGGCCACAGCAGTGAGAGGCCTGTATACCGCAAAAAAAAAAAAAAAAAAAAAATCTATATCTATATCTATATATATCTATATATATCTGTATATTTGTCAAGTATTTATATAGGCCAAATTCTTTTTTTTTAATTAATTTATTTTATTTTTGCCTGCTTTGGGTCTTCATTGCTGCTCGTGGGCTTCTCATTGCGGTGGCTTCTCTTGTTGTGGAGCACAGGCTCTAGGTGCAGGGGCTTCAGTAGTTGTGGCTCGTGGGCTCTAGACAGCAGGCTTAGTAGTTGTGGAGCACAGGCTTAGTTTCTCCGCAGCATGTGGGATCTTCCTGGACCAGGGCTCGAACACATGCCCCCTGATTGGCAGGAGGATTCTCAAGCACTGCGCCACCAGGGAATCCCATATATGGGCCAAATTCTTAGACATGAGTGTGCTAGGTCAGAGAGCAAGCATGTTTAAAATTTAAAGATTATTTCTCAAATTCTATTTTGATATTGTATAATCAGCGACTACATGTGGCTACAGATCACTTACAAGCAGGACCATTTCCCAGTATTTTCCCCACTACCAGATAGCATCAGTGTTTTTCATTCTTGCTGTTTTTATGGTTGAGCATTATATTTTATTTTCATTTGCTTTTCTTTAATGGTTAAACAAGCATCAGCATCTTTTCACATATTTATTTGCCATTTTGTGTTTCTCTGTAAATCTCCCCTTTCCTTCTTTGTCTTTTGCTTTCTAGAAGCTTTTTGTATATGAGTAATATGAATTTTGAAGTACACATTAAAATTTTTTCTTTTGGATAGGTGGTGACTTATCTCTCAACCTTGTTGCCTGTCCTCACTAGAATATAAGATCTTCGAGGGAAGGTATTTTGGCCAGGTTTCTTTCCTGCTGTATCCCCAGTCCTTAGAACAGTGCCTGGTATTCAGCAGGTGCTCAATAACTGCTTGCTGAGTGGATTAATGCTTTTATCACTTAACAATATCTCTTAGAGATTGTTGCATATCATTGTACGTAGAGCTTACATGTTGCTTTTTATGGTTCCATATGGTATTTCCTTGTGGGGATTGAAGCATAATTGATTCATCCAATCCCCCATGAGGCTGTTTACATACTTTTGCTATTATAAACAGTACTATAGTACAGTATCTTCATATATGCTGTTTTGCTCACATATATGAGTATTTGTGTAGAATAATTTCTAGAAATGGAATTGCTAGTCAGAGGATATGTACATGTAAAATTTTGATGAATATTGCCAAATTAATTGCTCTTAAAATATATGATACCTGCATATACCCACAATTTGAGTGTGCTTGACATCTTCACCAACTCAGTGACATATCAAACTCGAATCTTCAATAATATATAAAGGAAATGTGGTGTCTTGTTTTAATGTGCATTTCTCTTCATGTGAATGAAGTTGAACATCATTTTACATGTTTAGAATCCCTTTGCATTTCCTTTTCTGTGAATTGATGGTCATATCCTTTGATTATTATTATTTAAAACATCTTTATTGGAGTATAATTGCTTTACAATGTTGTGTTAGTTTCTGCTGTATAGCAAAGTGAATCAGCCGCATGTATACATATATCCTCATATCCCCTCCCTCTTGCGTCTCCCTCCCACCCTCCCTATCCCACCCCTCTAGGTGGTCACAAAGCACAGAGCTGATCTCCCTGTGCTATGCAGTTGCTTCCGACTAGCTATCTGTTTTACATTTGGTAGTGTATATATGTCAGTGCTACTCTCTCACTTCGTCCCAGCTTACACTTCCCCCTCCCAGTGTCCTCAAGTCCATTCTCTATGTCTGCGTCTTTATTCCTGTCCTGCCCCTAGGTTCATCAGAACCATTTTTTTTTTTTAGATTCCATATATATGTGTTAGCATACGGTATTTGTTTTTCTCTTTCTGACTTACTTCACTCTCTGACAGACTCTAGGTCCATCCACCTCAGTACAAATAGCTCAATTTGGTTTCTTTTTATAGCTGAGTAATATTCCATTGTATATATGTGCCACATCTTCTTTACCCATTCATCTGTCGATGGACACTTAGGTTGCTTCCATGTCCTGGATATTGTAAATAATGCTGCAATGAACATTGTGGTACATATCTCTTTTTGAATTATGGTTTTCTCAGGGTATATGCCCAGTAGTGGGATTGCTGGGTCATATGGTAGTTCTATTTTTAAGTTTTTAAGGAACCTCCATACTGTTCTCCACAGTGGCTGTATCAATTTACATTCCCACCAACAGTGCAAGAGGGTCCTCTTTTCTCCACACCCTCTCCAGCATTTATTGTTTATAGACTTTGATGATGGCCATTCTGACCAGTGTGAGGTGATACCTCATCGTAGTTTTGATTTGCATTTCTCTAATGATTAGTGATGTTGAGCATCCTTTCATGTGTTTGTTGGCAATCTGTATATCTTCTTTGGAGAAACGTCTATTTAGGTCTTCTGCCCATTTTTGGATTGGGTTGTTTGTTTTGTTGATATTGAGCTGCATGAGGTGCTTGTAAATTTTGGAGATTAATCCTTTGTCAGTTAATTTGTTTGCAAATATTTTCTCCCATTCTGAGGGTTGTCTTGTTTATGGTTTCCTTTGCTGTGAAAAACTTTTAAGTTCCATTAGGTCCCATTTGTTTATTTTTGTTTTTATTTCTATTTCTATAGGAGGTAGGTCAAAAAGGACCTTGCTGTGACTTATGTCATAGAGTGTTCTGCCTATGTTTTCCTCTAAGAGTTTTATAGTTTCTGGCCTTACATTTAGGTCTTTAATCCATCTTGAGTTTATTTTTGTGTATGGTGTTAGGGAGTGATCTAATTTCATTCTTTTCCATGTAGCTGTCCAGTTTTCCCAGCACCACTTATGGAAGTGGCTGTCTTTTCTCCATTGTATGTTCTTGCCTCCTTTATCAAAGATAAGGTGACCATAGGCGCGTGGGTTTATCTCTGGGCTTTCTATCCTGTTCCATTGATCTATATTTCTGTTTTTGTGCCAGTACCATACTGTCTTGATTACTGTAGTTTGTAGTATAGTCTGAAGTCTGGGAGCCTGATTCCTCCAGTTCCATTTTTCTTTCTCAAGATTGCTTTGGCTATTTGGGGTCTTTTGTATTTCCATACAAATTGTGAAATTGTTTGTTCTAGTTCTGTGAAAAATGCCATTGGTAGTTTGATAGGGATTGCATTGAATCTGTAGATTGCTTTGGGTAGTATAGTCATTTTCAAAATGTTGATTCTTGCAATCCAAGAACATGGTATATCTCTCCATCTGTTTGTATCACCTTTTTTTATTGTTTAATTTTTGACTGTGTTGGGTTTTCGTTATTTCACGTGGGCTTTCTCTAGTTGCGATGAGTGGGGGCTACTCTTCGTCACAGTGCACGGACTTCTCATTGCAGTGGCTTCTCTTGTTGCGGAGCATAGGCTCTAGGTACGCAGGCTTCAGTAGTTGTGGCACGCAGGCTCAGTAGTTGTGGCTCGTGGGCTCTAGAGCACAGGCTCAGTAGTTGTGGCGCACGGGCTTAGTTGTTCCGCGGCACGTAGGATCTTCCCAGGCCAGGGCTCGAACCTGTGTCCCCTGCATTGGCAGGCAGATTCTTAACCACTGTGCCACCAGGGAAGTCCTCTGTGTATCATCTTTAATTTCTTTCATCAGTGTCTTATAGTTTTATGCATACAGGTCTTTTGTCTCTTTAGGTAGGTTTATTCCTAGGTATTTTATTCTTTTTGTTGCAGTGGTAAATGGGAGCGTATCCTTAATTTCTCTTTCAGATTCTTCATTGTTAGTGTATAGGAATGCAAGAGATTTCTGTGCATTAATTTTGTATCCCGCTACTTTACCAAATTCATTGATTAGCTCTAGGAGTTTTCTGGTAGCATCTTTAGAATTCTCTATGTGTAGTATCTTGTCATCTGCAGACAGTGACAGTTTTACTTCTTCTTTTCCAATTTGGATTCCTGATTATTCTTTTAAAAGTTAAGTTGGGTCTTTTTCTTCTTGCTTTGTAGGAGCTCTCTCTGTCTATTGAGGGCATTAACTCTTTTGTCCATCCTATGTGTCATGCATTTATCTTCTTTCCAGTTCGTTGCTTGTCCTTCGAGTTTGTTTATGATATATTTTGCCGTGCCGTACATGAAGTAGTCAAATTTATCAGTTTCCTCCTGTGGCATCTCGGTTTTGTAGGGTGCTTTGTTAGAGGAGTCTTATCTACTCTAAAATTAGCTTTTTAAAAAAACAAATCCATCTCTCCTGTCTTTATTTTATGGCTTCTCTTTTTCTTTGTTTAAATTTTTGTTAGATCTAAATTTTATTTTTGTGTATAGTATGAAATAGGGAATCTAACTTTACATTTCTTTCTTTTTCTAAAATAAATTTATCTGTTTTATTTTATTTATTTTTGGCTGCGTTGGGTCTTCGTTGCTGTGTGCGGGCTTTCTTCAGCTGTGGTGAGTGGGAGCTACTCCTCGTTGCGGTGCATGGGCCTCTCATTGTGGTGGCTTCTGTTGTTGCGGAGCATGGGCTCTATGCACGCAGGTTTCAGTAGTTGTGGCACACGGGCTCAGTAGTTGTGGCTTGCAGGCTCTAGAGCGCAGGCTCTGTAGTTGTGGTGCATGGGCTTAGTTGCTCCGTGGCATGTGGGATCTTCCCAGACCAGGGATCAAACCCATGTGCCCTGCCTTGGAAGGTGGATTCTTAACCACTGTGCCACCAGGGCAGTCCCTTTTTAAAAAAATTAATTTATGTATTTTATTAAATTTGTTTTTGGCTGCATTGGGTCTTCATTGCTGCGTATATTTCTTTCTCATAATTACCCAGTTTTGAGTAATCTATCTTTTTTGCACTTATTTGAAATGCCACCTTTATTATATATTAAATTTCCCACTTTTATTTGCATCCATTTTTAGGCTCTCTACTCTGTTCCACTAACTATTCTTGCTTATGGCAGGATTTACATTGTTTTTCTCATTAAGTATGCTACACAAAGTGCAAAGTAGGCATCCTACGGGTATTGCTGTGGTAAAAATGATCAGAATGAGCAGATTGTACAGGCATATGCTGTTATAGGAACCAGTGACATTTGAGGATGTGGCTGTGGACTTCAGCCAAGAAGAGTGGCAGAATGTGGACCCTGCTCAGAAGACCCTACACACGGATGTGATGCTGGAAATCTATAGCCACCTGGTCTCCGTGGGTAAGGGCAAATTCTCTGTGTAACAAAGAATCAGGTCCTCTTCATCTTTCAGAGCTGTTAAGACCACGACCTATATGATTTTCCGTTAACAGATGTTTTCTTTTATAGTTCCAGTTTTTTATGTTTATATTTTTGTTATATCTGGAATTAATTTTTGTGAATTAAAGATCCACCTTTGCTGGGCGGTCCCTGAAACTGCTTTTTCTCCTCAAGAGTTTTTGAGCTGCCAAAGCCAAGGCCATTGTAATTTTCCTTTAACAGGGTGTTCAGGTATAAAACCGGACATAATCTCCAAGTTGGAACATGGAGAGGACCTGTGGATCATAAAGAGTGAGTTGTCAAGGTGGATCTACTCAGGTAAGTGAGAATTGGGGAGATGGCTGACAGGCCATTTTCTTCTTCCCTGATATGAGTGGCCTCCTTTCTTCCTTAAAATTCGTCAGGCTTTTTTTTTTTTTTTTTTCAGTACACGGGCCTCTCACTGTTGTGGCCTCTCCTGTTGCGGAGCACAGGCTCCGGACGTGCAGGCTTAGCGGCCATGGCTCACATGGCCTAGCCGCTCTGCGGCATGTGGGCTTTTCCCGGACCGGGGCACAAACCCATGTCCCCTGCATTGGCAGGCGGACTCTCAACCACTGCGCCACCAGGGAAGCCCAGGCCTTCTTTTTAACATCCATCTTACATCAGCCACCTTCTTAGAACTTCTGTTCATTGCTGTTTTCTTTTTGGTATCTATTTGATTTTACCTTTTTCTTCTTTTTCAGACAAGGAAAAAAGCCCTGACTCTTCCCAGCAGATCATTTCTGGAGAACTTCCATTTCAAAGGGAGATATTGGAAAGAGCCCCAAAGGATAATTCATTGCACTCTGTCTTTAAAGTCTGGCATATTGATGGTCAGATAGATAGATATCAAGGAAACCAAGGCAGAGTTTTGAGGAAGATCACAGTCTTCAGCCATGAAACAATGACCAAGAAGAGAGGCCCTAAATGTAATATATTTAGAAAAATATTTAGTGGATGCATAGACCTTGATCCTTCAAGTAAAACACTCCATCACTTTGATTCGTGTGAAAAGAGCTTGAAATCTAATTTAGACTCACTGACTTGTAATAGGAGCTATGTAAGAAAGAACCCCACTGAGAGATTTGGATGTGGAAGACCACCTAGCTATAGTTTTTCCTGTTCTGCACCTGAGAAAATTCACATTGGAATGAAATCCCATGGACATAGTCAATGTGAAAAAGTTCTCAGTCATAAGCAAGCCCCTATTCAGTATAAGAAAGTTCAAGCTGGGGAGAAACACAATGTTTGTAGTGTGTGTGGGAAGGGCTTTATTAAGAAGTCACAGCTCATTATACATCAAAGAATTCATACTGGAGAGAAACCATATGTATGTGGACATTGTGAAAAAGCCTTCAGTGAGAAATCACACCTCACTGTGCATCAGAGGATTCATACTGGGGAGAAACCCTACGAATGTACTGAGTGTGGGAGGGCCTTCTCCAAGAAGTCACCCTTCATTGTTCATCAGAGAGTCCACACTGGAGAGAAACCTTATGAATGTTTGGAATGTCAAAAAGCCTTTTCCCAGAAGTCACACCTCATTATACATCAGCGAGTTCATGCCAAAGAGAAGCCCTTTGAATGCAGTGAATGTGCGAAAGCCTTCTGTGAGAAGTCTCACCTTTTTATACACCAGATAACTCATACTGGGGAAAAACCGTACAAATGTACTGAATGTGGGAAGACCTTCCCTCGGAAAACACAGCTTGTCATTCATCAGAGAACGCATACTGGAGAGAAACCTTATAAGTGTGGTGAATGTGGGAAAACCTTTGGTCAGCAGTCCCACATCATAGGACATCAAAGAATTCATACAGGAGAGAAACCTTATATGTGTGCTGACTGTGGGAAGGCCTTTTCCCAGAAGTCACACCTCACTGGACACCAAAGGCTTCATACTGGAGAGAAACCTTATATATGTACAGAATGTAGAAAAGCCTTCTCTCAGAAATCACCTCTTATTATACACCAGAGAATTCATACAGGGGAGAAACCGTATGAGTGTAGTGAATGTGGCAAAACTTTTTCTCAGAAATCACCCTTCATTATTCATCAGAGAATTCATACAGGGGAGAAACCCTATGAGTGTACTGAGTGTGGAAGGGCCTTTTCCCTGAAGTCACATTTCATTATACATCAGAGAGCTTATACTGGAGAGAAACCATATGAATGTAGTGAATGTGGAAAGGCCTTCTGTGAGAAGTCTCCACTAGTTGTACATCAGAGAATCCATACTAGGGAGAAACCTTCTGAATCTGCTGAGTATGGGATAACCTTTTCCCGGAAATCACAGATGATCACATACCAGAGAATGCACATGGAGGAGAAACACTCCAAATGCAGTGACTGTGGGAAGGTCTTCTGCCAGCATATACACTTCACTGGACATCAGAATCCACATAAGAGAGAGACCTTATATACGTACTGATTGTAGGAAGTTGTTTGTTTGTTTGTTTTTTCCCCAGAAGTCAGACCTCATTGTGCATGGGAAAACTCACATTGAACAGAAATCCTATGGGTACGTTGGACATGAAAAAATGTGGCACCTCCTTAACTGTAGAATAGACTCAAATATTCCTAAGTATATATGATTATTCCTCCACAGGATGATCTGGCCAGGCCCTCAGAGTGTTTCAATATTGTAAATAAGAATGGATTTGTTCACCCTCAAATTTCTCAACCCCCTTAACAGAATAAATGTCTCAAACAATTAACATTGCTTTGGTGTTATGTGATCCTTAAAGGTTTTGTAGAATTCTCCTATGAATGTATTTCAGCATGATGCAGTATTTGAAGGATATCTCTTTGTCATCTTTCTCTATTTCTTCCATCATTTTTTTCTGTTTAGATTATATATGTATTTATATTGATATGTCTATTAATATATAGGTACAGATATATACAGTCCTTGTCATTTTCATAAAAATCATCCATTTCCTCAAAGTTCTCAATATATTTGTGAAATTTTGAGTTAAGTGGTCTCTTGTAATTCACTTAATTTTCTCTATATATGTGGTTATTTCTCCAGTATCATTTCTCATAGAGTGTATTTGTGATTTCTTTTTCTTCAATTAGGTAAACTAATGTTAATATTTAATTTATTTTATGCCCCTCTCCCAAGACTAGTTCTTGCCTTTATATCATTTTCCTGTTTTTTGATTCATTCATTTGTGCCTTTATTTATTTAAAGTCCTTCCACCTGCTTTTCTATTTTTTCTAACTTCTTTAGTTGACTGTGTAAATCAATTAATCTTACCATTTCTGGTTTATTTACAGATATATTTTGGGCTATGTATTAATCTGAGAATAATTTTAGCCATTTGTGGTCCAATTTGAGAATATTCTGTTTTTTGGTAGGTAAATTCTACTGTTTAGCCCAACTTTTTTTGTAGGTATGACAGATCTATTTATTCCTAAGTGTCCCAGCATATTTCTTGTTGTGTATCCTGTTTTCATTGCTTTTATGTCTTTTAATCTTTCATTATGGGGCCCTGACTTCCTTTGTACTACTTTGGATGTGTTACTTGTGTCCCAGAGCATAGCAAAGGGAAGGATGCTTCCAAAGGATTTTCAGGAAGCTAGCGTAATACTGATATCCATAATCTTGATAATCCATAATACTTGGGAGATGGGATTTGAGGCTGAAAAGAAAAGTGATGGTAGGCCTATGGCTATAAATGTTCAGAGGACCTTTTTTAAACCCTTCCACTTAATGCCAAGATTTTAGATAATTTCCTTTACAGTCTTTTGGGCAGAGGTGGTTTTATTTCTATCTCATTCTTTCAGTGAGAGTGAAGACATTTTATTCCCAGATTTATGTCAGCAGTCTTTACTCATCTTGGGCAGGACATGTTCTTAAAACCTCAGAGAGAGTAACCTGGGTTTGGCAGATGCACTTGAAGAGTAGGCAATAATGGAGTGTCCATGGTTGCTGAGGTTGCTGTGGCTGACCTTCTGGGGTCTGGTCTCCTGTGGAGTCAGTGACTTGCAGCAAGCCACAGCAAGAGTGGGGGATTTCCTAAAAATGTCCCAGAGTGTGGATAGACATTTCTTCATTTTCAACAAATCTTTATTGAGCATGTGCTGCATGGCAGGCACTATTTTGAGGATTCTTCAGTGAACAAAGCAGACAAAAACATCTCTGCCTTCATGGAGAGTGGTTAATAAAAAGGCATATATTATATATAAAATATAATACTATTATATAACATAAATAAATATTTTAATTATAATAAAAATAAAATAGAAAATTTAATGTAATATATGTAACTTTTTAGTTATCCATCTCTCCATGAAGGCAGGGACTTTTTTGTCTGCTTTGTTGCTTTACTTTCATCCACAGCACTTAAGCACTTATCAGTGGAGGATAGGAGATAGATGATGGATAGATAGATAGAATATGATATATGTATAAATATATAAAATGTTAAATATAATCCTGTACATATAACATATATATATATATAACTATAGTCATATAGATATCTTCTCTCTTGATAAATGCTTAAGTGCTGTGGATAAAAGTAAAGCAAGACATACACACACTACTATATATAAAATAGATAACCAGGACTTCCCTGGTGGTGCAGTGGTTAAGAATCCGCCTGCCAATGCAGAGGACACGGGTTCTATCCCTGGTCTGGGAAGATTCCACATGCCACGGAGCAACTAAGCCAGAGTGCTACAACTACTGAGCCTGCGCTCTAGAGCCCGTAAGCCACAACTACTGAAGCCCATGTGCCACAGCTACTGAAGCATGTGTGCCTAGAGCCTGTGCTCTGCAACAAGAGAAGCCACCACAGTGAGAATCCCACACACCACAATGAAGAGTAGCCCCTGCTCACTGCAACTAGAGAAAGCCCACGCTCAGCAGCGAAGACCCAACGCAGCCAAAAAATAAAAAATAAAAAAATAATTAAAAAAAAAACCAACAAGGACCTACTGTATAGCACAGGGAACTATATTCAATATCTTATAGTAACCTATAATGGAAGAGAATGTAAAAAAAAAGAATATATTCTAATATATTTTTACATTGTAAGTCAACTATATTTCAATAAAAATTTTAAAAAAAGGAAGTAAAGCAAAATAGGGAAACAAGGAGTGGCCTGTAGGGTATGGGGTGGACAGGGAAGGCCTCTGACAGGGTGCCATTTGAGCAGAGATATGAAGACATTGAGGGCATATGTGAAGGATAGCATGTCAGGCAGAGGGAACAGGAAGTGTAAAGGCCCTGAGGCAGAGGCATACCTGAAATCATATCTCCAGTGTATTTCAGAAGTACTTCAAGGATTCACATTAAGTGGTCCCAGATTGTTGTGACCCCAGGTGCCTGAAAGAAGTGAATATAAAACCACTCTGGTGTAAGCCAGCCACCTTTCAACCCACAGATAAAATTCCAAAATATAAGAGCCAACAGTGGAAAAAAGTTACAAAACACATAAGCAAACAAGACACTATTAGCAAGATCCATAAGAAATAACAAACAGAATCTAACCCATAAAACTTCAGATATTATGGGACTTCCCTGGTGGTCCAGTGGTAACAAAAGAAGGTGTTTGCTAGGGCTGCCATAAGAAAGTACCAGGTGGCTTAAACAAAACATTTCTGGAGGCTAGAATCCAAAATCAAGGTGTTGACAAGGTTGGTTCCCTCTGAGGGACTGTTAGGGAAGGATCTGTCCAGGCCTCTTTCCTTGGCTTGTAGATGGCTATCATCTCCCTGTGTCCTTCACATGATCTTCCCTCTATGCATGCTTCTGTGTTTAAATTTCCCCTTTTTGTAAGGACACTAGTCATATTGGATTAGAGCTCAACCTAGTGACCCAGTGGCCTTATCTTAGCTTGATTACTTCTGTAAAGTCCCTATTTCCAAATAATATCACATTCTGGGGTACTGGGGTTAGGACTTCAACATCTGAATTTTGAGGGGAAACAATTCAACCCATAACAGAGGAATGGAACATATAAGTAGAGAGCAAGAGAATCCAAAGTGACTAAGCAGATTTTTAAAAATTGAAGTATAGTTGATTTACAATGTTGTGTTAGTTTCAGGTGTACAGCAAAGTGATTCGTATATATATATATAT